>NC_135232.1:688277977-688588477 GCF_051348905.1 Ranitomeya variabilis
CTCTCTGTTGCTGTAACCCCGTGACATTAACTCATTCAGTTGAGAAGACTAGCTATTTCACCTATGTGGCTCCTTTTTTTGCACCACAATTTCACTCTCATAATGACATGAAAACAGCCCCTCTATAGAGCGCTTCTACTCCTTGGAATGTGACAGCCAATGGCTCCAACCCTCGACCTAACATGTCGACCAGACTGAATGCTCCTCAACCACCCATACGGAAAAGTCCTATTCCTACTTACTTCCCCCCAAAACTATAATGGAGACTGTTAAAGAGGTTATCCACTACTTTTACATTGATGTCCTATCCCCCATGATCAGCTGTTATCGGTGTCGGGAAGTACTCACTTGCCGAGCTGCTCCGTCTGCTTGCAGTGGCTGCCACAGGGTACTATACATATGCATCCTATTCAACTCAATAGGAGACAGATGTTCAGTACCCTGCGGCAGCCACTACAAGTAGACAGAGCAGCTTGGCAAGTGAGTGCTTCCGGATGGCGGTTGCTGATAACAGCTGATAGACAGGGGTGCTGGGTATTAGACATGGTCCGATCAGACATTGATGACCTATCCTAAGGATAGGCCATCAATGAAAAAGTAGTGGATGACCTCTTTAATGCTCCAAATATACTACATATATATATTTTTTAACAGCCTTCAGCTTAATCTTGAGCCACGGTGACTTAATGGATACACATTGCTGGTCTTAATCTTTGCCTTGTTCCATAAAATTCTTCTGAACATTACGCCTTCTCCAGTGACTGAAGTCTTCATATAAAGTGTCCAAAGTCGGCAAGTCTAAGGTTGATGATGGTTGCTAAAAATGACATGCTAATTTGTTCCAAAATTGATTTGTTCTTCTTGCCATCTATGCATCTTTCTACAGCACCACAGTTTGAAGGCCTTTATTCTTCTGTCTTGTTTTTTATCGTTCAGGTTTCACATCCGTATTTTATAACAGAAAAGAACAAACTATGTACAAGCCGTGTCTTTATCGTCAATGAAATGTTCTTCGACTTGAAGACCAGTCCAGTGACTTCAATGTTGATTTGCCCATATCTACTCTCCTACTAAACAAATTAAAGCTGCACTCTGTAATGCAATAATATGCAAACATGGAATATATGAAATTGGAACTGCATTGTGTCATGATCCAGACCGGGTTTTGAGTCCTGTCTAATCCTTTTTCCGGTCTGGTCATGCCAGGGGTTAACTTTCTCAGCTTCAGTCTGGTCTCAGGTTTGCTATTTATCTCCGCTGTGTCCTGCAGACCATGTCAGTTATAGTTTCTGTCTATGGCGTGTGTAGCTAACTCCGTATGCCCTGATTTGTCCTGCTGCTTGCTTACTGAACCCGTGTCTGTTTATCTCTGCTTCCCTTTCCGACTCTGTGTACCTGTTTCATGTATTGACTCACTGGTTTTGACTTGGCGTGGACCCTGACCTGTTGTTTTGTCTCTTGTCTTTGGCATATCTGCTCCTAACTGGTACTGACCCATTTGGCTTGTTATTGACTCTGTGTTTGCTTATTCCTTTTGTACTGCGCTATAGTCTTATATCGACCCGGCTTGTTTTGACTATTCTGCTGCCACCTGGTGGTGGCCTCGCTGCTGCATTGCAGGTCTGCTCTTGCCGTGTGCAGTCCTCCCACCATTCTATTGCCACCTAGTGGAGCTTGCAATTACCTGCATTGCAGCGGCGTGACATATTGCTGCTATAGATAACAAGTTAAAAATGAACATACTTGGCACATAAATTTGCCAATTTATGTGTTCCTAACAGACAACAACAAGGCGACCTTCTTTTCTGGCAGTCTAACCTTATATGATGCCTCTCTTGGGCTGAAAGCCTACAATTATATGGGCAGGTAGGACCAATCTGTGTTTAAAACCGCCATAGACTAATGTGTGGCGTGCTCAGTCAGAAGTCTAATATTATAATATGGTCCTACGTACCCTACCTACTGAAGTGGTTAATTTATGCACTGAATATATTAATTTTTAACTTACTTTCTATAGCAGCAATACAACTCCAATTTCATATATGCCATGTTTGCATACTATAACTGTTCATACTTTGTCTTTCTGTTTGGAAGTGACGGTCAGTCTTTTGATATTTGTAATATTCTTTTCCAGTGTTGTCACTGCATCGCGATTGATCATTGATCAGAGTGGGTTGAAGTCCTTTATAACTTTCAGTTTCTTGCCGTACATCTCAAATGTGTCCCGGTCATACCTTGTATTAGTCTATATCTTGTCTTCTTAATATCTAGCAGCAGTTCTAAATATTTACTAACATTTGTTTTAGACTATTTTGAAGTCCCTACTTCAATGTTATCATAATATCACCCTCTAACCCCTTCACGACCTTTGCCGTACTAGTACTGCTCTGCGAGCGGTGCATTTGTGCCCAGTGCAGTACTAGTATGGCGCTGCAATCGCACGGCCTCATGCTGAGCGCCGCAGCGATCGCCGTGTGGGAGTCAGCTGTATGTGACAGCTGGCACCCCGCAGCAACACCCACGATCGGTGCTACTGCCGATCATGAGCCTTTAACCCTCTGATGCCGCTGTCAGTAGTGACAGCGGCAGAGAGAAGCATCGTGCAGGGAGGGGCCCACCTGCACGCTTCCCTTAGAACAACGCGATACGATCGTGTTCTGATGGTCTCCGTGACTTGTAAACGCCTGCTGAGAGCAGGTGCTGGCATGCCTCCTTCTTTGCCTGTCAGATCATGATCTCCTTGCCTGTCAGGCAAAAACAATTCCTGAATTGCCGGTTTTTGTTCATTCTGTCTCCCAAAAATTGGAATAGAAAGCGATCAAAAAATGTCAAGTGCTCGAAAATGGTACCAATAAAAACGTCAACTCGTCCCGCAAAAAACAAGCCATCACATGACTCTGACGGCGGAAATATGAAAAAATTGTAGCTCTCAAAATGTGGTGAGGCAAAAACTAGTTTTCGCAATAAAAAGCGTCTTTTAGTGTGCGAGAGCAGAAAAACATAAAAACCAGATAAATCTGGTATCGCTGTAATCGCACCAACATGAAGAATAAAGTCGCCTAATCACTTATACTGCATGAGGAACAGCTTAAAAAATAAATAAAACCAATTCTTTACGTGCTGTTGATTTTTTCATTCTGCCTCCCAAAGATCACATTAAGGCTTGGCGCACATTTATCCTACGCTCTGCGCTGAGAGCTTACACCGGGGTTTCCTTGTAAATCTCTGAAATACGAGATTCAGACAGAACTCCCGGCAGAAGATTCCCTATAATGAGGCCGATGGAGGCATTGTGGGCACCATAGGCCCTATTATGTGGTGGTGTTCATCTTTTAAGGATTGCATAAAAGTGTCGTTGGCCACATTTTTGTGCACATCTGAAAAAAGGAAACCGCGGAACAGAATCCAGATGGAGTCCAGAGTAAATCTGCTGCCTCACTATAGTGAATGGATCATGGATCCATTGGGGGTTTCATCTGAATCACGTAACTCAGAGATTTAGATGGAAACCGCAAAGTAAGTGCTCAGCATAGAGTGCCGGATAACTGTGATCCCAAACATTATGTAAAATGTTCCCAATAAAAGCTTCCACTCAATCTACAACAAAAGTAAGTCCCCACTCAGATCTGTCATCTGTTAACAGAAATATAGGGTGCTTCCACGTTACTGGTAGCACAAAAGCTCTAGAAAAGCTAAATAGCTCCTCACCCTCCAAAAGAAATTCAGCAAATTTTGAGCCCCAGTGTACCTAAACAACATTTAGCCCTCACATGTTTGGCATTTCTGTAGTAATGAGAGCCCGTCTAATTTACAGGTGGGTATCTCCAGAAGCCCGGGCTGGGCATAATGTACTGGTCACTACAACAGCAGTTTCTGCCTGTTTCTGGAAAACACCCATGGAGTCAAAATCGTCACTACATCTATAGATAAATTCCCAAAGGGTTATAATTTCCAAAATGGGGTCACTTTAGGGGGGATTCTGCTTTTCTATCACTTAGGGGCTCTTTATATGGAATCCATAAACTAGTCTAGGAAAATCTGCTTTCCAAGAGGCAAATAGCGCTTTGTCCCTCCCGAGTCACTCCGTATGGCAAAGTAGTACTATACAGCCACATTTAGGGTGTTTCTACATTCAGCAGAAATTGTGGGACAAATTTTGGTGCCATTTTACCCATTTCCCTGTGATAATATAAAACTGGAGGCTAGCACACAATCTTTGTGGTAAAAATGTAAATTAGTTTTTCTTCACTTCCCAATGGTATAAAAGTTTGTGACACACCTGTGGTGTTAATATAATCACTGCACCTCTAGATGAATACACTGAGAGGTTTAGTTTGTAAAATGGGGTCACTTATGGGAGGTTCAGCTGTTCTGACACCTCAGTGGCTGTGTCAATGTAATATAGCACCCTCAAATAAGTGCAGCAAAATCTGCACTGTAATATGGCGTTTCTTCCCTTCTGAGTTTTGCACTGTGACTCAAAAGTAGTTTTCCACCACATATGGGTATCGGTGAACTCAGGAAAAATTGCACAACAAACTTTGGAGTCCATTTTCTCCTTTTGCCCTTGTGAAAATACAAAATTTGCAGCTAAAATGATTTTTGTGGGAAATTTTTTTTATTTTTTTATTTTCACGGATTAACGTTATAAACTTCTGTGAAGTACTTGGGAGTTCAAGGTGCTCAATGCACATCTAGATAAGGTCCCAAAGGAGTCTAGTTTCCTGTGGGGGGTTTCCATTGTTTAGGCACATCAGGGGCTCTTCAAAAGGGACATAGTGACCACTAATTATTCTATTAAATAATTAGTCAATTATTCATCAAATTTTGCATTCAAAAGTCAAATGGCGCTCCTTCCCTTCCAAGCCCTGCCGTGTGCCCAAACAGTGCTTTTTCCCCACATATGGGGTATCGGCGTACTCAAGAGAAATGTAACAACAAATTGTATGGAGCGATTTCTCCTGTTACCCTTATGAAAATGCAAAATATGGAGCTAAAAAAAATTTATTTGGGAAAAATGTGAATTTTATGCTATAAACTTCTGTAAAGGACCTGTGGGTTCAAAGTGCTCAATACACATCTAGATAAGTTCCATAAGGGTCTACTTTCCAAAATGGTGTCACTTGTGGATGGTTTCCACTGTTTAGGCACATTTATTCCATCAAATTTTGCATTCAAAAAGTCAAATGGCGTTCCTTCCCTTCCAAGCCCTGCCGTGGGCCCAAACAGTAGTTTCCCCCCACATATGGGGCATTGGCGTACTCAGGAGAAATTGCACAACAAATTGTATGAATTAATTTCTCCTGTTACCCTATGTGAGGCAGTGACTGGTGTCACATGTGAGGTTTGCTGTGTGTTCCCCCCAGGATGCGCACGGAGGCATATTGAGGCCACGGGAGTGCATTGCAGTCACAGGCATAGCTGTGATTACAATGCAGAATAAAAGTGAGTATATGTCTTGGACAAGCTATTTGTCCAGGGCAGATATAAAAAAACCTGCTGGGCTTTTATTTTTTAAACAGACTACAGGTCGGTAGTGGGGCAGTCCGTTTCCTTCCTGTCCAGGATTTCCATGTGGCTGAAGGCCACAAGTTGTGTCAGGGAGAGACTTGGTGAGCGAGAGCTAATAACCCGGGCTCCTGCAATTTCCCTAAGACTAGGGAAATCCTGACTGACCCTCTACCTGAAGTTTACACTGATGGTGTGCATGTTCAGGACTCGAACCTCACCCTAACTCCTGAGCTCAGCCCTAGGCTGAAACCTCCACCCACCACCCAGTGAAGAGGTAATACTTAAATACCCACAGTTAGCACAGACTAGGATAAAGGAAAATATACACCACGCCGCAGACACTCAGGAATACACTATAAATGTGCAGGGCAAAATAAACACAAATATGGGAAGGAGTAAATAAGACGAAGGAATATACACCACCAGCAACGAATCTCCAACCACCAGCTCTCCACTCCAGACCGAGATAACAACGCAAGACAGAAGCTATAATCGGCGACACCCAATGATCAGGAGAACTATTTAAAGGCCATGGAAATGGCCCAGCTTCCAATCCGAGGATCAGGTAAATTAACCCCGGAACAGCTAGACAAAATCTAGCAGACGCCAATGAGTAAATAGTGTTCAAAAGCGGAATTACCGCTGTCTGTCGGACGACCTGGTCTGAACAGCGTCCGACATGACAGGTTGCTTGTAAAAATTGCTGAAGCAGAGGGTTGGGTATGCCAGGGTCAGTGTCACTTTAGTTTTTGCAAGAGTGCAGAGCAGAAGGCTCTGCAGAGCTCCACTTGTGTGAGGCAACACAGGCAAGTGTAGCTAAAAAGCCAAGGGAGCTGAAAGGCCTGGCACCCACAGCGTACACGGAGGTGCAGTCACCCACGGCAACTGGTCTTGGAGGTGGACTGGTGTGCTTATTGGCTGCAATCCAGAGGATATGGTTCCTGGCTGTGTTTTTGTTAGTTGGACATTAAAGAGACTTTTGTTTTGAACTTTGCTGCTCATGAAAATGCAAAATATAGAGCAAAAAAATATTTATTTGGGAAAAATATGATTTTTTTTTTATTTTCACGGCTCTACTCTATAAACTTCTGCGAAGCACCTATGGGTTCAAGATGCTCAATACACATCTAGATAGGTTCCATAAGGGGTCTAGTTTCCAAAACAGTGTCACTTGTTGCAGGTTTGCACTGTTTAGGCACATCAGGGGCTCTCTAAACACGACATGGCAACTGCTAATTATTCCAGTATATTTTACATTCAAAAAGTCAAATGGCACTCCTTCCCTTCCGAGCCCTGCCATGTGCCCAAACAGTAGATTTTCCCCACATATGGGGTATCAGCATGCTAAGAAGAAGTTGCCCAACAAAATGTATGTCCATTTTCTCCTGTTAATCTTGCGAAAGTAGAAAAAATTAGGTCTTAAGGAAAATTTTTGTGAAAGAAAAGCACATGTTTATTTTTTTCTTCCACATTCCTAAAATTCCTGCAAAGCAGCTGAATGGTTAATAAACTTCTTTAATGTGGTTTTGAGTACCTTGAGGAGTGCAGTTTTTAGAATAGTGTCATTTGGGGGTATTTTCTGTCATATAGGCCACTCAAAGTCCCTAAAAAAATGGTTTTGCAAATTTTGTTGTAAAAATGAGAAATTGCTGGTCAACTTTTAACCCTTATAAATTCCTAACAAAAAAAATTATGTTTCCAAAATTGTGCTGATGTAAAGTAGACACTTTGGAAATGTTATATATTAACTAATTTGTGTGATATGACTCTCAAATTAAAAATTTGAAAATTGCGAAATTTTCTCCAAATTTCAGTTTTAAACGCAAATCATATTGAAGAAATTTTACCGCTATCATAAAGTACAATATATCACGAGAAAACAATCTCAGAATCACCAGGATTCGTTGAAGCGTTCAAGAGTTATTACTTCATAAAGTGACAGTCAGAATTGTAAAAATTGGCCCGGTGAAACAGGCTTCATCTCAAAGGGGTTAACATAGGGAGCACTGTGATAACAGATTTCATATTTTAAGCAGATATAAGAACAGGGGAGATGAGGTTTAACCCCTTAACGACCGCCGATACGCCTTTTTTACGACGGCCGCTAAGGGTACTTAAACCACAGCGTTAATTAACGGCGCTGTGGAAAAAGTGAATAGCGCCCACCAGAGTCGGATTTTCTCTGGGGTCTCGGTTGCCAAGGGTAGCCGAGACCCCAGAGAACATGATTCGGGGGGTTTTTACCGACCCCCGAGTTGCGATCGCTGGTAATTAACCGTTTACCAGCGGTCGCAACAAAAAAACCCCGCGATTTGCCATTTAATTTCTCTGTCCTCCGATGTGATCGCACATTGGAGGACAGAGAAATAGGGTCCCCGATGGCCCCCGATAGCCCCCCAATACTCACCTATCTCCCCCGGTGCTTCTCGTGGCTCCCGATGGGCGCCGCCATCTTTTTTCCGGGGAAAAAATGGCGGGCGCACGCGCAGTGCGCCCGCCGCCCGGCACCCGGAAGTTCTTTGGGGTCTCGGCTGCCGGGGGTAGCCGAGACCCCAAAGAACATGATCGGGGTCGGTTTGCACCGACCCCTGTTTTGCGATCGCCGGTAATTAACAGTTTACCGGCGACCGCAAAAAAAAAAAAAAAAAAAGCGATCTGTAATTCTCTGTCCTCTGATGTGATCGCACATCAGAGGACAGAGAAATAGGGGGATTCGGGGACCCTATCATACTCACCCGGTGTCCCTGGGTCCTCTTCTGTCTCCTCCTTCTGGTCGGCTTTTTCCTCATGGCGGGCGCATGCACAGTGCGCCCGCCATCTGCTGCCATCTGCCGGCCGGCAGGAGAGACGAGTTGGGGCTAAAATTAGGGTTAGGGTTAGGGCTAGGGTTAGGGTTAGGGTTAGGGCTAGGGTTAGGGTTAGGGTTAGGGTTAGGGTTAGGGTTGGGGCTAAATTTAGGGTTAGGGTTAGGGCTAGGGTTAGGGTTAGGGTTAGGCTACTTTCACACTAGCGTTTTTTGGCTTCCGTCGCAATGCGTCGTTGGAGAAAAAACGCATCCTGCAAAAGTGCTTGCAGGATGCGTTTTTTCTCCATTGGCTTGCATTAGCGATGCATTGCGACGGATTGCCACACGTCGCATCCGTCGTGCGACGGATGCGTCGTGCTTTGGCGGACCGTCGGCACAAAAAAAGCTACATGTAACTTTTTTGAGCGACGTGTTCGCCATTTCCGACCGCGCATGCGCGGCCGGAACTCCGCCCCCGCCTCCCCGCACCTCACAATGGGGCAGCAGATGCGTTGAAAAAACAGCATCCGCTGCACCCGTTGTGCAGCGCTTACAACGCTAGCGTCGGTACGTCGGCCCGACACACTGCGATGGGCCGAGTACGACGCTAGTGTGAAAGTAGCCTTAGGCTTCTTTCACACTTGCGTCGGTACGGGGCGGTCGCAATGCGTCAGCCCGACGTACCGACGCACGTTGTGAAAATTGTGCACAACGTGGGCAGCAGATGCAGTTTTTCAACGCATCTGCTGCCCAGTCTATGTCCTGGGGAGGAGGGGGCAGAGTTACGGCCACGCATGCGCGGAAATGGCGGACGCGACGTACAAAAAAAAGGTTACATTGAACTTTTTTTGTGACGACGGGGCTAAAGTTATGGTTAGGGTTGGGGCTAAAGTTAGGGTTGGGGTTGGGGCTAAAGTTAGGGTTAGAGTTGGGATTAGGGTTAGGGTTTGGATTAGGGTTGGGATTAGGTTACGTTTGGGATTAGGGTTGGGATTAGGGTTACGTTTGGGATTAGGGTTGGGATTAGGGTTAGGGTTGGGATTAGGGTTGGGATTAGGGTTAGGGGAGTGTTGGATTTAGGGTTTTGATTAGGGTTATGGTTAGGGTTGAGATTAGGGCTGTTTTGGGGTTAGGGTTGTGATTATCGTTAGGGTTGTGATTAGGATTATGGATCGGGTTGAGATTAGGGTTAGGGGTGTGTTGGAGTTAGGGTTGGAGTTATAATTTGGGGGTTTCCACTGTTTAGGTACATCAGGGGGTCTCCAAACACGACAGCCAATTTTGCGCTAAAAAAGTCAAATGGTGCTCCCTCCCTTCTGAGCTCTGCCGTGCGCCCAAACAGTGGTTTACCCCCACATATGGGGCATCAGTGTACTCGGGATAAATTGGACAACAACTTTTGGGGTCCAATTTCTCCTGTTACCCTTGTGAAAATAAAAACTTGGGGGCTAAAAATCTTTTTTGTGGGAAAAAAAATATTTTTTATTTTCGCTACTCTGCATTATAAACTTCTGTGAAGCACTTGAGCATTCAAAGTTCTCACCACATATCTAGATAAGTTCCTTAGGGGGTCTAGTTTCCAAAATTTGGTCACTTGTGGGGGGTTTCTACTGTTTAGGTACATCAGGGGCTCTGCAAACACAACATAACACCCACAGACAATTCTATCAAAGTCTGAATTCCAAAATGGCGCTCCTTCTCTTCCGAGCTCTGCCGTGTGCCAAAACAGTGGTTTACCCCCACATATGGGGTACCAGCATACTCAGGACAAATTGGAGAACAAATATTGGCATCCAATTTCTCTTGTTACCCTTGTGAAAATAAAAACTTGGGGGCTAAAAAATCTTTTTTGTGGAAAAAAATATTTTCTATTTTCACTACTCTGCATTATAAACTTCTGTGAAGCACTTGGGCATTCAAAGTTCTCACCACATATCTAGATAAGTTCCTTGGGGGGTCTAGTTTTCAAAATGGGGTCACTTGTGGGGGGTTTCTACTGTTTAGGTACATCAGTGGCTCTGCAAACACAACATAACGCCCGCAGACCATTCTATCAAAGCCTGCATTTCAAAATGGCGCTCCTTCCCTTCTGAGCTCTGCCGTGCGCCCAAACAGTGGTTTACCCCCACATATTGGGTACCAGCATACTCAGGACAAATTGGAGAACAAATATTGGCATCCAATTTCTCTTGTTACCCTTGTCAAAATAAAAATTTGGGGGCTAAAAAAATCTTTTTTGTGGGGAAAAAAATATTTTTTATTTTCACTACTCTGCATTATAAACTTCTGTGAAGCTCTTGGGCATTCAAAGTTCTCACCACATATCTAGATAAGTTCCTTAGGGGGTCTATTTTCCAAAATGGGGTCACTTGTTGGGGGTTTCTACTGTTTAGGTACATTAGGGGTCTGCAAACGCAACATAACACCCGCAGACAATTCTATCAAAGTCTGCATTCCAAAATGGCGCTCCTTCCCTTCCGAGCTCTGCCGTGCGTCCAAACAGTGGTTTACCCCCACATATGGGGTACCAGCATGCTCAGGACAAATTGGAGAACAACTTTTGGGGTCCAATTTCTCTTGTTACCCTTGTGAAAATAAAAACTTGGGGGCTAAAAAATCTTTATTGTTAAAAAAAAATATTTTTTATTTTCACGACTCTGCATTATAAACCTCTGTGATGCACTTGGGCATTCAAAGTTCTCACTACACATCTTGACAAATTCTATGGGGGGTCTAGTTTCCAAAATGGGGTCACTTTTGGGGGGTTTCTACTGTTTAGGCACATCAGGGGCTCTCCAAACGCGACATGGCGTCCGATCTCAATTCCAGTCAATTTTGCATTGAAAACTCGAATGGCGCTCCTTTGCTTCCGAGTTCAGCCATGCGCCCAAACAGTGGTTTACCCCCACATATGGGGTGTCGTCGTACTCAAGACAAATTGTACAACAACTTCTGGGGTCCATTTTCTCCTGTTACCCTTGGTAAAATAAAAATTTGGAGGCAAAAAATCAAATGCGATTTTTTTATTTTCATGGCTCTACGTTATAAACTTCTGTGAAGCACCTGGGGGTTTAAAGTGCTCACCACACATCTAGATAAGTTCCTTAAGGGGTCTAGTTTCCAAAATGGTGTCATTTGTGGGGGGTCTCCACTGTTTAGGCACATCAGCGGCTCTCCAAACGTGACATGGCGTCCGATCTCAATTCCAGCCAATTCTACATTGAAAAAGTAAAACGACACTCCTTCTCTTCCAAGCTCTGCGGTGCGCCCAAACAGTGGTTTACCCCCACATATGGGGTATCGATGTACTCAGGAGAAATTGCACAACATCTTTTGTGGTCTAATTTCTCCTGTTACCCTTGTGAAAATAAAAATTTGGGGGCAAAAAGATCATTTTTGTAGAAAAAATGCGATTTTTTATTTTCACGGCTCTACGTTATAAACTTCTGTGAAGCACTTGTGGGTTCAAAGTGCTCACCACACATCTAGATAAGTTCCTTAAGGGGTCTAGTTTCCAAAATGGTATCACTTGTGGGGGGTTTCCACTGTTTAGGCACATCAGGGGCTCTCCAAATGCGACATGGCATCCGATCTCAATTCCAGCCAATTCTGCATTGAAAAAGTCAAACGGTGCTCCTTCACTTCCAAGCTCTGCGGTGCGCCCAAACAGTGGTTTACCTCCACATATGGGGTATCGACGTACTCAGGAGAAATAGCACAACAACTTTTGTGGTCTAATTTCTCCTGTTACCCTTGTGAAAATAAGAATTTGTGGGCAAAAAAAATCATTTTTGTGAAAACAAATGCGATTTTTTATTTTCACGGCTCTACGTTATAAACTTCTGTGAAGCACCTGGGGGTTTAAAGTGCTCACCTCACATCTAAACAAGTTCCTTAAAGGGTCTAGTTTCCAAAATGGTGTCACTTGTGGGGAGTTTCTACTGTTTAGGCACATCAGGAACTCTCCAAACGCGACATGGCGTCCGATCTCAATTCCAGCCAATTCTGCATTGAAAAAGTCAAATGGTGCTTTTTCTCTTCCAAGCTCTGCCGTGCGCCCAAACAGCGGTTTACCCCCACATATGGGGTATTTACGTACTCAGGAGAAATTGCACAACAACTTTCATGGTCTAATTTCTCCTGTTACCTTTGTGAAAATAAAAATTTGTGGGCGAAATATCATTTTTGTGTAAAAAATGCGATTTTTTATTTTCACGGCTCTACGTTATAAACTTCTGTGAAGCACTTGTGGGTTCAAAGTGCTCACCACACATCTAGATAAGTTCCTTAAGGGGTCTAGTTTCCAAAATGGTATCACTTGTGGGGGGTTTCCACTGTTTAGGCACATCAGGGGCTCTCCAAATGCGACATGGCATCCGATCTCAATTCCAGCCAATTCTGCATTGAAAAAGTCAAACGGTGCTCCTTCACTTCCAAGCTCTGCGGTGCGCCCAAACAGTGGTTTACCTCCACATATGGGGTATCGACGTACTCAGGAGAAATAGCACAACAACTTTTGTGGTCTAATTTCTCCTGTTACCCTTGTGAAAATAAGAATTTGTGGGCAAAAAAAATCATTTTTGTGAAAACAAATGCGATTTTTTATTTTCACGGCTCTACGTTATAAACTTCTGTGAAGCACTTGGGGGTTCAAAGTGCTCACCACACATCTAGATAAGTTCCTTAAGGGGTCTAGTTTCCAAAATGGTGTCACTTGTGGGGGGTTTCCACTGTTTAGGCACATTAGGGGCTCTCCAAACGCGACATGGCGTCCGATCTCAATTCCAGCCAATTCTGCATTGAAACAGTCAAACGGTGCTCCTTCACTTCCAAGCTCTGCGGTGCGCCCAAACAGTGGTTTACCTCCACATATGGGGTATCGGCGTACTCAGGAAAAATTGCATAACAAAATTTGTGGTTAAATGTCTGTTTTTACACTTGTGAAAATTAAAAAAATGGTTCTGAAGTAAAATGTTTGCAAAAAAAAGTTAAATGTTCATTTTTTCTTCCACATTGTTTCAGTTCCTGTGAAGTACGTAAAGGGTTAATAAACTTCTTGAATGTGGTTTTGAGCAGCTTGAGGGGTGCAGTTTTTAGAATGGTGTCACACTTGGTTATTTTCTATCATATAGACCCCTCAAAATGACTTCAAAGGTGATGTGGTCCCTAAAAAAAACATGGTTTTGTAAAAATGAGAAATTGCTGGTCAACTTTTAACCCTTATAACTCCCTAACAAAAAAAAAAAATGTTTCCAAAATCATACTGATGTAAAGTAGACATGTGGGAAATGTTATTTATGAACTATTTTTTGTGACATATCTCTCTGATTTAAGGGCATAAAAATACAAAGTTTGAAAATTGCAAAATTTTAAAAATTTTCGCCATATTTCCATTTTTTTCATAAATAATCGCAAGTAATATCGAAGAAATGTTACCACTAACTTGAAGTACAATATGTCACGAAAAAACAATCTCAGAATCAGCGGGATCCGATAAAGCGTTCCAGAGTTATAACCTCTTAAATTGACAGTGGTCAGAATTGTAAAAATTGGCTCGGTCATTAAGTACCAAATTAGCTCTGTCACTAAGGGGTTAAAAAATAATTAGTAAGGTTCCGGCAAACAGGTTGGCGTCTACTAAACCTATATGACCAAAATTTCGAATTAAAACATACAGTATAAGTGGTATGTGGAGCGCCCCCAGACGCAGGGCCGCGGGGTACTCGGTACCAGGCCTCTCGGTCTCAGTTCTGGGGTTGTCACGGTGGCTAGACCCGGTCCGTGACCCTGCTAAGGGGCGTCCAATGAAAGTTGTAAGTGGGGGTGCGTGGTGCAGGTCGCAACGAATAATGAGGACACAGGGTTGCAGTCTCTTTACCTCTTTACTGAAGGCTTCAAGGTCCTCAATCCAGAGTACGGTTAACAGGGCTATCTGAGACCGGCCGGTCCGATGGCACCTCCAGAGTTCCCTTTGCAGGTGGAAATCTGTGCCTACCTTCTAGCGCCTGTGTGTTGTAGTACTTCCCTGCTGAGCACCATGGGATAGTCCTCACAACTGTTGTGTCTGTTTCTGATGTTCTTCTCCCACAACTTATGTCTAATCTGATGTTCTTCTCCGTCCCCCAGATGATATGGATAGGACGCACCCGTATGACGGGTAGGCCTGGAGTTCTTCCGGGACCCTAGTGACGCCCCTCTCCCACAGTTGCCCCCTATGTCTGCTTAGGTGATTTAGGTGAGACAGCCAACCTATAATTAACTGTCCTGCCGTTGGTTTGAAGTAATGCTTGGAGCCCAGTACTTCCTCGGCGTTCCGGCCACCGGCTACGCGCCTCAGTAGGATGTTGCCTCGGTCTTACAGCACGACTCCTACTGGTGTTATCTCCTTTTTGCTTTGATCTCGTTTCTCACTCTCCACAATAAACCTCGCTTCTTGTCCTTTCTTGAGATACCGCCGCGATGTAGTGCAGGCGCGGTTCCTTAACGTTCTTTCCTGTTCGCTAGGCCTCTGTCAGGATCCCACCCCTGACAGGGACCCCCCCTGAATCTTCCCCTGCAACACCCTCTGCCACAGGATGTTGACTGGTTCCAACCCAGTCAGCTTCTGCCTAACTTTCTATCCAACCCCCAGTTTTACCAGATTGTGAGGAGTGGCCTAATACATAGCGCCCTTAGCTCCCCCTGGAGGCCAGACTATGAAGTGAATTGGTGTCTGTGATATCTGGTCAGGTGAACTCCTTCAGTGCCATCAGACGTACCACCACTCCCCTTAGCGGCGGAGCATCAGTACTGCAACGACCAGGACTCTGGGGCGCTGCATATGCACAGTATGTTGCTGTATTACAGCCCCACAACCATCAAGCTACGTGAAGTGGTAATATCACTCCATTTTTCTATGGGGACAACTGTGCATAAATCATGTAGTTCTACTAAGTCTAGGAGGTTTATGTGACATTGAAAGATGCACATTTTTGCTTCTCAAGCAGTATGTCACTAGAACTATTTACACCACTAATGCCATAGTTTGCAACTTGTCATGCTAATACCCATGTGTCAGCATTGAAAGCCACCCAATCTTATCATAGTAGCTTTTGCTTTAGTAAGAATAAAATCTGTTTATTTATTCCCCTAACGAGCCAGTTAAAGAGTAATACATTCATGTCTGGGCACCACAATGCTTCTGGACCGAGGACATGCGACTGTTAGTAATTGGAAATACACATGCCAGGTACAAATATATTATTATCGTCAGATCTCCAGAACATGTGCCTGATGAGATTAAATATAGACTAATAGATGTCAACATGTTTTTGAGTTTGCGATGTGGAGGATTCGTCATGCTCAGCGTCAGTGGTTTTGTGCCAAGAAGGAATTTTCCTCCTCTGTTGCTTCACTGGTCATCATAACTACAGATGGCAACCTGCATAAGCTAATGGAGCTGAAAGCCCCTGCCCTGCACAACTAAATAAAATGTCTGGGCACCACACCTAGTTTGATTAGTAGTGCATTTAATGCATGACAGCCAAAAGGGCCGGCCGAAGCATGGCTGTCAGTCAGATGCATAGATTAACTCTAGATTAGCTCCAAGCTCACTTCTATTATTCCAGATTGTCTGGCAGATAGCACAGCTTTGAAAGCAGAGCCTCTACCACATTTGAAGATTTTATTTGCCTTAAAGCCACATTGATTGATTTTGTTTTAGCCTTTCAAATGAGCAGACTTGGGAAATACTTAAAGGGACTCTGTCACCTGAATTTGGAGGGAACAATTTTCAGCCATAGGGGCGGGGTTTTCGGGTGTTTGATTCACCCTTTCCTTACCCGCTGGCTGCATGCTGGCCGCAATATTGGATTGAAGTTCATTCTCTGTCCTCCGTAGTACATGCCTGCACAAGGCAATATTGCCTTGCACAGGCGTGTACTCCGGAGGACAGAGAATGAACTTCCATCCAATATTGCGGTCAGCATGCAGCCAGCGGGTAAGGAAAGGGTGAATCAAACACCCGAAAACCCCACCCATATGACCCAAAACTGGTCCCACCAAATTCAAGTGACAGGTTCCCTTTAACTCTTTCTGTGCTAATTAACGTTTTCACTAGAAAGAAACTTCTCGGCTAAATAGTAATACAATGCATTTATCATAAGGGAACTGAGATACTTCCAGACAGATAACATTTTTCCTCACAATGTTATTGTTGCTACTTATATACAGCTGCTTCTCACAAAATTAGAATATCATCAAAATGTGAATTTATTTCAGGTCTTCAATACAAAAAGTGAAACTCATATATTATATCGAGTCATTATAAACACTTGAAATAGATCACTCTGTTTGTAATGACTCTATATAATATATATGATTTTCACTTTTTGTATTGAAGAACTGAAATAAATTAACTTTTTGATGATATTCTAATTTTGTGAGAAGCACCTGTAATTCCACCATCAGGTAGGATTTTTTCTGCTTTCCATTGCATTAAAGGGTTTGTTTAATCCTATTTCTTCAGGAGTGTACCATTCCCTTGTCTCCTGCCTTCCTGCTTCCTGATTGACATTTCGGACCAGCAACATTGTTGCCGCTGATCCGAGCTTACAGCTCTCTTGTGGTACAAGCAGAGTTAGCTTTGCCTCAGCAGCATCGGTGAAGCGCAGTGGGACTAACGCTGGCCAGCAGGGGCGTAACAACAGTCCTGCGGGCCCCGGTGCGAACTTTTGAATGGGCCCCCCCCCCCCAAAAAAAAAAAAAAAAAATGATATACAGACACACGCATACAATGTTAAACTAAGAAGTAAATATCTATTGCAAAAAAAACACCCCCCCCCTAGCTGACCAATAGCACTATGCAGGGCACCCCCCCCCAGCTAAACGATAATGGCACCGGCTCCTGCCGCCCGGACATACCTGGGCCCGGCGATCGGCATCGCCAGGCAGCCCGGGACCTGGGAAGAGCATGGCGCACCCACATGTCGCACCCCCCACATGTCCCACATGTTGCTGCACGTACCTTCACCGCTCGAAGTCCCCCAGGCAGCGCGCGCGCGCCTGGCAGCCCCGCGAAAAGGAGGAGGAGGAGCCGAGGAACGTGACGCCGCACGGCCTGCCCCCACAGTCAGGGCCGTATTTAGAGTTTCTGCTGCCCTAGTCCATACTGTATAATGACCGCACATGATGCTCCATACACTGTATAATGACCGCACATGATGCTCCACACTGTATAATGACCGCACATGATGCTCCATACTGTATAATGACCGCACATGATGCTCCATACTGTATAATGACCGCACATGATGCTCCATACTGTATAATGACCGCACATGATGCTCCATACTGTATAATGACCGCACATGATGCTCCACACTGTATAATGACCGCACATGATGCTCCATACTGTATAATGACCGCACATGATGCTCCACACTGTATAATGACCGCACATGATGCTCCATACTGTATAATGACCGCACATGATGCTCCATACTGTATAATGACCGCACATGATGCTCCATACTGTATAATGACCGCACATGATGCTCCACACTGTATAATGACCGCACATGATGCTCCATACTGTATAATGACCGCACATGATGCTCCACACTGTATAATGACCGCACATGATGCTCCATACTGTATAATGACCGCACATGATGCTCCATACTGTATAATGACCGCACATGATGCTCCATACTGTATATTGGCCACAAATGATGCTCCATACTGTATAATGACCCCACATGATGCTCCATACTGTATAATGACCCCATATGATGCTCAATAGTGTATAATGACCCCCTCCCATCTTGTATGCATGGCTCATATCCCCCCGCGTATGCATGGCTCATAATTCCCCCCCCCCCCCGTATGCATGGCTCATATCCCCATATGCATGGCTCATTTCCCCCCCACCTCCTGTATGCATGGCTCATAATTCCCCCCCTGTATGCATGGCTCATATCCACCCCCCCCCCCCCACGCCCCCTGTATGCATGGCTCATATCCCCCCCACCTCTTGTATGCATGACTCATATTCCCCCTATGCATGGCTCATCACTCCCCACTACCCCCCCCATGCATGGCTCATCACTCTCCCCCCCCATGCATGGCTCATCACTCCACCACCCCCCTCCGCTCCCCGCTCCTTCTCCCATGGCACGGGCGGCTTACCGTCCTCCTTCAATCCCCCCTGTCCTCTGTCCCTCATACTCACCTGTCAGCTGACAGTCTCACACCAAGCGGGCGCGCCGACGGCGACATCCCTCCGGCTCTCTGTCCCGACTCCCGGCGCACAGGCGCAGGCTCGCAGCTCCTGCTTCCTGCGTGAGTGGTCACGTGATACCGCTCTCATTAAGGCTCATGAATATGCGCATATTCATGAGCCTTAATGAGCGGTACCACATGACCGCTCACTCAGGACGCGCTACAGCTGAGCTAAGCTGAGCTTAGCTGAGACCAGGCATGAGTGACCGGCCGCTCAGCCTGCAATTCATCCTGGCGGCGGCCCGGTAAGCTGCGCCCACGGCGGACTACCGAGGTCGCAGAGGTCGCGGCGGCACCGGGCCCTCTTTTGGGCCCGGGCCCTGGTGCAGCCGCGACCTCTGCGACCCCGGTAGTTCCGCCCCTGCTGGCCAGCAATAGAGCATTTTAAATTTACTTCAAAATATTTTGGGTATAAGAGACTACCCAGAAACAGTGCCACCCATGGCTATGTCGGGCATTGCAACTCAGTCCCATCCGCTTGAATTTGGGCTTATGTGCAACTCAAGTTACAGGGCGAGGGGAAGAGTGCCGATTATTTCTGGGGATAGCAGGTAAAGGAAATTAGGCTCTGCTAAATGTACACATGTACATACATATTGCCATTCTCTGAAGATTAGGTTCAGAAGATAATTCCATGATTATAATGCTTGTGCTCTCGGGACAAGGTATGTTAGGTGAACAAGGATCAGCATGCAGAAATCCTTCAGGCATAGTGTTTTTTTTTTTGTTTGTTTGTTCACATTGCTTTACTTTTCTTTTCGGTTAAAGCCTGAACATCTCATGAGAATTTAATCATTTAAGGGTTTTGGTAATGTTACATGTTATGAAAACATGCCTGCAAGCAATATACTAATAGAAATAATAATGTAGCTGAAAAGATTACTTGAGGTTGAGGGCATAAACCAGGGGTGAATAACCTTTTCTGGTCCAAGGGCCACATTATTTTACTGTATCACTCTCAAAGTCTACAATGAAATTTAAAAGGTTATTACCCTCTGTGGTAGATCATCTCACTTGGCTGCACACGGAGGTAAACACAGGAACACTGTCTCTTTAACTATTCCACTTGTTTATTATATACATGTGGCATAAAGCAGTGCGAAGCAAAAATAAACACAGCCCTTTGGGCAAAACAGGAAAGCAAAATAAAATGGTATATAGTCTGTATGGCTGCGGGGATCCGCCCACTCAGGATTACCAAAAACGCACAGTTCAGTTTACCATAGAAAACAAGCACAACTCTGGAGTTCGCCTCTCCAGGTATACTGAACCCCAAATCACTCAGAAGGCTGGCTATGTATATTCTAAATCCAATACTAGGGACAAGATATGGTGAACAGTCTCCCACCAGCTCTTCAGCTGTTCAGTTAAAAACTTAACCCTTAAAATGTCCGACTAATCCCTCTTAGCACTTAGTGTGCTAGAGCAGGCTTCCAGATTTCAAATCACTGAAGCTAATGGCCTCAGTGAAACATATCTCCCCTCTAGTACTTTGCCAGTGACTTTGTCACATATCCCCCCCTCTGACCAAAGCAGGGGTTTGGGCGGCACTTTCATTCACCAAACAGGGAAGTCTAGACACGGCATTTATCAATCGGGTTAATTCTTTTCTTATATTGATAGCTCGGGTGATTCTGAAAGTAGCAATACCAAATATGTGTATGTTTGATTTTTTTTTATTGTTTTATTTTGAGTGGGGCAAAAGGGGGTGATTTGAACTTTTATATCTTTATATATTTTTAAAAACATTTTTTAACTTTTGGCATGCTTCAATAGTCTCCATGGGAGACTAGAAGCTGCCATAGCCCGATCGCCTCTGCTACATACAGGCGATGATCAGATCGCCTGTATGTAGCAGAATTGCTGAATCTATGAGCACCGACCACCTGCTGGAGAACTCTGGTTGTCATGCAAACCCATCGGTGACCCAAAGTCATGTGACATGGGCATCGATGGGTTAGATTTCCAGTGTGCTTGCCTAAAGCGCTTGTTAAATGCTGCTGTCAGAGTTTGAGAGAAGCATTTAATGGGTTAACAGCCATGGAGGATTGCAATTCCTCTCGTGGCTATTAGCGGCACATATCAGCTGTTTAAAACAGCTGACATGTGCTAGAAAAGATGTTGGCTCGCTGCCACATCAGAGAGGGTGTCCGTCATCGGTGTATTATTACGCCGGATGTCAGAAAGGGGTTAAACAGTCCCTCTGGGCAGCCCAGGTCTGCACCGAACTGGGAAGTGAGTGGATAAATCTGTTCATTACGATACTCTACCATCTGGCCTTGAGCGGAGGACTCCGGCTGCAACCACCTCTGTACCAGATGCACCATATCAAACATTTAGAAGTGAGGGGGTTTATCACTGCAATATGCCCAGTGGTGGACCCTTTCAGCTCGAACAGACATAGTCACCCCTGAGCATGCCAGTATCTCAGTTTTTTGGTTTGAAATATTCCTGTGCATTCTGTGAGGCCAGGTCATAACAAGTCTTCTGGGGCTTGCCAGTTAGATAGGGGGGTCAGCACCTACGCCTACTGCTCTGCTGGCAGCTTCTCCACCTCTGCTAACCTTTCAAACACAATCAAAAAAGCTTCAACATCATCGCCCAAGGGTCATTTTTTCAATCGTTCGTCTTAATGACTTCTGGACATATGTGTTGTCACCTGGACTTGGGGGATGGGCTGTAGGCCTCCCATTAACGGCCTCTGCAAGGAATTCCATCTGCTGCATAAGCACCTGCTGTTGCTGTCACTGCTGCTGTTTGATTTGCTGTACCAATAGTTTATTTGTTTCTTGTTGTGCCAGCTGCTGCTGTTGTTGTACATGCTGCTGCTGTTGATGCTGCTGTTACTGCTTTTATTGGACTTGGACCAGATGTTTGATCAGCTCATCCATTCTGTCTGATGTCACTTCCTGGCTTATCTGTCATGACACAGCTGTCGGGTTACCCAGAACCAGGGGATACTTCTGAAGGTGAAGATGTCGGGGCTGCCACCTGTCAGTATTCTGGGTTTTCCAAATCACCTTGTGAATGATCTTGCCCTTTGTTAAGATGGAGTTTGCTGTTTTGTCTGCCCTACTTCCTGTTAATGTGAACCTGTTTCTGGACTTACTTGTGTTTATGCCACATCTGGGATCAACTTGTGAACTAGTTTCTGGACAAAGGCTACTTTCACACTAGCGTAGTTTTGCCTACGTCGCAATGCGTTGTTTAGGAGAAAAAACACATCCTGCAAAGTTGTCTGCAGGATGCGTTTTTTCCCCATAGACTTACATTAGCGACGCATTGCGACGTATGGCCCCACATCGCATCTGTCGTGCGACGGATGCGTCATGTTTTGGCAGACCGTTGGCACAAAAAAATGTTCCATGTAACTTTTTTTGTGCGTTGAGTCGGCCATTTTCGACCGTGCATGCGTGGCTGAAACTCCGCCCCCTCCTCCCCAGACTGCAGAATGGAAAGCGGATGTGTTGTAAAACTGCATCTGCTGCCCACGTTTTGCAGAAACTTCACAGCATGCGTCGGTACGTCGGCCCGACGCACTGCGACGGGCCCGTACCGACACTAGTGTGAAAGTAGCCTTACCCGTGTTCATGCCATACCTGGGATTAACCTGTGGACTTGTTCTGGACTTCCCTGTGTTTACTTCATACCTGGATTTGACCCTTTCTGCACCGACAGTGTTTTGGATCTGCACCACGTCACCTGTCACACTCACCTTTTGATCACCTTGCTGAGGACTCTGTCTTAAGAACTCTGCATTTTTTCTGTCTATGTTTCAAGGACTTGTTTCATTGCAGGTCACTGCAGGTTATCAGTATATTGCTTTGGGTGTTATTGGTGTTGTACAAATACACTATTTGCACTGAAGAAACCCATCTCTGTCTGTTCATTGCCCCACACTATCAGAATCCTCGAGTTCCTACAATAGTATTACAGGATACTCCAGCCAAAAAAGGATTCTGCTGGGGCAATGACAGAGACACGGGTAGACAAGATGTTTGCTATGATTAACTCCTTTCATCAGGAGATGGAGGCTGTACAAAATAAGATTAGAGACATGGACTCCCGGGCTGGCCACAATGCGCAGGTGTTTGGTCAGGCTCTCCAAGATTTACGTACCTTGATAGAAGCTCAGGAGACCTCACCTGCTCAGCATACACCACCCACCAGTATGCCTAAATTGCCTCCTTTCCAGTTTAATGATGACCGAAGTCAATTCAGCGGGTTTGTTAATCAATGCATATTATTCTTTGATGTACATGCCTCCTACTACCAGACTGATAGATCTAAGGTATTATGTATTATTATGTTGTTGACATCACGGGCACTGGCTTGGGCAAATCCTATGGTTGAAAGTCGCAATGTCCGTCTAAATAATTTGGATGATTTTCTGGCAGCTATGGCGCATATGGTCGATGATCCCAACCGCCGTGCCCCCGCTGAAACTGCCTTGCTTTCCTTACGCCAGGGGAAACGTTCAGTCATAGAATATATTACTGAATTTAAGAGGTTAGTGGTGGATACCAAGTGGGATAATAATGCTTTATTGCCAATTTTTAGGAAATTATTTTAGTGTATTGATATCCGCCTAACTGAACGCAGACAAGAGAAATGGGCAGCGTTAAATCGCATCACTAATTTTGCTCTTCCGTCTAGGGAAACTACCAGCAAGATCCCGCGGGAGGCTGAGGAGGTGCCTATGCAAGTGGACTCACTACAAAAATGTGCTTTATTGCCAATTTTTAGGAAATTATTTTAGTGTATTGATATCCGCCTAACTGAACGCAGACAAGAGAAATGGGCAGCGTTAAATCGCATCACTAATTTTGCTCTTCCGTCTAGGGAAACTACCAGCAAGATCCCGCGGGAGGCTGAGGAGGTGCCTATGCAAGTGGACTCACTACAAAAATGTGAGAGTAATGAACACCGTGAATATTGTTTTCGTGAGCGCTTATGTTTTTACTGCGGTCAATCGGATCATTTCCTTATTAATTGTCCTAAATGTCCCAGGCGACCTAACAAGGTATTGGCGGCAGTAGGGGATTATGACAATACGGACACTGAGTCAGAAGTTTCGGAGACCAGTTTACATCTAGATGCTGTGGTTCCCCTAACAGTGATGTCGACTTCCCTTAAAGATCAAGGGGAGAAATACTCACATTGTTCTTTTCCTATTCAGATTCTGTGGGAGGGACAGTGGATACCAAGTTCTGCTATGATAGACTCTGGAGCAGGTGGGAATTTCATGGATTCTTCTTTTGCCAAGGAACATGGTATTAAGACACAACTAATAGCCTCACCAGTCACCATGGAAATGGTGGATGGTTCTTCATTAGTTTCTGGACCAGTAGACTGGGAGATGGTGCTTCTGAAGTGTAAGATGGAACGAGACCATCAGGAAACCCTTTCATTTATGTTAATAACTTCTCCTCATTTTCCTGTAATTTTAGGAATTCCCTGGTTATGGTCACAAAATCCAAGCATCAATTGGGAAACCAAGGAGATATTCTTCCTCCCAAAGTGTAGTCCTACCATCAGTCCAACAATAACGGCTCCAGTTACCCAGAATTTGGAGGAAACAATACAGGTATCTACTTTCCCTTTGGTTTACCAGGAATTCTCGGACATTTGTGCAAGAGGAAGGCAGACCAACTCCCTCCACATAAACCATATAACTGCCCCATAGAACTGCTTCCTGGGGCAGCGATTCCTTTCGGCCATGTTTACCCGTTGGCAGCTCCAGAATTAAAGACATTACGAGAATACATAGATGAGAATTTAGCCAAGGGGTTTATCCGACCATCTTCTTCACCAGCGGGAGCTCCCATATTCTTTGTAAAGAAGAAAGATGGGACTCTAAGACCTTGTATTGACTACCGGGAGCTAAATAAGGTAACCATTCGTAACAGGTACCCGTTGCCGCTAATTCCTGAATTGTTGGAGAGAGTTCACCAAGCTAAAATATTTACCAAATTAGATCTTTGCCGGGCATATAATTTACTCCGTATACGTCCCGGAGACGAATGGAAGACAGCTTTCAGATGCCGGTATGCACATTTTGAATATTTAGTGATGCCATTCAGACACTGTAACCCTCCTGCTGCTTTCCAACACTCAGCCAACGATATTTTACATTATGTAGTAATTTACCTGGATGACATCTTGATTTTCTCTGATTCCCTACAGGAACATCAGGAACATGTTAAGACTGTGCTCAGACGTTTGAGAGATAATCATTTGTACATCAAACTCAAAAAGTGTGAATTTCATTGCTCCAAAATTCAATTTTTAGGCTATGTTATTATGTTATTTCTCCCCAGGGATTTAATATGGAATCCAGCATGATCCAGGCGATCACAGATTGGCCGGTACCAGGAAACATTAAAGCGGTACAACGATTCATTGGTTTTGCTAACTTTTATAGACGTTTTATCCGGAATTTTTCGGAAATTGTCCGTCCCATCACTCTCCTCACTAAAAAGGGGAAGAAGTTTATATGGTCTTCACAAGCCCAGAGAGCATTTGACCGCCTCAAGATTTGTTTTACCACCGCTCCGATATTGACGCATCCGGATCCTGCACTGCCTTTTGTCATGGAGGTGGAAGCTTCTGACTGTGCACTGGGAGCAATCCTCTCACAACGAACCGGAGACAAAGGTTTGCTGCACCCGTGTGCCTTCTTTTCTCGCAGGTTATCATCTGCTGAACTGAACTATGACATTGCAGATAAGGAACTTTTGGCAATCATTTCCGCCTTTAGGCTATGTGCACACGTAGGAAGGGTCCTCTGCGGGTTCTCCCGCAGCGGATTTGATAAGTCTGCAGGGCAAAACCGCTGCGGTTATCCCTGCAGATTTATCACGGTTTGTCTTGCTGTTTCCGCTGCTGGTTTACTCCTACACTTGTTTTACTATTGATGCTGCATATGCAGCATCAATAGTAATGTTAAAAATAATAAAAAAATGGTTATACTCACCCTCCGACATCCCGATCTCCTCGGCGCTGCACGCAGCGGTCCGGTTCCAAAGATGCTACGCGAGAAGGACCTTCATGACGTAATGGTCATGTGACTGCGACGTCATCGCAGGTCCTGCTCGCATAGCAACCCTGCGACCGGACGTCTGCGTGCAGCGCTGAGAGGTGAGTATATCATTATTTTTTATTTTAATTCTTTTTTTTGTACACAAATATGGTTCCCAGGGCCTGGAGGAGAGTCTCCTCTCCTCCACCCCGGATACCATCCGCACATGATCCGCTTACTTCCCGCATGGTGGGCATAGCCCCATGCGGGAAGTAAGTGGATCAATGCATTCCTGTTGTGAATTCCATTCTTGGGCTCCATCCTGTGGTTGCGAATGGTATTTTTGGGAGTTCTGCTCTTGGGCTCCCTCTGGTGGTTTCAAGTGGAACTTAGCAGCTGCTCTCACTAATCGGTTCCCTGGCCTTGTTATTTAGCTGGGCTTTTGGCTGTAGTTGATGCCAGCTGTCAATGTTTCTTCCTGTGGATTCAGTCCGCTCCTGGAAGTTCTCTGTTGGCCAGTCCATTTCAGCTTAAGATAAGTTCTGCTAGTGTTTGGGTGTTTCCCTGCTTATGACCTTCTGTTCAGTTTAAGTTATGTCTCTTTTTGTCCAGCTTGTCATGAAATATTCCGGCTAGTTGGAAGCTCTGGGGTTGCAGTTTTGCCCCTCCACACCGTGAGTCGGTGTGGAGGTTATTTTTGTAAACTCTGCGTGGACTTTTAGTTTTTATACTGACCGCACAGTAGCCTTTTCTATCTCTGTCTATTTAGATAGTATTGGCCTCCTTTGCTAAATCTAGTTTCATTTCTGAGTTTGTCATTTTCCTCGTCACTCACCGTCAATATCTGTGGGGGGCTATCCTTCCTTTGGGGGTTTCTCTGAGGCGAGATAGTTTTCCGTTTCCATCTTCAGGGGTAGCTAGTTCTTAGGCTGTGAAGAGGCGTCTAGGCAGAGATAGGAACGCTCCACGGCTATTTCTAGTGTTGGTGTTAGGAGTAGGGATTGCGGTCAGTAAAGCTACCACCTCCTCAGAGCTAGTACATTATTTGTTTTACCCACTAGGTCATTTCAGTGCTGTTCTGTAATCACTAGGTCACATTGGTGATTACTGTCTGTGGAGCTGCCACCTCCTCTGAGCTTGTCCATGATTGGTTTTACCCACCAGGTCATCTCAGTACCACTCTGTAACCACCAGGTCATAACAGTACAGCTGGCCCACAATGTGTTAAATGCATCTCAAAAGAGGGAAGAGAAAGTTCTGAGTCATTGTTTTTTTTTTTTGCTTGTTTCGTCTTTTTTTTTCCCTTGATTTTTGGATGGTGCAGGAGCTTGGTGCTCATATGGAGGTTCAGGGTCTGTCTGCGCGTGTTGATCATCTCGCTGCAAGGGTACAGAGTATCCAAGACTATGTTGTTCAAACTCCTGTTTCTGAGCCTAGAATTCCTATCCCTGATTTGTTTTCTGGGATAGATCTAGGTTTTTGAACTTTAAAAATAATTGCAGATTGTTTTTTGCTCTGAGACCCCATTCCTCTGGTGACCCCATTCAGCAGGTGAAGATTGTTATTTCTCTGCTGCGTGGCGACCCGCAGGATTGGGCATTCTCCCTTGAGCCAGGAAATCCTGCATTGCTCAATGTAGATTCATTTTTTCAAGCTCTTGGATTGCTTTATGACGAACCCAATTCTGTGGATCAGGCAGAAAAAATTTTGCTGGCTCTGTGTCAGGGTCAGGAAGCGGCAGAGATGTATTGTCAGAAATTTAGAAAGTGGTCAGTGCTTACAAAATGGAATGAGGATGCCCTGGCGGCTATTTTCAGAAAGGGTCTTTCTGAAGCTCTTAAAGATGTTATGGTGGGGTTTCCCACGCCTGCTGGTTTGAACGAATCAATGTCTCTGGCCATTCAGATTGATCGGCGCCTACGTGAACGCAAGGTTGTGCACCATATGGCGGTGTCCTCTGGGCAGAGTTCTGAGCCTATGCAATGTGATAGAGTTTTGACGAGAGCAGAACGCAGGAGTTCAGACGTCAGAATGGGCTGTGTTTTTACTGTGGTGACGCTACTCATGCTATCTCTGACTGCCCAAAGCGAACTAAGAAGGTTGCTAGGTCGGTTACCATCAGTACTGTACAGCCTAAATTTCTCTTGTCTATTACCCTGATTTGCTCATTGTCGTCCTTTTCTGTAATGGCATTTGTGGACTCTGGCGCTGCCCTGAACTTAATGGACCTAGAATTTGCCAAGCGTTGTGGTTTTTCCTTGGAGCCTTTGCAGAATCCTATTCCCTTGAGGGGGATTGATGCTACGCCATTGGCCAAGAATAAACCTCAGTACTGGACACAGTTAGCTATGAACATGGCTCCAGCACATCAGGAAAATATTCGCTTTTTGGTGTTGCATAATTTGCATGATGTGGTTGTGCTGGGGTTTCCATGGTTACAGGTACATAATCCAGTGCTGGATTGGAAATCTATGTCTGTGACTAGTTGGGGTTGTCAGGGGATACATAGTGACATTCCTCTGATGTCAATTTCCTTGTCCCCTTCTTCTGAAGTTCCTGAGTTTTTGTCGGATTTCCAGGATATATTTGAGGAGCCTAAATCCAGTCCTCTGCCTCCTCATAGGGACTGTGATTGCGCTATTAATTTGATTCCTGGCTGTAAGTTCCCTAAGGGTCGACTTTTCAATCTGTCTGTGCCAGAGCATGCCGCTATGCGGACTTATGTAAAGGAGTCCTTGGAGAAGGGGCATATTCGCCCGTCTTCGTCACCGTTGGGAGCGGGGTTCTTTTTTGTTGCCAAGAAGGATGGCTCCTTGAGGCCCTGTATAGATTATCGCCTTCTCAATAAGATCACTGTCAAATTCCAGTACCCTTTGCCTTTGCTCTCTGATTTGTTTGCTCGGATTAAAGGGGCTAGCTGGTTTACCAAGATTGACCTTCGAGGGGCGTATAATCTGGTCCGCATCAAACAGGGCGATGAATGGAAAACAGCATTTAATACGCCCGAAGGCCATTTTGAATATCTTGTGATGCCTTTCGGGCTCTCTAATGCTCCATCTGTGTTTCAGTCCTTTATGCATGATATTTTCCGGGAGTATCTGGATAAATTTATGATTGTATATTTGGATGATATTTTGTTTTTTTCCGATGATTGGGAGTCTCATGTGAAGCAGGTCAGGATGGTATTTCAGATTCTTCGTGCTAATACATTGTTTGTGAAGGGGTCTAAGTGCCTTTTCAGAGTTCAGAAGGTTTCTTTTCTGGGGTTCATTTTTTCTCCCTCGGCTATTGAAATGGACCCTGTTAAGGTCCAGGCTATTTATGATTGGACTCAACCCACATCTGTGAAGAGCCTGCAGAAATTTTTGGGCTTTGCTAATTTTTATCGCCGCTTCATTGCTAATTTTTCTACTGTGGTTAAACCTCTGACCGATTTGACCAATAAAGGTGCAGATATGGTGAATTGGTCCTCTGCGGCTGTGGAGGCCTTTCAGGAGCTTAAGCGTCGTTTTACTTCTGCCCCTGTGTTGCGTCAGCCAGATGTTTCTCTCCCTTTTCAGGTTGAGGTTGACGCTTCTGAGATTGGGGCAGGAGCTGTTCTGTCTCAGAGAAGTTCTGATGGCTCTGTGTTGAAGCCGTGTGCTTTCTTCTCCAGAAAGTTTTCGCCTGCTGAGCGTAATTATGATGTCGGCAATCGGGAGTTGTTGGCTATGAAGTGGGCATTCGAGGAGTGGCGACATTGGCTTGAGGGAGCCAAGCATCGTGTTGTGGTCTTGACCGATCATAAGAATCTGATCTACCTTGAGTCGGCCAAGCGGTTGAATCCTAGACAGGCTCGGTGGTCTTTGTTTTTCTCCCGTTTTGATTTTGTGGTCTCGTATCTTCCGGGATCTAAGAATGTGAAGGCTGATGCCCTGTCTAGGAGTTTTTTGCCTGATTCTCCTGGAGTCCGTGAGCCGACTGGTATTCTCAAGGAGGGGGCTATTCTTTCTGCTATCTCCCCTGATTTGCGGCGGGTGTTTCAGAAGTTTCAGGCTGATAGACCCGACCGCTGTCCTGTGGGGAAATTGTTTGTTCCTGATGGATGGACTAGTAAGGTGATTTCTGAGATTCATTGTTCGGTGTTGGCTGGTCATCCTGGGATCTTTGGTACCAGAGATTTGGTTGCCAGGTCCTTTTGGTGGCCTTCTTTGTCACGGGATGTGCGTTCCTTCGTGCAGTCCTGTGGGATCTGTGCCCGGGCTAAGCCCTGCTGTTCTCGTGCTAGTGGGTTGCTTTTGCCTTTGCCTATCCCTGAGAGGCCTTGGACGCATATTTCCATGGATTTTATTTCTGATCTTCCTGTTTCTCAGAAGATGTCTGTCATCTGGGTGGTTTGTGACCGGTTTTCTAAAATGGTCCATTTGGTACCTTTGCCTAAGTTGCCTTCCTCCTCTGATTTGGTTCCTTTGTTTTTCCAGCATGTGGTTCGTTTGCATGGTATTCCGGAGAATATTGTGTCTGACAGAGGTGCCCAGTTTGTTTCTAGGTTTTGGCGGTCCTTTTGTGGTAGAATGGACATTAATTTGTCTTTTTCTTCGGCGTTTCACCCTCAGACGAATGGACAGACGAAGCAAACCAATCAGACCTTGGAAACCTATTTGAGATGCTTTGTGTCCTGCTGATCAGGATGATTGGGTTACCTTCTTGCCGTTGGCCGAGTTTGCCCTTAATAATCGGGCTAGTTCGGCTACTTTGGTTTCGCCTTTTTTTTGTAATTTCGGTTTTCATCCTCGCTTTTCTTCAGGACAGGTTGAGCCTTTGGACTGTCCTGGGGTAGATTCTGTGGTGGACAGGTTGCAGCGGATTTGGACTCATGTGGTGGACAATTTAACATTGTCTCAGGAAAAGGCTCAACGTTTTGCTAACCGCCGTCGGTGCGTTGGTCCCCGGCTTCGGGTTGGGGATTTGGTCTGGTTGTCTTCTCGTCATGTTCCTATGAAGGTCTCCTCCCCTAAGTTCAATCCTCGTTTTATTGGTCCTTATAGGATTTCGGAAATTATCAATCCGGTGTCTTTTCGTTTGGCCCTTCCAGCTTCGTTTTCCATTCATAATGTGTTCCATAGATCTTTGTTGCGGAGATATGTGGTGCCCATGGTTCCCTCCGTTGACCCTCCTGCTCCGGTGTTGGTTGAGGGGGAGCTGGAATATGTGGTGGAGAAGATTTTGGATTCTCGTCTTTCAAGGCGGAAACTTCAGTATCTGGTCAAGTGGAAGGGTTATGGCCAGGAGGATAACTCTTGGGTTTTTGCCTCCGATGTCCATGCTGCCGATTTGGTATGTGCTTTTCATTTGGCTCGTCCTGATCGGCCTGGGGGCTCTGGTGAGGGTTCGGTGACCCCTCCTCAAGGGGGGGGGTACTGTTGTGAATTCCGTTCTTGGGCTCCATCCTGTGGTTGCGAATGGTATTTTTGGGAGTTCTGCTCTTGGGCTCCCTCTGGTGGTTTCAAGTGGAACTTAGCAGCTGCTCTCACTAATCGGTTCCCTGGCCTTGTTATTTAACTGGGCTTTTGGCTGTAGTTGATGCCAGCTGTCAATGTTTCTTCCTGTGGATTCAGTCCGTTCCTGGAAGTTCTCTGTTGGCCAGTCCATTTCAGCTTAAGATAAGTTCTGCTAGTTTTTGGGTGTTTCCCTGCTTATGACCTTCTGTTCAGTTCAAGTTATGTCTCTTTTTGCCCAGCTTGTCATTATGAAATATTCCGGCTAGTTGGAAGCTCTGGGGTTGCAGTTTTGCCCCTCCACACCGTGAGTCGGTGTGGAGGTTATTTTTGTAAACTCTGCGTGGACTTTTAGTTTTTATACTGACCGCACAGTAGCCTTTTCTATCTCTGTCTATTTAGATAGTATTGGCCTCCTTTGCTAAATCTAGTTTCATTTCTGAGTTTGTCATTTCCCTCTTCACTCACCGTCAATATCTGTGGGGGGCTATCCTTCCTTTGGGGGTTTCTCTGAGGCGAGATAGTTTTCCGTTTCCATCTTCAGGGGTAGCTAGTTCTTAGGCTGTGAAGAGGAGTCTAGGCAGAGATAGGAACGCTCCACGGCTATTTCTAGTGTTGGTGTTAGGAGTAGGGATTGCGGTCAGTAAAGCTACCACCTCCACAGAGCTAGTACATTATTTGTTTTACCCACTAGGTCATTTCAGTGCTGCTCTATAATCACTAGGCCACATTGGTGATTACTGTCTGTGGAGCTGCCACCTCCTCTGAGCTTGTCCTTGATTGGTTTTACCCACCAGGTCATCTCATTACCACTCCGTAACCACCAGGTCATAACACATTCCTATGAGTGCAGAATTGCCGCGATTCAAAGAAGTGACATGCTGCGGATTGTAAACCGCTGCGTTCCCACGTGTTTTTTTCCACATCATTTTTTGCATCATGTGCACAGCATTTTCGGTTTCCCATAGCTTTACATTGAACTGTAAACGCATGGGAAACTGCTGCTGACCTGCAGCTGCAGAAACGCTGCGGATCCGCAGCAAAATCCACAACGTGTGCACATACCCTTAAGGAATGGAGACACCATTTACAGGGAGCAACTCAAGAGGTAGTAGTGCTCACAGATCACTGTAATTTGGAATTCCTTAAGTCTGCCAGATGTCTCTCTCCTCGACAAGCTAGGTGGAGTTTGTTCTTGAACCAGTTTGATTTTATTATCTCGTACCGCCCAGGTTCACGTAATGGGAAAGCCGATGCATTATCCCGAATCCACACGATGGACTCCGTGCCTGGGACCCCGTCTAAGACCATCTTGTCTGATGCCAATTTCATAGGAGTGCTCCAGGACCGGGACTTGTGGGAAGAGTTCAAGCTGGCCTATGACGGTGACGTATTTCTTGCTGCCCCACCTGACAATGTGAATCTTGTCTTTCAGAATGGTGTATGGCTTAGAGATCGATGCATTTATGTCCCAGAGGCTGTGAGACTTCGAATTCTCAAATTGGTCCAGGACTCCATATTGGCTGGTCATAGGGGGTACAGAAGACGCAGGAATTTTTAAGTAGTTTTTTCTGGTGGCCTACCTGCTTGAAAGAAGTGAATGACTATGTCCGCTCTTGTGAGGTTTGTGCTTGGTACAAAGTTCGTTGTGTTTCACCTACTGGCCTTCTTAAGCCGCTACCCGTACCATCTCGCCCTTGGGTGTCTGTTTCGATGGACTTCATTGTAGAGTTAACCACCTCTGGCGGTAAAAATACTATTTTGGTGGTAGTGGACAGTTTAAAGAAAGCTGCTCATTTTATTCTTTGCACCTGCCTTCCCTCAGCTATAGAGACAGTGGATCTGGATATCCAGAACTTTTCCGGCTGCTTGGGGTACCACATGAGATCATCTCTGACCGGGGAATACAATTTACCTCTAGGTTTTGGAAAGGATTTTGTTCTGCGCTCCACTTTAATGTTTGCTTGTCTTCTGCATACCACCCTCAGACCAACGGACAGCCCGAATGGACCAATCAAACCTTGGAGCAATATCTATGCTGTTACATCAGTCATTTGCAGGATGATTAGCTGAAGCTACTTCCTTTAGCGGAATTTTCGTATAACAACTCACAGAGCAGTTCCACGAAGGTAACGCCTTTTTTTTTGACAATCTGGGATATCATCCAAATATTTTGCCTAGGTCTCCGGTTGCTACTTCGGTACCGGCAGTTCAAGACAGAGTGGCACTGTTGGAACGTAATCTTGAAGTTTTGAAAGACTCCCTGACTGCAGCACAGGAGCGTTACAAGAAGTTGGCCGATAGATTACGGAAACCGGCACCTATGTATAAGGTAGGAGACTCGGTTTGGTTGTCCACCAAGAATCTAAGATTGGGTGTTCCTTTGCAGAAACTGAGATAGAATTTCATCGGTCCATTCAAGATCACCGGGATTGTGAGCTCTGTTGCTTGTTGGCTGAAGCTACCACGAACTCTAAAGGTACACCCAGTATTTCATGTTTCTTTATTAAAACCGGTCTCTCTTAACACATTTCAGGGACATATAGTGCCTCCCCCTCCACAAGTGTTGGTTGATGGCGAAGAACAATTTGTGCTACAGGACATTATCGATTCAAGACTTCATAGGAACCGGCTTCAGTATCTTGTTAGATGGCAGGGTTACTCTCCTGAAAACGATTCTTGGGAACCAGTAAGTAACATCAATGCTCCCCTGAAGGTTGCTCAGTTTCATCGCAGATACCCAGACAAGCCTGGTCCAGGACTGTCCTGAGGCCATTTCTAGGGGGGGAGTAATGTCAGTATTCTGGGTTTTCCAAATCACCTTGTGAATGATCTTGCCCTTTGTTAAGATGGAGTTTGCTGTTTTGTCTGCCTGACTTCCTGTTCGTTTGTTTCAAACCCGGTTTAGGGGTCAGCTTCCTTGCTGGAGCATTCTGCTTCTGTTCCCCTTCAGCTCAGCTGCTTGTTCTGAGTGTGCATCTACCCCTGGCTCTGGACATTCTCTGCATATGTAAGCTACACTCTCTATGTTATCATTAGTCTGTTGACTTTGGAACTTAACCCTTGGTTCACTCCTCCTGGTAAGAACTGTGTTTTTTAACTATGTTTCTGGACTGTGTTTCTGGACTGCGTATTGCTACTTAATCCTTCATTTACTCCCCCGGTGGGAGCTGTTGGAAACAACACCAGTATAATACTTTAATGTGAACATGTTTTTAGACTTACCCGTGTTTATGCCACATCTGGGATCAACTTGTGAACTAGTTTCTGGACTTACCCGTGTTCATGCCATACCTGGGATGAACCTGTGGACTTGTTCTGGACTTCCCTGTGTTTACTTCATACCTGGATTTAACCCTTTCTGCACCGACAGTGTTTTGGATCTGCACCACGTCACCTGTCACACTCACCTTTTGATCACCTTGCTGAGGACTCTGTCTTAAGAACTCTGCCATTTTTCTGTATATGTTTCAAGGACTTGTTTCATTGCAGCTCACTGCGGGTTAAGGTACCTTCACACTAAGCGACTTTGCAGTGAGAACGATGACGATCCGTGACGTTGCAGCGTCCTGGATAGCGATCTCGTTGTGTTTGACACGCAGCAGCGATCTGGATCCCGCTGTGATATCGCTGGTCGGAGCTAGAAGTCCAGAACTTTATTTTGTCGCTGATCACCCGCTGTCATTGCTGGATCGGTGTGTGTGACACCGATCCAGCGATGTGTTCACTTGTAACCAGGGTAAATATCGGGTTACTAAGCGCACCTTCTGTCACGTCCCCCGCCGGCGGCTTCCCTGCACTGAATGTGTCAGCGGGGGACGTGACAGACATCAGAAGGTGAGTATGTAGTGGTTTTTTTTTACTTTTACAATGGTAACCAGGGTAAATATCGGGTTACTAAGCGCGGCCCTGCACTTAGTAACCCGATGTTTACCCTGGTTACCCGAGTGCTGCAGGGGGACTTCGGCATCGTTGAAGACAGTTTCAACGATGCCGAAGTCGTTCCCCTGATCGTTGGTCGCTGGAGAGAGCTGTCTGTGTGACAGCTCCCCAGCGACCACACAACGACTTACCAACGATCGCATCGCTGGTCGTGATCGTTGGTAAGTCGTTTAGTGTAACGGTACCTTTATCAGTATATTGCTTTGGGTGTTATTGCTGTTGTACAAATACACTATTTGCACTGAAGAAACCCGTCTCTGTCTGTTCATTGCCCCACGGTATCAGAATCCTTGAGTTCCTACAATAGTATTACACCAGCCTTACCTTATCTCCAGAGTTAGCCCTCCATCTGTTCACTTTCCCTACCCAGGGAAGAGGGGAACTACTGTGCACCACAGTACACCAACCTGACAAACAAGGCAACACAAACAAGGGTAAACAGAAAACACCAGACATACAAAATATTCACTCAAATATAACAGAGGAATGCACCTGGGAGCAGAGGAAGGGGAATAAACCAAAGTAGAGGAGGGAAAAGAATTACCACACTTATAAACCACGCAACAGTCACAGACAACTCCCCCAGAACTCCTTCTCATATGAACTCTTCTCCTCCTATGCCATGCAGCAAATGCTAGCTCTAACAGGGATTTGACTGAGAAGCCAGATTAGAAAGGGGATGGGAGTGGCTAACTGAGCTAGGCTGAAAGCTCAGGGTTTTCGGACATGGTCGAATAACCAATGTTCTGCGAAAAAGGAATAAACAACATTAAAATGAAGGAAAAGTGCATCTTCTCAGTGCAGCTGTAGAAACAATCAGATGCCACAGTCTTCTGGCTCCTCTCTGTTGCGGAAAATCCGTGACAATAACTTAAAAAATTATAAAGGTTGCACCATGATTTGCCAAGAATTATTACTCTAGAACATTGAAACTGCATTACTGACATAGAAAATGGGAAAAAAGGAAAAAAAGTGCTATATAATGAATATATGGAATATTCATCTGCAAAATTGCTATGGAAAATACAGTAAAAAAGAAGGTACTCCCTCCAAAGGTTTTCTATGGAGTTGAGATCTGGAGACTTGCTAGGCCACTCCAGGACCTTCATATGCTTCTTACGAAGCCACTCCTTCGTTGCCCTGGCGCTATGCTTGGGATCATTATCATGCTGAAAGACCCATCCATTTTTCATCTTCAATGCCCTTGCTGATGGAAGGAGGTTTGCACTCAAAATCTCACGATACATGGCCCCATTCATTCTTTTATGTACACAGATCAGTCATTCTGGTCCCTTTGCAGAGAAACAGTCCCAAAGCATGATGTTTCCACCCCCATGCTTCACAGTAGGTATGGTGTTCTTTAGATGGAACTCAGCATTCTGTCTCCTCCAAACACAATGAGTTTTATTTCTACCAAACAGTTCTACTTTGGTTTCATCAGACCATATGACATTCTCCCAATACTCTTCTGGATAATCCAAATGCTCTCTAGCAAACTTCAGAGTACCTTCAGATGGGCCCAGACATGTACTGGCTTAAGCAGGGGGACATGTCTGGCACTGCAGGATTTGAGTCCCTGGCGACGTAGTGTGTTACTGATGGTAGTTTTTGTTACAGTGGTCCCAGCTCTATGCAGGACATTCACTAGGTCCCCTGTGTGGTTCTGGGATTTTTGCTCACCTTTCTTGTGATCATTTTAATCCCACGAGGTGAGACCTTGCAAAGAGCCCCAGATCGAGGGAGATTATCAGTGGTCTTGTATATCTTCCATTTTCTTATTATTGCTCCCACAGTTGATTTCATCACACCAAGCTGCTTGCCTATTGCAGATTCAGTCTTCCTAGCCTGATGCAGGGCTACAATTTTGTTTCTGGTGTCTTTCGACGGCTCTTTGGTCTTCACCATAGTGGAGTTTGGAGTGTGACTGTTTGAGGTTGTGGACAGGTGTCTTTTATACTGATAACAAGTTCAAACAGGTGCCATTACTACAGGTAATGAGTGGAGGACAGAGGAGTCTCTTAAAGAAGAAGTTACAGGTCTGTCAGAGCCAGAAATCTTTCATGTTTTTAGGTGACCAAATACTTATTTTCCACCATAATTTGCAAAATAAATCTTACCAAATCAGACAAGGTGATTTTTCTGGATTTGTTTTCTCATTTTGACTCTCATAGTTGTGGTCTACCTATGATGTCAATTACAGGCTTCTCATCTTTTTAAGTGAGAGAACTTGCACAATTGATGGCTGACTAAATACTTTTTCCCCCACTGTATATATATCCATAACCTGCTTTTATCAATGCAGGAAAGACAAGAGTTTTCAACATTGTAACCACATCTACATCTGATGGGGTTGCATATAAAACTCCCCATATGCCACATCACTTCATACACCTGAGGAAGGCCCATTCAGAGCAGAAACGCGTTGTTTAAAAAAAAAAAAAAAAATTATATTGTTAGTGCATGAGCACGGAAAATAAAGAAAAATATTTTTTGAATAAATTTTATTTTAAACATGCAAGTGTAATATTGTTACTCTGGAACACTTTTTGGGATTCTAGCTACTAAAGGGAAACACCTCCCAAAAAGCTTTTTACATTATATTTCCATTTGGAGCAGTGAATGGGACAGGACTAACACTTCCCAACCCTATCAGCAAGCCACGAACTTGGAATCCAACGTCTAACAAAATCATTCATAGAGTTGTGCCTAATGTGCACAACCCCTACAGGTGAGCATATATAAAAGCATCACCCTTGTCATTTTAAAGTTTTTTATTGCGCACTCTTGTTTTCTTTCTCCCCCATTCAGCTTCCTGCTATCATACCCCAGACGTCTTTGTAGGGTCTGCCGGAAAAAAGGCTTGGATTTACCATTGACTCCATTTATACTCATTACTTAAAACGAGCATTCGAGCATTACGAATTGCTTGATTTGAGTAACAAGCATCTGAGCATTTTAGTGCTTGCTCATCTCTAGTAAAAGTCTATTCCGGTTGAACCTTGCAAAGTCACTGTTCCATCCTTGAGTGGGGTACAAAGTCATAGCAATGCACACAAAACTGCTTACGTGTTTTTATGACAGCAAACAAATTCATCCATGTAACTACAGATGAGAATGTGGGCTGCGAGACTGAGCCCTTATTGCAATGTATTCCACCTGTCTTTGAAAGCTTAGTGTATTTTTGACACAGAGGAGTCGCAAGGTAATGGTGACCACCTGGGTTCACCAGTCTTTAGACAAACTCACATTTCATGCCTCAATCAGCCAAGGGATTATCTGGAATATTGTGGTTATTCTATAGTGCAATCACACATAAGGTCTAAGTCAAAGAAAGAAGCAACTGACTACCGCAAGGAGCTCAGCTGCAGCTGGTGCATATTAGACTGTGAATTAGACATAAAGAATCTCCCTCCATGAGGCTTTTCGGAAGCTATAATTTGGACTGTTTAAAAATATACTCTACAACTGGGGATATAATTACTCATCGTAAATGTATGGTTTTATAACCACTAATTGTTACATTTTTGAGGGACATACTAAAAATACTATATTATTCTAAAAGTATTAGAAAGGTTAATTAGCAGGACAGCTCATTACTGATTTATATTTCAAAAATGTGAATGCTTATGTCTGCATGAGATTACTGTATGTGTAATGCACAAGTTTGACATCGTGAAATACATTCCCAACCTTGTGGTTTCACTTCTAAGCTAAAGAGTTGAAAACAAAGATAGTGCGATGTATTACGTGCTGCGTACACATGCTTGAGGCCATTTTATTAGGGAGAGCACCAATTGTAAATTTGCTAAATATTCGCCTTGTGTGTACCTGATCAGTTTGATATTTTGGTAACCTAAAAATCTAGTATTACCAATAATGCACTATCACCAATAAAACCGGCCATAAATGTAGTATAGTTGACCGCTGCCTCCAGGACCTGCCTACTAAGACGCTCTCTTGCTTGGTGCACATGCTTACTTTACTAGTGAGAGGTCGTGTCCATCCTTTCTGCAGAGCAAAAGGATTGGAAATGTTAGAATAGATCAAGCCTGATCTCTGCTCGTCCAACATCTTCCATTGGCGAACTGAAGGAAAGCTCCCATGCACATTAAATTGTGGATCCTGGTTATGGGGAGCAGGTTGTGCCCAATTTTGGGCATTTATGCTCATAAGGTATACACCTGGCAGTAGCCACCTTCCAGATGGATGTCATAACATCTGTCTACCATAAGAGTCCTATCATAAAAATATGTATACCTCATGTCCTTTTTTTGTGTAGTACCTCTCTGTATAGTAATGCACATTCTATGGTTTTAACTTATAGAATTAAATAAGCGATATACACACATCTACTATGCAAACAGAAAGTCAAACAATTTTGGCCTCTGGTAAATGGTGGCTTAGAGGAATATGAAACTTTCCTGGTGCGTACTTTTTAATTAGTGCATGAACACAATATATACCTAGCAGTTAGGCCCCCAAACACATTAAACTAAAGTTGTACCAAATGGATGATTTTGATGAAATTGATAATTCATTGTTCAGTTCTTTAGATAGCGAGTGCTAGACTTTTGTGAGATGAACGTTCGTAGTCATATGAAAGACAGATTGGGCATGTCTGATATTTTTGAATGGCTATCACCCATAGCATAATGTGTATGTGCTGATTGTCCTGAAAATGAAAGATCTGTTATTTCCCTTAACCTATCCCACCAATTATCAAATGGTTTTGTTAGTTATACACCAATGATGTATGGCTTTATCTGAAATACACTGCTCAAAAAAATAAAGGGAACACTTAAACAACAGAATATAACTCCAAGTAAATCAAACTTCTGTGATATCAAACTGTCCACTTAGGAAGCAACACTGTTTTACAATCAATTTCACATGCTGTTGTGCAAATAGAATAGACAACAGATGGAAATTATTCTCAATTATCAAGATACACTCAATAAAGGAGTGGTTCTGCAGGTGGGGACCACAGACCACATCTCAGTACCAATGCTTTCTGGCTGATGTTTTAGTCACTTTTGAATGTTGGTTGTGCTTTGCATGAGACGAACTCTACAACTCACACAAGTGGCTCAGGTAGTGCATCTCATCTAGGATGGCACATGAATGCAAGCTGTGGCAAGAAGGTTTGCTGTGTCTGTCAGCGTAGTGTCCAGAGGCTGGAGGCGCTACCAGGAGACAGGCCAGTACACCAGGAGACGTGAAGGGGGCCGTAGGAGGGCAACAACCCAGCAGCAGGACCGCTACCTCAGCCTTTGTGCAAGGAGGAACAGGAGGAGCACTGCCAGAGCCTTGCAAAATGACCTCCAGCAGGCCACAAATGTGCATGTGTCTGCACAAACGGTTAGAAACCGACTCCATGAGGATGGTCTGAGTGCCCAATGTCCACAGATGGGGGTTGTGCTCACAGCCCAACACCGTGCAGGATGCTTGGCATTTGCCACAGAACACCAGAATTGGCAAATTCACCACTGGTGCACTGTGGTCTTCACAGATGAAAGCAGGTTCACACTGAGATGTGACAGAGTCTGGAGACGCTGTGGAGAGCGATCTGCTGACTGCAACATCCTTCAGCATGACCGGTTTTGCAGTGGGTCAGTAATGGTGTGGGGTGGCATTTCTTTGGAGGGCCGCACAGTCCTCCATGTGCTCGTCATAGGTAGCCTGACTGCCATTAGGTACCGAGATGAGATCCGCAGACCGCTTGTGAGACCATATGCTGGTGCGGTTGGCCCTGGGTTCCTCCTAATGCAGGACAATGCCAGACCTCATGTGGCTGGAGTGTGTCAGCAGTTCCTGCAAAATGAAGGCATTGAAACTATGGACTGGCCCGCCCGTTCCCCAGACCTGAATCCGATTGAACACATCTGGGACATCACCATCCACCAACGTCACATACCACCACAGACTTTCCAGGAGTTGGCGGATGCTTTTGTCCAGGTCTGGGAGGAGATTCCTCAGGAGACCATCTGCCGCCTCATCAGGAGCATGCCCAGGCATTGTAGGGAGGTCATACAGGCACGTGGAGACCACACACACACAATAGAACATCATTTCCTTGTCTTGAGGCATTTCCACTGAAGTTGGACCAGCCTGTAATTTGATTTTCCACTTTAATTTTGAGTGTCATTCCAAATTCAGACCTCCGTGGGATATTAATTTTGATTTACATTAATCATTTTTATGTTTTATTCTCAACACATTCCACTATGTAACGAATAAAGATTTACAACTGAAATATTTCATTCAGTGATATCTAGGATGTGGTATTTTAGTGTTTCCTTTATTTTTTTGAGCAGTGTATATCTGTACAATGTAATCAGACATGTGGAATCGGAGGTATTGAGAAAGCTACCACATTACCAATCCCCCTTAAAAGTGGATGCTGATTACATTGTAGACTGGCGACAATGGAAAACTGCATAAAAAGGAATTAATGGCCCAAGGAAAGTAAAAAAAAGCTTTGCGTCTTCTTTATTAGGATTCCATTAACAGGGTATAAAAAAATGTAAACACTGTCGGATACAGATTTACACGTTTCTGGCATACACAGCGCCCTTTGTCATAGTCTGACTGAAATTATAAGTCTGTAACCAATGGTGATTACATTTTTTATAACCATTGTAGTGCAGTGCTCACTGAATGTGTTGGGGGTCACTCACTTGGCAGCGGGATTAAGGCACACAGGAATGATTTTTCACTTAAACCAGTCCATGCGGTTTATTATGCACTCATAAATCCCTGTAGGCCATGTTATACAGACCTAGCATAAAGTCCACTCTCAACTGCGGTTATGTCCACACAGTTCATTAACTGACCCTTGTCAGTGCACACAGTCTCCCATGCTCTGAGTTACCTGTTTGGCAATGTTGCAGGCTTTACATTCTGGCATCACATGGGTCCTGACTTCTAGGGAAGCTGCCTTACTGGGATTACTGACCTGTACAATGTCTTGCTTGACAAGCTCAAACTCTGTCAGTTCCAGACCCTCAGAAGGATGGTAGCTTCCCCCAACACAGATAGCTGTCATGGACATCCTGACTTCCAGGGAAGCTGCCTAACTGGGATCATGGACCCATACTATGACTTGATTGACAAGCTCACATCCGTCAGTTCCAGTCACTCAGAAGGATGGTAGCTTCCCCCAACACAGATAGCTGTCATGGACATCCTGACTTTCAGGGAAGCTGCCTTACTGGGATTCACGACTCATACTATGACTTGCTTGACAAGCTCACATTCGTCAGTTCCAGACCCTCAGAAGGACGGTAGCTTTCCCCAACACAGATAGCCAACACAGACTCTGCAGGCACAAGCCTCCTCCACGTGCCTTCAAGGAAAACCTGTACACTTGCAGGACTTTCCAACGCAAAGACCATGTGACCAAACCACAGTCTCATTATATCGTTTGAGAAACACTTATTGATAAGGTGTGTGGTTAGCCAGACCCACCCAGCTCTCCGACTAACCCTGCAACCCAAGCCCCTTATACATTAATCAAGGCTCATGGAACTACAAGTCCTAGAGAAACATTCCAGGCTTACAGCTCAGAAGACCTCCTCCTCTGGGACACATACCGGCCATTCACAACAATGCCGGTCACTGTCTCACACCATTTAATGGATTCCTAATGAAAAAGAAGCAAAGCTTTTTTTTTATTTTTAAGGGTTGTGCCATTAAAGAGTTTATCCAGGACTATATTTGCATTTTATTTTTTTACTTTTGGCCTAAAACTAACTGGCAGGTAGTTACTAACTACCTGGCTGTTCTACCCAGCACTGGGGCAAAGCTACCCCATGTCAACAGAGCAGCTCTTCCTCTTATGGGCTCCCCTGTTGAAGGGGCGTGACTGCCGACATCATGTTGATTGACAGCCTACTCTTCTCAGTTCAGCAGCAGGCAGTTCAGCAGCAGTGGGTTGGCTGTCAATCAGCATAATGTAGGCAGTCATGCCCTGTCAACAGAACAGAGTGGAAGTGAAACTGCTGCTCTGTCGATGTGACGTCAGCAGAAGCCAGTGAATCGCTGGCAAGAGTGGTTTGTGACCGCTCTGTGCCGAAGAGGTCGGTATCAACTACCTGCATGTTAGGTTTTAGATCCATAGTAAAATCAAAAAATAATCCTGGAAAACACATTTAATTCTTTTAGTCTGCAATTCTCTAATCAGACATGTATTTGGTAGGTGGTGAAAAAGAATTTTTGTACGAACAAACTTTCACTGATCAAATGTCAGCTCATTCGAACTCCTTAAGACTTTGAGTATCTGTAAGCATAGTCTTGCTTTTTGTTTTAATGGAATTGCAGGAGTTGGCAAGCTACAGTCCAGTACTATTGCAGGTGCATAAAGAAATCTGACACCACAAAAGGCATATGTAGGAAAAAAGGGCTAGCAAACAAAACAACATCCATTGTCATGAAGTAGGCCTTATTGATTTGGAATAGTAAGAGGACAGGGCTAGAAGGATATTCTTTGTTCCTCTGTAGAGCCAGAGTCATCTTGTCCATCAATATTATGTTTAGCCAGGTATTAAGAATTCTATTGTCCACTGGACTTCAGTAATAAATATTGCATTGTGTAGGGAGCCTTTAACGCCCATAAATGACACATCAATACAATAAATCTACATACTAATGGAACACACATTAATAGCAACCAGGCCATTAAATGTAAATGGTATAGGAAAATGTATTTTTGTGTATGGTCTGACATATGAACCATCTGCTGTAACACTGTGTCTTTGCTGTCACTAGCATTCTCCTTGGCATGTGGTATTAATCAGCTTCCTCCTACTCCCAGTGGATAAGTGTCCTCATCAGAATATTACTGCAACAATCTTGACACTAATTGACATATAAACCAGAAGATACTCTGAGTCCCGGGGGGACTGCACTGAGTCACAGTTCTGCTATAATTCATTTTAGAATATAGCATTTTTCATAAGATTATCAGAGCAATTAAAAATCAGCCAGTAGCAAGAAAAAAAAAAGTAAAGTTTTATGTGATAAATGACCAGTAGATTTCCTACATTACACAAAAAAAAATGTTTTCTTTGTATCACAAATATTAAACTCAGAATAGAATTTGAAATAAATGTAAATGACTTTAATATTGATGACCTATCATTAGCTTTAAGTTATCAATATGAAATCTGCGAGGGCTAAATTCTCAGCACCCGCACGATCATCAGTTAATTAAAGGAGTCTCTGTGCATTGGAAGTGGCCCGGTTCTGTACATTGTGTAGAGGCCATGAATGGTGCTGCAAGCTTTCTTCCAGATTATACATAAAGATTATACAGTGCTGATTGCCGCGGCCCCTTAAATTAGCTGATTAGTGGGGTTACAGGCAGTTGAATGATTGTTTTTGCTAAAGACTGCATAAAATAAAGGCTGAAAAATCACTTTACTACTTGACGTTAAATGATCTATAAATGTTTGTGGAGAAAATACATCAACATATTTATGCCAATTTCTTAGTGTTTAATACATAGAAAAATATTATTTGGGCTGAATGCCATATTTATGACATTTTAGAATGTGTAGGAAAAATCAGGCAGAACAGCAGTGTCACTGAATCTCATAATTCTGACATATTTATTACCAGGACATAATCTGTGCTGATAAATCTGTTGCATGCTGCACTGGAGGAGACAATGAAGTATCATACACGGTACACTCGTAATAATAGGGATGCATTTACAATGGCTAACCCGTGGCCAATCGGCCACACAACAGCTGAATGGCAGTCATTTCATACCCTGATTAGACAGGCCAACCTCACTTTCCATGAGCACAAGACAATTGTTAGTAAGATTGTTCTGTACGCCATTGTTCTTGACAGCATATATCCTGTGTCACAAAATGATGTGCTGCTGAGAATGATGATTTTTGTGTTTAGATAGGCCAATGATGTAGAAACGAGTATTCCTAGAATAGCTCATTCCCATTAATCGTCAAGTGTAAATTTACCCATATTTTCCCTATTTGTTTTTGCCATCAACCAGACTTTACTGCAGATTACCGCTGGTCACCCAGTGTCCTAGCATTGGTACCTGCTCTGGTCAGTCTATCTTCAGGTGCTCTGCCTAAAAGATGGGATTGTTGTGAACAACCCCTCTACAAGTTCTCACATTTTGACAAGGCCTTCCAATGATAGCTTTATACTTTCAAACAGTCCCACAAAGCAGACTGAAAAAGGGATGGGGCTTAGCTGACCACACCTAAAAAAAGGGCATTTGGGTTGTGTATCTGGACTTGAGGTGAGCAGATATTTTTAAATTCGTATTTGCTGAATTGTCCCAACAAATTTGAATTGCAGCAAATAAATTTGTGTATATTTGAATACTCAAAAACTTGTAATTGCTCAGAAAATATCATGTGGGGGAGAGGAGACAGAGTACAAACCTCACAGACTACACAAGCTAACACTCTATAGGGGAGAGAGTGAGAGAGAAGACTCTGATTATCATAAGAGCTTACACTCTACAGGAGAGAGAGGACAATGCTGACCATAATAGCTTACACTCCACAGGAGAGAGAGAGGACACCGCATATTACAAGAGCTTACATTCTACAGGAGAGAGAGAGGATCCCGCTGACCAGAAGAGCTTACATTCTACAGGAAAGAGAGGACCCTGCTGATCATAAGAGCTTACACTCTACAGGAGAGAGAGGACTCCACTGACCATAAGAGATTACACTCTACAAGAGAGAGAGAGAGGGCCCTGCTGATAATAAGAGCTTACACTCTACAGGAGAGAGAGGACCCCGCTGACCATAAGAGATTATACTCTACAGGAGAGAGAGGACCCTGCTGACCATAAGAGATTACACTCTACAATAGAGGACCCTGCTGACCATAAGAGCTTACACTCTACAGGAGAGAGCGGACCCTGCTGACCATTAAAGATTACACTCTACAGGAGAGAGAGGACCCTGCTGACCATTAAAGATTACACTCTACAGGAGAGAGAGAACCCTGCTGACCATAAGAGCTTACACTCTAGGAGAGAGAGGACCCTGCTGATCATAAGAGCTTAAACTCTACAGGAGAGAGAGAGGACCCTGCTCACCATAAGAGCTTACACTCTACAGGAGAGAGAGGACCCTGCTGACCATAAGAGATTACACTCTACAGAAGAGAGAGAGGACACCGCAGATCATAAGAGCTTACACTCTACAGAAAGACAGGACCCTGCTGATCATAAGAGCTTACACTCTACAGGAGAGAGAGCCCTGATAACCGTAAGAGTTTACACTCTACAAGAGAGAGAGGACTCCATTGATCATAAGAGATTACACTCTACAGGAGAGAGAGAGGACCCTGCTCACCATAAGAGCTTACACTCTACGGGAGAGAGAGGACCCTGCTGACCATAAGAGATTACACTCTACAGAAGAGAGAGAGGACCCTGCTGACTATAGAGCTTACACTCTACAGGAGAGAGAGAGAGGACCCCGCTGACCATAAGAGCTTACACTCTACAGGAGAGAGAGGACCCTGCTGACCATAAGAGATTATACTCTACAGGAGTGTGAGAGGACCCCGCTGCCCATAAGAGCTTACATGCTACAGGAGAGAGAGAGGACCCTGCTGACCATAAGAGCATACACTCTACAGGAGAGAGAGAGGACACTGGTAACCATAAGAGCTTACACACAACAGTAGAGAGGACCCCGCTGACCATAAGAGCTTGCACTCTACAGGAGTGAGAGAGGACCCCGCTGACCCTAAGAGATTACACTCTACAGAAGAGAGAGAGGACCCCGCTGACTACAATAGCTTACACTCTACAGGAGAGAGAGAGGACCCCGCTGACCATAAGAGCTTGCACTCTACAGGAGTGAGAGAGGACCCCGCTGACCCTAAGAGCTTACATTCTACAGGAGAGGACCCTGCGGATCATAATAGCTTACACTCTACAGGGGAGAGAGGACCTCGCTGACCATAAGAGCATACACTCTACAGCAGAGAGGACTCTGCTGACCATAAGAGGTTACATTCTACGGGAGAGAGAGGACCCTGCTGATCATAAGAGATTACACTGTACAGGAGATAGAGAGGACCCCACTGACCATAAGAGCAGACACTCGACAGGAGAGAGAGGACCCTGCTGACCATAAGAGATTACACTCTACAGAAGAGAGAGAGGACCCCGCTGACTATAAGAGCTTACATTCTACAGGAGAGAGAGAGAGGACCCCGCTGACCATAAGAGCTTACACTCTACAGGAGAGAGAGGACCCTTCTGACCGTAAGAGATTATACTCTACAGGAGTGAGAGAGGACCCCGCTGCCCATAAGAGCTTACATGCTACAGGAGAGAGAGAGGACCCTGCTGACCATGAGAGCACACACTCTATAGGAGAGAGAGAAGACCCCGCTGACCATAAGAGCCTACACTCTACCGGAGAGAAGACCCTGCCGAACATAAGAGATTACACTCTACAGGAGAGAGAGAGGACCCCGCTGACCATTAGAGCTTACACTCTACAGGAGAGAAGACCCTGCTGAACATAAGAGATTACACTCTACAGGAGAGAGAGAGGACACTGCTAACCATAAGAGCTTACACACCACAGGAGAGAGGATCCTGCTGATCATAAGGGCTTACACACTACAGGAGAGAGGACCCTGCGGATCATAAGAGCTTGCACTCTACAGGAGTGAGAGAGGACCCCGCTGACCCTAAGGGCTTACATTCTACAGGAGAGAGAGGACCCTGCTGACCATAAGAGATTACACTCTACAGGGGAGAGAGGACCCTGCTGACCATAAGAGCTTACACTCTACAGATGAGAGAGGACACCGCAGATCATAAGAGCTTACACTCTACAGGGGAGAGAGGACCCTGCTGACCATAAGAGCTTACACTCTACAGGAGAGAGAGAGGACCCCGCTGACCATAAAAGCGTACACTCTACAGGAGAGAGAGGACTCCACTGACCAGAAGAGATTACACTCTACAGCTCTACAGGACAGAGTACTCTGCTGACCATAAGAGCTTACACTCTACAAGAGAGATTTAACCAGTGACTCTGGAGAAGGAAAATAACTCTGCCATGCAAACTGTGCTCTACTGACAACTGCAGATCTGTGATAGCCCAGGGTCCACCATTGTACATGTTTGATAATCCGCTACATGTCTTCGCTGAATTATGGCAAAGTAAAATGATGTTATCTGCTCTCCAATGCTTCAGTAGTGTGTGAAATGGTGCCTAGCAAGTTTTCTTTTTTTGGGAAACACAAATCGAATCTTGCAAGGTTTCCATTCACGTGAAACCACAAATTTCAGGAAATTCAATCTGAGTATGATATTTTCGGATCGATCTGCTCACCTCTATTCTGGGCATTTACAGTTGATTCAGGGGATGGGGCTTAAATATCCAAAATTTTGTGTGGTGAATATTAATTATGTAACTTCACCTTTGTGCAGATAAATACTTTTTGCGCTGCTGTGATCTCAATTTTAGGAAGTTTGAGTAAAATTCCCTGGAAATTTGGAGAAAGAACATTTTTGTATTAAGAAGAGTTCAATGTTGCTAACTACACATTAGCAGTATAGCAACCATGTCAGACCAAGGATTAACAAGCTGAGTTATTGATCATTAGAGCAAGTTTGTACCGACTCTGGGACATTTTATTTTAAGGGCTAAATGATGTACAGCTCCTAGCTGTGGATTTAAGGACCCGTGGGAAATATATTCTCACCTTAAAAGTTTTGCAGTTTATAAATCAGTCTACTCTGCATTTCAGATTGGCAGTCATTCAAGAGCCGATTAAAGGCTATATTTTACATGGTCCTATAGATGTTACTTCAAGAATCCAAACCCCAGAAACAGATTGTTATAAGAAAGAAAATAAAAAGCAACTATGGAATGTAGCTAAACCAGCAATGATGCTTTGTGGTTTGTGTTGCTGCATCATAAGTGAAATAATGGTCTGTAAATAATATCCTAGGTTTGCTAACTTTGTGATGTCTGTGTCATTGAGGGGAAGCACTGAACTTGTTTACATACCCTATTGTGAAGAAGGTCAGTTTAAAAAAAAGTATATAGACAACCGTACTTTTCTTTGTCTCCATAAATGCTGCAGGAGATTTAATTTTTTTCTTACAAATCAGTTTCTCGCCTATAGATGGATTGACCACACTTATCCATTTAGTTTTATTTCTTTTTACAGATTTTTTAGAGCATTTTTGTTGTTTTAATACAAGGCTTCAAGTATCCTGCACATAAATACAACTCAATTATACATTTCTGACAGCATGCAGCCACCACTAGAGAGGATCAAGGAGCTTACTGCATACTGTTTATACATTGTAGGTAAATTGCATCTTCAGAGAGGAAGAGGACTAGGACTCAATAATGCCACCTGTTGGTAGCAGCAATCCTACAAGTCACAGTCGACCCTTTAACGATCGTTGCAATATGACTAATGACTAATAAGGATAAAAGCCAAATCAGAATGTCAATTTGTAGGCACAGTGTTTTGGGATATTCACCACTCGTCAGTGCAAAGTATGACATCTGATTTGGTTAGGTGAAAGGCTCTGGACTGAGGTGTAGGGGGCAGTATTTCTCCTTGTGGAGCGTGACATACCATCCCTGGCATGCCATTGTGAAGAAACGTATTCACTGTGCAATGCTCCTCTGAGAAATTAAATGAGAAAATTGCCTCTTCCTAAAGGAAGAGGACTAGAACTCAATAGCGCCACCTGTTGGAAGCACAAGCGACCCATTAATGAGCCTTGCAATAGGACTTAGGATAAAAGACAAAACAGAATCTCAATATGCAGACATGGTGTTTTGGGGTATTGACCCTCAATATCACCCCTTAGACTTCAATCCACAGTCTCTCACCTACCCAAATTAGATCTAATACTTTGCACTGATGAGGGGCATTGCACGGCGAATAATCATCCTTACATTGGCATGTCAGGGCCGGTATGTCGCTCTGCACAAGGATATACATTAGGCAATAATGTATGAAGCTGTAAACATTTATGCTACCCTTAGTGGTATCTGCAGACAGACAGAATATTCTTGTCCAACCCTTTAACGACCGCCGATACACCTTTCAACTTGGCAGTTAAGGGGCTTTATTCCTCAGCGCCGCTTTTTAACGGCGCTGAGAAATAAGGGTATAGCACCCCCCAGCATTGGAAAATCTCCGGGTTCTTAGCTACCGGGTGTCCCCAGTCTTGTGATCATCATTATTCACTGAATAACGGCGATCACAAAAAAAAAAAACAGATTTCCCATTCATTTCTTTCTCCTCTGATATGATCTAGCATACCAGAGGAGAGAGAAATTAGGGTCCCCTGAGCCCCCCCTGGTGCCTTCCGGCTCTGTCCCCCTGCTCTCCACCTCATCTTCCCTGAAGAAAATGGCGGGCACATGCGCAGTGCGTGCGCCGAGATCTGCCGACCGGCACCCGGCAACAATAGGAGATTTTTCCTATTGGTTCATTTTGATCACTGTGTTAGGCCCTATCACAGTGATCAAAATAAAAAGTAGTAAATCAAACCCCCTTTATCACCCCCTTACTTAGGTAAAAATAATAAAATTAAAAAAAATGTTTTCTATTTTTCCATTAGGGTTAGGGTTGGGGCAAGGGTTAGGATTGTGCTAGGGTTGGGCTCAGGTTGGGGCTAGAGTTAGTGTTGGGCTACGGTTAGGGTTGAGGCTAGGTTCAGGGTTGGGGTTAGAGCTAGGGTTAGGGTTGGGCTAAGGTTAGGGTTCGGGCTAGCATTAGGGTTGTGTCGGAATTAGGGTTACGGTTGTGGTGTTGGGGTTACGGTTGTGGGTTTGAGGTCAGGGTTGTGGTGTTGGGGTTAGGGGTGTGTTGGGGTTAGGGTTGTGTTGGGGTTAGAAATACATGCAGCCGCGCACTCTGGTCCCGAGTGCCAGTGGTATTGATGCGCGAGTTTCTAGCACTCACAAGTGTGACCCTGTCCTTACTCTCATTTTGTTTGAATCCACTTTTTGTTTTGACTCAAAAAATTGCAAAACTTTTGATGATGCAGATATCGCCGACTGCCCCATTCATCTGAAAGTAATGCATAATCCTATTCAGATGAATGGAAGAGATTTATAGCTGCAGAACTTTCTGCAATTAAATCTGAGTGTGCACATACACTAAGAAAAGATACGGCACAAAATATAATTTACTTGTATTTGTATCATTAATCCTCTTTTATTTATATCCTTTTACACTGGAAATCTAGATGATGCATGTTTGTTTCACGATCTGTAATGGGCAGAGCTGAATGTTTATGATTAGATGCTAGGCATTTTTGACTACTCACAGCCTCAGTAATTTAAACTCATTAAAGAGGTCAGAGACATTTATTCAATGCCCTATGTCGGAGATGGGCAATCTTTTGAGCTTGGTGTGTCAAAATTAGCCAAAAAAACAAGCATAACTCTGGTGCTTTATCACTTCGAGAAAAACACCTCTCCATTATTAATCCTCTAGTTGTATGGTAAATAAAGACACAGCCAGAATAAAGTCCTTTATTTGAAAAAAGACTAAACACAGTTTTCCATTTTTATTTAAACACCTATTCCACCAAAGCCCTCATTCTCCTGTAATAAAACTAAAATAAAAAACCAACAATATACCATACCTGTTTGAGCCGCACTTGCCACCGTTACATGGCAAGTGGGAGGAGCCGGGCAAAGCGGCAGAATTGGCGCATCTAATAGATGTGCCTTTTCTGGGCAGCTGCGGGCTGCTATTTTTTGCCTGGGTGGGGCCAATATCCATGGCCCCTTACCAGCCTCAGAATACCAGCCCCCAGCTGTCTGCTTCAACAAGGTTGGTTGTGAAAAATGGGGGGACCCCACGCCGTTTTTTTAATGATTTATTTAAATAATTAAAAAATACGGAGTGGGGAGCCCTCTATTCTTGATAACCAGCCATGCTGAAGCTGACAGCTGAGGGTTGCAGCCACCAGCTGTGTGTTTTGCCTGGCTGGTTAACAAAAATGCAGAGGAACCCATGCCGGGTTTCTGTTAAATTATTTGTTTACAGCGCAGGAGCGGCTGATGAATACTCCCATCTGTCGCTCCTGCTATCACTGTTATTAGCAGCAGCAGGTGTCGGATGATGGGAGCAGTTGTCCCATCAGCTGACACCAGTGACTGGAGGTAAACTTTATATCTCCGATCACAGCTGAGCACTCACGCTGTCTTCTGACAGCGTGGGAACCGCGGCTCTCTCACCGGCATGGATGATTTCACTGCCGATCAGAAGCGGTGTTTGCCGCGCTGTCATGCACATCCATATGTCATCCATATGTGGAAGCCATCCTCTTTTCAACTTCAGCTTTTTTGCAGATGGTGCTATGTTTGCATCAAGAATTTGCTGAAATTTCATTGAATCCATTCTTCCTTCTACCCGTGAAACATTCCCGATGATATAGGCGGCAACAAAACCCCAAAGCTTGATTGATCCACCCCAATGCTTAATGGTTGGCCAGATGTTCTTTGACTGAAGTTCTGTGCCCTTTTTTCTCCACACATATCTTTGATCATTGTGGCCAAAGAGTTCTATTTTAACCTCATCAGTCCACAGGACTTGTTTCTAAAATGCATCAGGCTTGTTTAGATGTTCTTTTGCATACTTCTGATGCTGAATATTGTGGTGAGGATGCAGGAGAAGTTTTCTTCTAATGACTCTGCGATGAAGGCCATATTTGTGCAAGTGTCTCTGAACAGGAAAACAATGTGCCACAACTCTAGAGTCTTCTAAATCTTTCTGAAGTTCTTTTGTAGTCAAGCAGGGATTCTGATTTGCCTGTCTAGCAAACCTACGAGCAACTTTCACTGAAATTTTGCTTCGTTTTCCAGACCTTATCTTGACCTCCACTGTTCCTGTTAACTGCCATTTCTTAATTTGATTTTGAACTGAAGAAAAGTCAACTTGAAAACGCTTTGCTATCTTCTTATAGCCTTCTCCTGCTTTGTGGGCTTCCACCATTTTCATTTTCAGAGTGCTAGTCAGCAGCTTAGAAGAACCATAGCTGCTGTTTTTCTGTTTTTGACACAAGGTTAGAGGAAGCTGGATTTTTATAAAGCTGGGAAATTTGCATCACCTGTCCTTTACTAACAATGATAGTGAACAAGCCATAACCCTAAGAGGCTAATTAAGGTTTGAAAAATTAATTCAAGAAACCTCTAAGGGTGCCAATACTTTTGCTTCAGCCCATTTTCCATTGTGAAATTTTTAAAATCTAAAAGACAAAAATATATATTTGTTTGCCTAAAATACAAAGGAAATGTGTCAGCTTTAACTTTAGGCCTTTTAGAGATCATTTAATCTTCAACTTGCTTAATTATGCAAAATAACAGTAATTTTGAGCAGTGGTGCCTAAACTTTTACATGCCACTCTATGACCAACAAAGCAAAATGACTCCATCTTGATCAATAGAGCCAAATGTCCAATCAACACATACACTTGAATCCTGAGTTACAGATGTTTGATTCTAAATCCAGATGGAGCCACTGAACGTATTTTAAATGCTACATAAATTTAAGAGTGAAGAAGATCATATCTTTCTATGTGCATCTTAGACCACAATAACAACATGTCTCTTAAGTAATGTTGATAAAACATTCTGTTTTATTTTAGAATAGTTACTGTATCTTTAAGGAAGGTGCAGTGAGTTTTTGTGTGTCTGGGTGACTTGGCACAGTAAAAATTTATTCCACTCTTCAATGGGTATAAGTTAAATTATACCACTTAGCATGCAATACATAGGTAAATTTAAGAGGGAGGGAATCCCACTTTAGGCAATGATGTAGCACAGACCTGGGCAAAGTGCAGCCCACGGGCCACATCCGGCCCTCTGGCTATTCCAGTCCAGCCCGCGGATCGAGACAACCGAGGGTCTGAAAACAGTGGCCCATGCCCACCTACTTGTTGTCTCCGCCCACCCGCTCCCCTGCCCGCTGTCTCCACAGTCACTCTCCATCTATGCTGACTGCATTGATGGAGGAGGGGCCTCCGGCCACTTCCTCCACCAATCAGCGTGTAAAGCAGCTGATGCGATGACGTCATATCATCGCATCAGCTGTGTACTGGAGAGAGCCAGCGCACCGGAGACAGAAGCAGAGCAGCGCGCCATTGGAACGGGAGAAAGGTGAGTATGTGTTTTTTTAATTTATTTATGTGTATGGGATGTTTGGCTGCACACAGGGAGGCTATATGGCTCTTATTATGGGAATGGGGAAGCTATATGGGTCTTATGGACATAGGGAGGCTATGTGGATCTTGACATGGGGAGGCTAAGGGAGTCTTATCATGGACATGGGGAGGCTATGGTGGTCTTATGGACATGGGGAGGCTATGGGGATCTTGACATGGGGAGGCTAAGGGAGTCTTATCATGGACATGGGGAGGCTATGGTAGTCTTATGGACATGGGGATTCTATGTATATCTTGACATGGGGAGGCTATGGGAGTCTTGTCATAGACATGGGGAGACTATATGGGTCTAATCATGGACATGGGGAGGCTATGGGATCTTATCATGGACATGGGGAGTCTATGGGGTCTTATCATGGACATGGGGAGGCTATATTGGTCTTAGGAAGGCCATGTGGATCTTGACACGGGGAGGCCCAGGGGAGGCTGTGTGGGCCTCAGATGATGGCCCAGAGAAGGCTGTGTGGGCCTCAGACGCTGGCCCAGGGGAGGCTGTGTGGGCCTCATATGCTGGCCCTGGGGAGGCTGTGTGGGCCTCAGATGCTGGCTCTGGGGAGGCTGTGTGAGCCTCAGATGCTGGCCATGGAGAGGCTTTGTGGGCCTCAGATGCTGGCCCTGGGGAGGCTGTGTGGGCCTCAGATGCTGGCCCTGGGGAGGCTGTGTGGGCCTCAGATGCTGGCCCTGGGGAGGCTGTGTGGGCCTCAGATGCTGGCCCAGGGGAGGCTGTGTCGGACTCAGATGCTGGCCCAGGGGAGGCTGTGTGGACTCAGATGCTGGCCCAGGAGAGGCTGTGTGGGCCTCAGATGCTGGCCCTGGGGAGGCTGTGTGGACCTGGATGTTGTAAAAGGATAAATAGGGTCTTATCTGTGTATTATGGAGAGAGATCTAATTGAAAGCAGCTCACCTGTGAGGGTTGTGTCTGACACAACCACTATCATAACCTAGTTGTCAGCCCCTGCGACGTTCACAGAGCTGTATATTAATAGAGAGACAGAATAAGTGGATTTCAAGTGCGCTGCCGATTCAGGAATTAATCATAAACAGTGAAAGACTTTCACATGTGGTTGTCCTGAGGAAGGAGTCGGATTTGACTCTGAAATGTGCTGACAAATAAACCACCTTCAACCAAACTGTTTATGATTCATTCCTGAGTCAGCAGTGCACTCGAAGTCCACTTATTCTCACTTTCTATTATTTGTACAATTAACAAAAATCCCATGACTTGTAAAGATGGGCAATCCCATCTACTATATAATTGTCTAAGGGATACTTCCGTCCGTCTGTCCCGGAAATCCCGCGTCACTGATTGGTCTCGCCAGCTGCCTGTCCTGGCTGCCGCGACCAATCAGGGACGGGCACAGTCCGATTAGTCCCTCCCTACTTCAGTCCAGTCAGTGCTCGGCGCCCGCCCCATACTCCTCCCCAGTCAGCGCTCACACAGGGTTAATGCCAGCGTTAACGGACCGCGTTATGCCGTGGGTAATGCACTCCGTTAACGCTGCTATTAACCCTGTGTGTGTCCCCAACTTTTTACTATTGATGCTGCCTATGCAGCATCAATAGTAAAAAGATGTAATGTTAAAAATAATAAAAAAACAAAAAACCTGCTATTCTCACCTTCCGTAGTCCGCCGAGGCACACGCGGCTGCTGCCAGCTTCTGTTCCCAGAGATGCATTGCGAAATTACCCAGAAGACTTAGCGGTCTCGCGAGACCGCTAAGTCATCTGGGTAATTTCGCAATGCATCCTGGGAACGAAGGATGGTGGCAGCCGCGCGGGCATCGGCACAGCTTTGCTGGATCCTGGCGGGTGAGTATATAACTATTTTTTATTTTAAATATTTTTTTTTTAACAGGGATAGGGTGCCCACACTGCTATATACTGCGTGGGCTGTGTTATATACCGCGTGGCTGCTATATACTACGTGGTCAGTGTTATATACTGCGTGGGCTGTGCTATATATTACGTGACCAGTGTTATATACTGTTTGGGCTGTGCTATATATTACGTGGGCAGTGTTATATACTGTTTGGCCTGTGTTATATACTACGCCTCCTGTGTTATATATTGCGTGGCTGCTATATACTGCGTGGGTTGTCTTATATAGTACGTAGGCAGTGTTATATACTGTTTGGCCTGTGTTATATACTACTTCGCCTGTGTTATATATTGCGTGGCTGTTATATACTGCGTGGGCTGTGTTATATAGTACGTGGGCTGTGTTATATACTGCGTGGGCTGTGTTATATACTTCGTGGGCTGTATTAACGCATTGGGTATTCTACAATATGTATGTACAGTATGTATATAGCAGCCACATAGTATATAGCACAAGCCACGTAGTATTTGTCTGCTATATACTACATGGCCTGTGCTATATACTATGTGGCTGCTATATACATACATACATAGATATTCTAGAATACCCGATGCATTAGAATTGGGCCACCATCTAGTTTGTTATAAATGAAGAATGAATACTGGACATCTAGTTTCCTGTTACAGTGCAACAGATAAACATAAACCATACTGGGCAACATAAATAAAGGGGTGCCACAGAGACAAAAACCCATGTGGGTATCTCAAAGGTGCACCTATAGGACACTCCTAAGCATAATATGAAACATAAGAAAAATTGGAGCAAAAAGTCCAAAAAGTAATCAAAATGTAAATTTATTGAAAGTAATACACAACAAGTAAACAGACTAGGATAAAGTAATAAAAAACCTTGAGAAAGAGGCGAAACGCGCGTCGGTGGCGGCGTGGACACTGATCCTGACACATTAATACCATGGGTAAGCAAAGATTTAAGCATGGGACCCGGTCCTATATAATGGCATAGCACGCAGATTAGTATAGCCATTTGGATACTTTTATCTGTACTACCTCGGACCTGCTGGTCTTTTTCCTGCTGCACTTGAGCACTTTACCCATGTTAAATAGCAACATCTTCTGTCAGGATACTATTGTCCTTGTTTTTATTACCTTATCCTAGTCTGTTTACTTGTTATGTATTACTTTCAATAAATTTACATTTTGATTACTTTTTAGACTTTTTGCTCCAATTTTTCTTATGTTTCATACAGTGCAACAGATTCTCAATTGTTTCCTAATTCTATCCTTACAAAGACCCAACCTGATCTACCATTGGATGAATCCAGCAAAAATACATCATTACCTTATGAAAGAAAGCAGGAGTTAAGGTCCTGGATGGATGATATGGGTCACCTAGGTGGTTGGCCTCGGTAATGTAAAACCTGTACCACTAACACTAGGCTACTATGAGGGTTAAATTTTACTGGATTTTGGGCTTGGGATTTAGGAGCAACCAAACAGTCTGTGTGGGAAAGGTTGTACCCATAATCCAGCCCGGGGCTTACAGGCCTAATAACAGCATCTGGGTTAGCTCAGCAGAGTGGAGTTTGGGCTGAAGCTGAACAGGGATGTGTTTGTTTGGTGATCACATTTAAACTTCTTGAATTGATACTGCCTGGTATACTGAGACTTGTGAGGCTGCTACATTTACCTTGTTTCATTGTGCTGAAGGAAGGACTGTTTATCTTATTCATTTGTACTGTAGAAAGGCTGTTTTTGTTTTGGAGCTGTAAAGTTTATGATAGACAATAAACTTTATGCTGTTTTGATTAAAAAAAAAATCCTGTGCATCCAGTGAGTACCAGAGAGTACAGAATCAAAAAATTGTTTGCAAGGTTACCACCATTTATGATGTCAGGTTGTTTAATTTGACCAAAAGGTGATAAAAGCACCGGAGAATAACCCAGCCTAAATTAGCAATATAACCTAATGTAGTATTTGTGTCAAGTTGGCCACACACATTTAGTAGCTGTAGAACTATCATTTGCTTGACAGCTATCCTGTGGGTTATTGTGTTTTATATGAGGCAGCCACTGCCAGGATCATCTGATAGTGATTTATCTCCCAGACAAACAAAAGTATCAGGAGATGGAATTACAACCACCTAATTATTTTGCCTTTGAACACTGCTGTAAACTTCGGCTTCCTGATAATCATCTTCATATGACAGTTTTCCTTCCCGACCCTACTTCCCTTATACAAATGAACTCTCATTTTGTTCTACAATGCATTTGTTCTTAATGTGAAGATTGGAGCATATCACTGCCAAATACCTATGGATAGATGCAGGGGCGGACATAACATTGGCGCAACCTGTGCAGCCGCAAAGGGTCCCAAGAGGTAAGAGGACCACTGCCACCTCCAAAGCAGGTGAAGATTTGCAATATGATGAGCTATTAGACTGCAAAGGGCCCATATACTGTTCTTACTCAGGGGCTCTCTTGTGTCTAAAAAGGATTGTGCTGTGAAATTCAATATACTTGATCCAATTCTCCCTTTGACATCATCTGTCAGGGAAGAGTAAGGAGGTCCTAGCATACACATTAGACAGTCGGGCAAGACCCTCCAAAACCAACATGACTTTTCTTTAATGTGTATGGGGTTACTTAGTCTACAAGCCTGTGTAATGTTCCTGGGGTTCTCATGCTAACTATACTTACGGTATGTCTCTGCATCCGCGTGCTGTCTGTGATATTCAAGGATCTATGAAAGACTTGTATGGGAGATTTTGATCCATGAGTCACGCAAAAAAAACCCCAGACATTTCTGCATATTTTTTTGCAGACCTCTTGATTAGCAAAAAACCTTACAGATTTGTGAACAGCGCTATAGATTTTAATAGGTACATCACGGATAAACTCATAAGAGAACAACAGACATGTGAAAATGGTCTAATTGTGCTTTTTTGTGTCAGTCGTCTTTTTTCTATTCAAAATGCAGCATGCTCTGTCTCTGGTCTTGTATTTTTTTTCAGAAATTTCTCCAAAGACTGGGAAAAAAAGCACGAAAACATGAAAGATGCATTTCATTAAAAGTCTGGATTAACAAAAATGATATCTAAACAAACCTTGTAACTAATTCCATACTTAAAAATACCCCCCCCCCCCACCAAAAAAAAAAAAAAAAAACAAATTAAAAAAACAACTTGGTGTGAAGAAAATCACACACTAATGATTGGTCCCTTTCAAGAAGTTTTTTTTTTTTTTTTAATAGATTCTCCAAGAGGACAAGATTGTACACAGTAAACACTGTAGCATCATAGCAGAAAATCAATAGACAATGAGCAAAGTTATGAAACATACAGCTGTTCTATAAATGACTCATTTGATAATTATAGGACAATGTTTGCTGGGGGGGGGTGCTCCCTATGGCTTACTTGCTATCATGATTCTTTTTAGATGGAAACTTTGCATTTAAATACATTTTCTTTATAGTGTTAGGGTAAAGTATGTAAAAAAAAGAAATGGGATTATAATTTTTTTCCTCTCCATCTGACTCCGATATTAACCTGTGAGAGATGGAAATAGCTGAGAGGTTAAGCAAACACATCCATGTGAAATGTTGGTATCTGGAGGAGCAGTGATCTAAATTAGATTAGACTTCAATAAATCACTTCATCCTGGACTCTGACAAGGCATGCACAAGAGACCAGGCTCCTGTTCTTCATCTCCCCTTTATCCTGATTCAAGCAATGCTTGTCCTTAGAAATTACGTAAGGCCCATCAAACCATTAGGCAGCTAAGCTGTAATTTCCTATGAGAAGGAGAGGAAGTGAGAGGCCCTGTTCTCTATTGTAGTCATTTGCTGCTAACCTTGTGCAGATTTCTCACCTTTTAGAGGAGAATCACAATGTGATTATGACCTGCATAATAAACGGCATCTCCGGCTCCCCGCTTCACCTTACATTGTATTTCACAAGCCCTGAGGAGTGAAAGAATTTGCAAAACTGACAGGAGTAAAATATCTGAGCTTTTAGTTCACCTTCATTTTTTAACTCTTTTCTATTTTTTTATCTACTCCTTTAAAGATGAATACAAAAACAAAAAAAATGTGGAATGTGCTATTGTATTCATAATATATTCACGTAAACCAAAACAACCTGGCTTCAAAGATGTATTCATAAATATACACCTCTTATGCCAAGTACTGTATATAATGCTTTATCTAATTCGTATCCATCTATTTACAGAAATTCACACCCATTTAATGAGTGACTTTCATTGCATCTATTGTTTAATCATATCTATCTACTATATAATTGTCTAAGGGTCAATTCCATCTTTCTGTCTGTCCTTCTGTCTGTCTGTCTGTCTGTCATGGATATTCATGGGTCGCGGCCTCTGTCTGTCATGGAAATCCAAGTTGCTGATTGGTCGCGGCAAAACGGCCACGACCAATCAGCGACGGGCACAGTCCGGTGGCAAAATGGCTGCTCCTTACTCCCCGCAGTCAGTGCCCACTCCATACTCCCCCCCCAGTCAGCGCTCACACAGGGTTAATGGCAGCGTTAGCGGACCACGTTATGCCGTGGTGTAACGCACTCCGTTAACACTGCTATTAACCTTGTGTGACCAACTTTTTACTATTGATGCTGCCTATGCGGCATCAAATAGTAAAAAGATCTAATGTTAAAAATATTAAAAAAAATTAAAAATAGTTATATACTCACCGTCCGTTGGCCCCTTGGATCCACAACAGGCCTTTCCCGCTCCTCGCGACGCTCCGGTGACCGCTCCATGCATTGCGGTCTCGCGAGATGATGACGTAGCGGTCTCGCGAGACCACTACGTCATCATCTCGCGAGACCGCAATGCACTCTTGGGACCGGAGCGCGAGGAGCATCGGTAAACACTTCGCCTGGATCCGGGGCCAACGGAAGGTGAGTATATAACTATTTTTTATTTTAATTCTTTTTTTAACAGGGATATGATGCCCACATTGCTATATACTCTATATACTGCCTGGGCTGTGCAATATACTATGTGGGCTGTGCAATGTACTACGTGGGCTGTGCAATGTACTGCGTGGGCTGTGCAATATACTGCATGGGTTGTGCAATATACTATGTGGGCTGTGCAATATACTGCTTGGGCTGTGCAATATACTGCATGGGCTGTACTATATACTGCATGGGCTGTGCTATGTACTGCGTGGACTGTGCAATATACTACGTGGGATGTGCAATATACTACGTGGGCTGTGCAATGTACTACGTGGGCTGTGCAATATACTATGTGGACTGTGCAATGTACTACATGGGCTGTGCAATGTACTACGTGGGCTGTGCAATATACTGCATGGGCTGTGCAATATACTACGTGGGCTGTGCAATATACTACGTGGGCTGTGCAATATACTGCGTGGGCTGTGCAATGTACTACGTGGGCTGTGCAATGTACTACGTGGGCTGTGCAATATACTGTGTGGGCTGTGCTATATACTACGTGGGCTGTGCTATATACTACGTGGGCTGTGCAATATACTACGTGGGCTGAGCTATATACTATGTGGCCTGTGTTATACACTACGTGCCTATGTTATACACTACGTGGGCTGTGTTATACACTACATGGGCGGTGTTATACACTACGTGAGCTGTGTTATATACTGCGTGCGTGGGCTGCTATATACTATGTGAGCTGTGTTATATGCTACGTGGGCTGTTATAAACTGCGTGGCTGTGTTATATGCTATGTGGGCTGTTATACACTCCGTGGGCTGTGCTATATACTACGTGGCTGTGCTATATATTCCGTGGGCTGTGTTATATGCTACGTGGCTGTGCTATATACTCCGTGGGCTGTGCTATATACTCCGTGGGCAGTGCTATATACTACGTGGCTGTGCAATATACTACGTGGCTGTGCAATATTCTACATGGCTGTGCTATTTACTACGTGGGCTGTTATATACTACGTGGCTATGCTATATACTACGTGGCCGGCCACGAACAATCAGCGACAGGCGCAGTCTGGCTGCGAATTGGCGCTGGATTTGAACCACGCTTCGCTATTAGGCCGCGGCCGGCCGAATCCTGTGTATTCAATGTATTATTCTAAAATCTTCATAAATAAACTACATACATATTCTAGAATACCCGATGCGTTAGAATCGGTCTACCATCTAGTGTAACAATATTTATCCATAAATTTCTACCTATCTTATGACTAAGAAATATAAGCGTGAACCATGGGTGTATATGACCATAGTATATAAAAGAAGCTCCCAAATAACATGGGAATATTGTCAAAAGACCAAAAAATTGAGTGTATACAACTAAGCAAAGTGTAAATTTCATATAAAAAGTATAAATGTTATTAAACATGATAAAATAATTAACAAGAAAATAATTACCAAAAATGTGTATAAAAAAATATACATGGAGTGCCCCCACTGCCGCAGGGCCGAGAGGTACCCGATACCGGGCCTCTCTGTCTCGGTTTTGGGATTGTCACGGTGGCTAGACCCGGTCCGTGACCCTGCTGAGGGGCATCCAGTAGAAGTTGAGAGTGATGATGTGTAGTGCAGGGTGCGATGAATAACGAGGACACAGGGTTGCAGTCTCTTTACCTTTTTACTGAAGGTTTTGAGATACTCAATCCAGAGCACTGTTAACAGGGCTGGCTGAGACCGGCCGGTCCAAAGACACATCCGGAGTTCCCTTAGCAGGTGGGAATAAGTGTCTACCTTCTAGCGCTTGTGTGTTGTAGTCCTTCCCTGCTGAGCACCCCGGGATAGTCCTCACAACTGATTCTGTCTGTCTCTGATGTTCGTTCTCTCCGTCCCCCAGATGATATGGCTAGGACGCACCCGTATGACGGGGTAGGCCTGGAGTTCTTCCGGGACCCTAGAGTCGCCCCTCTCCCACAGCTGCCTCCGTTGTCTGCTTAGGTGTTTAAGTGAGACAGCCAACCTATAATTGGCTGTCCTGCCGTGGTTTGAAGTAATGCTTAAAGTCTCTTACTTTCTCGGCGTTCCGGCCACCGACTTTGCGCTCCAGAAGGATGTTGCCTCTATCTTACAGCATGACTCCTTCTGGTCCTATCACCTCTGCGCTGTATTCCCGTTTCTCACTCCTTCACAATACCCCTCACTTCTTGTCCTTTCCTAGGAGACTGCCGCTGAAAGCACAGGCACGGCTCCGTAACGTTCTTTCTTGTTCACTAGGGCTCTGCCAGGATCCCACCTCTGGCAGGTCCTCTCTCGAGCTCTTCCCAGCTCCTTTCTCCCTGACTTCCTGTCCAACCCCCAGTTTTACCCAAGTGTGAGGAGTGGTCTAATAGATAGAACCACCCCCCCTGGTGGCCGGAGTGTGAAGTGTATTGTGGGTGTGTGTTACCTGGTCAGGTGAACTCCTTTAGTGCAATCAGACTTACCATCACTCCCCTTAGTGGCAGAGCAACAGTACTGCAACGACCAGGACTCTGGGGCGCTGCATACACATGGTAAGACTAGTATCAGGAAAATGGTGAAGACACAAAATGTTAAAGTACCCACAGGTAGTCAATACTCCATGGAAATAATGGAAATATAGAGGTGCATATATAGCCAGCCACACAAATTACATGCAAACTGCAGGGAAATAGCAAAAGAGTAACTTACCCATGGAGTATGTCAGCGCCTGTGTGTACCTTGATGAGACCCAACGTGCGTTTCGCGTCGGCTTCTTCGGGGGAGCTTATAGAGAGAGAGTTACTCTTGTTGCTCTATATAGCCATCTCCACTTCACAGGTCAGGTGTTGCTCATTGAATTCAGGCATCCCTCACTGATTATATGTAAGCCCCTCTATGCCCTGCTTTTGACTTCACATCACTCACTTTGTCTTTATGCCTGAGGCTTACACAGTGGCAGGTCTAACCCCTTCCTCTATAAAGGTACCTTCACACTGAACAACTTTCCAACGAGAACGACAACGATCCGTGACGTTGCAGCGTCCTGGATAGCGATATCGTTGTGTTTGACACGCAGCAGCGATCTGGATCCCGCTGTGATATCGTTGGTCGGTGCTAGAAGGCCAGCACCTTAGGTCGGTGTGTATTGTCGTGTTTGACAGCAAAAGCAACGATGCCAGCAATGTTTTACAATGGTAACCAGGGTAAATATCGGGTTACTAAGCGCAGGGCCGCTTTTGGGCATATGGATCAGCTTTATGTCTGGAGGACAAAGAATGAAGCATGAACGCACCACCAACAGTGAAGCATGGTGGTTGCTCGGTGATGCTCTAGGGCTGGAAACCCTCAGTGTGTGGAGAGCAAGATCAAGAAATCCTAGGAAAAACATCATGCCTTTTGTTAGTAAACTGATGGTTGAGACCGTGCAATAGAACAATGATCCCAGAGTCCACCAAGGTTTGGTTTGGTTTCATAAGAAGCCCTGGATCATTCTGGAGTGGTCATCACACCTGCCTGACTTAAACCCCATGGAAAATCTTCTATAACTGGACACCGCTGCCCATGAGGAAAGTGTTAGATTCCTCAGGAACACTGTTAGAAACTGGTGCTGTGCTATGCATTAAATTATTATTCTGTCTGTCAATTTATATATCAGTCATACATATATCAGTGTCCTGATAGTGTCCGGATAACTGATCAATGCTCTAGATCAGTATATTGACATTTAAGAATGTTCTATCCTTTAGAATGTTAATGGTCACTTACTGACCACTATAACCATCATAGTTAGCCTTAATTCATATTGATGCATTTGGCAATTTTTTGGATAAGACTTTGTAAGCCAAAATCAAGAGTATCTCCCAAACAAGGGTGACATAGAAATCTTTCCAATCATAGAAAGTTAGAGTTGTAAGAGACGTCAAGGGTCATAATGTCCAACCCCCTGCTCAATGTAGCCCAGAATTCAATAAACCATCTCAGACAGATGTCTGGGCCAGCCTCTGACTTCCATTGATGGAGAACTCACCACCTCTCGTGGCAGCCTGTTCCACTCATTTATCATCCTCACTGTCAAAAAGTTTTTTATAATATCCAATCTGTATCTTCATCCCTTCACATATCCTTTAACCGTCCCTCATAGAACATAATTTGCAGTCTGCGGTACCATCCTGGTAGCTCTTCTTTGAACTTGCGTTTGTTGATGTCTTTTTTAAAATGTGGTGCCCAGAACTGGACGCAGTATTCCAGGTGTGGCCTGACCAAGGAGTACAGGGGCCAGGGATAATGACTTCATGTGATCTAGACTCAATGCTTCTCTTAATACATCCTAGAACTGTGTTTGCCTTTTTTGCTGCTGCATCACACTGTTGACTCGTGCAGACTGTGATCTATTAATACACCCAAGTATTTTTCACATATTCTATTGCATAGTTCAATTCCTCCCATTCTGTAGGTGTTAATTCTAGATGTAGAATCTTGCATTTCTCCCTGTAAAATACCATTCTATTAATCACTGCCCATTGTTCAAGCTTAACTAGATCCATTTGAATTCATTCTCTGTCTTCTCTAGTGTTAGCTATCCCTCCTAGCTTTGCATCATCTGCAAATTTGAACAGTTTACCTTCAGGCCCCCTATCTAGATCATTTATAAAAATGTTGTACAACACTGGGGCCAGAACGGAGCCTTGTCATACCCCACTTGAAACATTGTTTATTACCACTCTTTGAGTACGATCACTGAGCCAGTTATTAATCCACCTAACCGTAGCCTTGTCAATCCCATACTTTGTCATTTTTTCAGTAAGGATAATATGAGATACTTTATCAAATGCTTTGCTGAAGTCGAGATATACTATATCTACCGCATTTCCCTGATCGACCCAGTGATTCCATCATAGAAGGAAATTAGATTAGTCTGGCATGACTTGTTTCCTATAAACCTATGCTGGCTCTGGTTGATTACTGTATTCTTATCCAAGTACTTACATACATTGTGACAAAGTCACTGCTAATGTAATAGAGGGGAGATATGTGTCACTGCGCTTAATAGCATCAGTGATATGAAACCATAGTATTTTTCCTCCATCACACTACGTGTTGTGAGGGTTAAGTTAAAGTTGCATAATGGGCTGGTTTCATGTGGACCTTTATAGAGCGTGAGGGAGGAGGTCAACTTTATCCCCCCCTGCATAGCCGACAGGACCTGTGTGATGTCATGATCATGTGGTCAGTCACATGATGGAAAGAGTCACACGGTGTCGGGTTTAAATAACTGGGCTCTAGAGGCAGTCTGGGTTCAGCTAGACTGGAGAGAGGATTCTCCAGTTGTTTGGTGTCCTGAAGAGAGTCTGAACCTGTATTGCTCCAGAGCGGGGTGCCACCTGCATACATATGTACTGTGTTGCCGTGTTTTGTTTTATTTGTTGTTTTTTGTTTTAGCCGGAAAGGCAGTGTTTATTTTCCCTTTTTGTTGGTTTATGCCGCATAGCAATAAACCAGCTGAAGATTTAAAGAGACAGTGTTCCTATTTTCTACCTCTGTATACCGCCATGTGAGTTGAACAACCACAAGTGGTGTTTTGCAGCAACAACATCTGGCGCATCAGGAGACAAGTAAGTTGCTTATCCAGCACATGCAACAGCAGCAGCAACAGCATCAGGCCAGTACAGGCATGGGTTGCCAAGGGGGATCCCCGGAATGTGGATGACATGGTCGGCCTAGTAGAATAGTACCAGGTGGTCGAGAGGTCCCTAAGGAAGCCGGGGGGTGGTGCCTCTCCATACTGGGGTACCCAGCACGAGCCTAAGTCCCAAAAGAGGGGTTGCAGAGCCACTACTGGGGGAAGTCCGAGACTCCAAGGAGCTATTGTGAGCTTGCAATAGACTGCTGATAAAGACATGATCAGCTAGCAGTGTCACGTCCTGGACACATAGCGCACCGTTGTCCTTTGTCTTCTGAGCAGATGGATTGCAGCCTAGGCTCGTATTATGCTTATCCCTCTTGAAGTGTGGACCATCAGCCCAGAGATGGGCCGCAGTCATGTCTCGTGACCGTAAATGGGGTGCTGGTGTCAGGACTATTGGACTCAGCGAGTTTGGTGACCATGATAAGGGCCACACTCCCCCAGCAGTTAATCACAGGGAAACATGTGGGTGTCCGCTGTATGCACAGTGATGCCAATGACTACCCTGTCGCCAGAGTGTATATAAAAACAAACTGTGGCACTGAGTCCCATGAGCTCGGGGTTGTTAGAGACTTGCTACAACCCATGATAATTGAGCGGGACTTCGGACTCTTTCGGCTGGGCCCTACTCTACACTAAACTATTAAAAATAAATATATTTTTATGGATTTTTCTTTAAGGGAATGAGTGATATACATTTACATTTTGTTTTAAACAACCATAAATACCACATTACAGTACAAGGGACAAATATCGTCACACCATGACCAGACCACATATTACCAGCACATAGTGACTGAATAATACCACTTACAAGGAACAAATATAGTGATGAACGAGCATACTCGTTACTCAAGATTTCCCAAGCATGCTCGGGTGTCCTCCGAGTATTTGTTAGTACTCGGATATTTAGTTTTCAGCGCCGCAGCTGAATGATTTACATCTGTTAGCCATCATAAGTACATGTGGGGATTCCCTACAAACCAGGCAACCCCCACATGTACTTATGCTGGCTAAGAGATATAAATCATTCAGCTGCGGCGCTGAAAACAATCTCCGAGCACTAAAAAATACTCGGAGGACACCCGAGCGTGCTCGGGAAATCTCGAGTAACGAGTATGCTCGCTCATCACTAAACAAATACCAACGCACCATGTCCAGTCCACACATTACCACCACATGATGACCAATAATACCACATACAAGGAACAAATACCGCCACTCCATGACCAGACCACATATTAACACCACATAGTGACTGAATACTGAAATACTGATCATTAATTTAAAAAAAACGCACAATACTAAGTGCTATTGTATACAGGAACTCTGTATTTACTGTCAGTGTACAGGTAATACAGTGATCACAGGTGACATTATACACAGGAGCTCTGTATATAGTGTCAGTGTACAGATAATACAGTGATCACCAGTGACATTATACATAGGATCTCTGTTTATAGTGTCAGTGTACAGGTAATACAGGGATCACCAGTGACATTATACACAGGAGCTCTGTAAAAAGTGCCAGTGTACAGGTAATACAGTGATCACCACTGCCAGTGACATTATACACAGGAGCTCTGTATATAGTATACAGTGTATAGTGTCACTATACAGGTAATACACTGACTCACCAGTGACGTCTGTAGCTGAAGTCCTTCATCTTTGCTTTTCTCATTCATGCAGCAGAGACCGCCGTCATTTGTTCCAGCCAGGACTCGCCTCTGCATAAAATAACACAGTTAGAGCACCGCTTCCAGAACACATTCCCCACTTTTTTCCTTTCTTCTACACTACACATCTGAATACAGAGGTCCACCCACAATCAATATATAATTGGTTATTATGCAACCTCATAGATTGCAAGCCTACGAGTCCCCCATCATGTGCAGTCCCCCTTACCTCCCACTTCATGTGCAGTCCCCCTTACCCCCACTTCATCATGTGCAGCCCAACTCCCCCACTTCATCATGTGCAGCCCAATTCTTCCTTCATCATGTGCAGTCTCCATAACCCCCAAACTCCATCATATGCGGCCCCATTCCCCCTTCATCATGTGCAGCCTCCTTTAACCCTCAAACTCCATCATGTGCGGCCCCACTCCCCTTCATCATGTGCAGCCTCCTTAACCCCCAAATTCCATCATGTTTGGCCCCAATTCCCTTAATCATTTGCAGTCTTCTTAACCCCCAAATTCTATCATGTGCGGTCCCACTCCCCTCATGTGCAGCCTCCTTTAGCCCCCAAATTCCATCATGTGCAGCCTCCTTTAACCCCCAAATTCCATCATGTGCAGCCTCCTTTACCTCCCAAATTCCATCATGTGCAGCCTCCTTTAACCCCCCAAATTCCATCATGTGCAGCCTCCTTTAACCTCCAAATTCCATCATGTGCAGTCCTCCTTTCACCCCCCAAATTCCATCATGTGCAGCCTCCTTTAACCCCCCAAATTCCATCATGTGCAGCCTCCTTTAACCCCCAAATTCCATCAAGTGCAGTCATCCTTTAACCCCCCAAATTCCATCATGTGTAGCCTCCTTTAACCCCCAAATTCCATCATGTGCAGTCCTCCTTTAACCCCCCAAATTCCATCATGTGCAGTCCTCCTTTCACCCCCCAAATTCCATCATGTGCAGTCCTCCTTTCACCCCCCAAATTCCATCATGTGCAGCCTCCTTTAACCCCCCAAATTCCATCATGTGCAGTCATCCTTTAACCCCCCAAATTCCATCATGTGCAGTCCTCCTTTAACCCCCCAAATTCCATCATGTGTAGCCTCCTTTAACCCCCAAATTCCATCATGTGCAGTCCTCCTTTAACCCCCCAAATTCCATCATGTGCAGCCTCCTTTAACCCCCAAATTCCATCATGTGCAGTCCTCCTTTCACCCCCCAAATTCCATCATGTGCAGCCTCCTTTAACCCCCCAAATTCCATCATGTGCAGCCTCCTTTCACCCCCCAAATTCCATCATGTGCAGCCTTCTTTAACCCCACAAATTCCATCATGTGCAGCCTCCTTTAACCCCCCAAATTCCATCATGTGCAGTCCTCCTTTCACCCCCCAAATTCCATCATGTGCAGTCCTCCTTTAACCCCCCAAATTCCATCATGTGCAGTCCTCCTTTAACCCCCCAAATTCCATCATGTGCAGTCTTCCTTTCACCCCTCCCCACTTCTTCGTTTGCAGTTACCCACCATTTAATAAAAAAAAAAAAAAAGTTGTTTTTATACTTAGGCTGGTTTCACACTTGCGTTTTGATCTGCAGCGTTTTAGCGCTAAAAACGCATGCGTTTTTTTCCCTATACTTAACATTAAAAAACGCATGCGTTTTTTAGCGTGCGTTTTGACGCGTTTTCGGCAACGCATGCATTTTTTGACGCGTGCGTTCATTTGCAGAAATGCAACCTGTAGTAATTTCTAGCGGCATTTTTTTGCCGCAAAAAAACGCATGCGTTTATTCACGGCAAAAAAATGCATTGCTGTCTATGTAAACGCATGCGTTTTTAAGCACATGCGCTTGCGTTAAAAACGCATGCGTTTTTATAGAAAAACACAAGAAAAAACAAGAAAAAACAAGAAAACCCTAACCCTAACCCTAAACACAAGAAAAAACAAGAAAACCCTAACCCTAACCCTAAACACGAGAAAAAACAAGAAAACCCTAACCCTAACCCTAACCCTAAACACAAGAAAAAACAAGAAAACCCTAACCCTAGGGTTACTAGGGATCCTAACCCTAACCCTAACCATAAGGTTAGGATCCCTAGTAACCCTAGGGATCCTAACCTTAACCCTAACCCTAGGGATCCTAACCCTTAGGGTTAGGGTTAGGATCTCTAGGGTTAGAGTTAGGGTTAGGATCCCTAGGGTTAGGGTTAGGATCCCTAGGGTTAGGGTTATGGGTAGGGTTAGGGTTAGGGTTAGGATCCCTAGGGTTACTAGTGATCCTAACCCTAACCCTAACTGTAGCTATTTCTGTTTTTAGCGGGTTTTCTAGTTGATTTTGATGATTGGCAGCTGTCACACACTTCTCAGCATGCGTTTAAAAAACGCAAACGCAGGAAAAAACGCATGTAAACGCCGCAAAATGTCGCATTTTTTTTTCTGCATGCAAAAATGCATGCGTCTAAAAAACGCGGCGTTTTGCCACGTTTACATGCATTTTTTCACCACATGCGTTTTTTTAAAAAACGCTGCAGATCAAAACGCAAGTGTGAAACCAGCCTTACATCACCACTCGCTCCCCTGCAGCGCCTCTCTGCTTCTAGCGTCCTGTTCGGGACATGTCGGCACGTGCGCGATGACGTCATCGCGCAAGCCCGACACCTGACCCGGAAGCATACAGTAGAGAGATCATGGAGGGAGCAGGCGCTGTGCAGCCGTCAAAGTGACAGCCGCGCACAGCTCCCGGCCCCGGCGTGGACGTGTGCGCTGACTGTGACTGCTGCCGGCCGCGTCACAGTGCAGCGCACACGGCCGTGCACAATTTGATGTGCGGCTGCACAGCCACCACCAGGCGGCCGGCCCTGAGCAGCTGCTGGGGGAGCGGCCCGGGGGGGCATTTGCATCTTTGCCACCCGGCCCAGCCCACCCCTTTCTGTGACTGTTGCTTGGTTTGTAAGTCTGGTAATTCCCTATCCTTCTCTATTTTGGTTTATTCCCCTATCTCCACTCTCCGGTGCATTCCTCTGTTATATGTGAGAGAATATTTTGTATGCCTGGAGTTTTCTGTTAACCCTTGTTTGTCAGGTTGGTGTACAACGGTGCACAGTAGCGCCTCTCTTCCCTGCATGATCTCAGCACATAAATAGAGCCATAATGACTTTTATTATTAAAATCTCATCTAACCTTCACAAAAAAACATTTTTTTGACATTAGTATTTATTAACAGGGGACTGATTTAGTGTTTTTTTGTTTGTTTTTTAACATCATGTACAATATGAAAACAGCATTGTGGACAAAGTCAAATTACTCTATGGCACTGTGTAGACTAAAGCTTAAATACAGACAAGGTTCCTAAGGGGCAAAGAAGATTATGCTTTAATCTAAATTAGTGCTACCCAACTCTATTCACCTTGTAAATATACAGTGTCATAATCTGATAGATGTTATTTTATTTGCTGCATTATTGCCTGAAATGTATCTTGTATAGATATTAATTGGCCACTGTCATTTCAACATACTTTGCATAAATCAATAGCAGAAATAAATATAAGAAATTTTGCACTGCATCTCTTCAGAGAAATATACTTCTTTCTCCACTTATGAGACTCTTCTCCCCCTCAACTCGTATCTTGAACTCTCATCATTCATTCTGAAAAACTGTTAACATCTGTCTTTATCAAAATAAGGCAGACGACCAACTCAGTGACGGACCAGATTATAGCAGTTTTTTTAAGTGTATAGAGTGAGTAAGGGGAGGAATATAATGAAAGAGCAGCAGAGTGAGACACACAGATAATACTGCAACTTTCTAGTGAGAGTTTATCTCACCCCTGTGCTCGATTCTCTATACTGCTTAGTGCTGCTGTATAATGTCCTCCTTCTTTTTTGCCTGTGTGCTACATAACAGAAATCACTCATGTCTGTGTTTGCTGTGTATAGGCAGGGCCGTATTTGCCACTAGGCACTTGAGGGCACGTGCCTAGGGCGGCAGGATGCGAGGGGAGCGGCACCTGAGCAAGGTTTTTTTTTTAATGGTCCGAGGTTTGCCCGCCCACTCTCTCCCACCTACCTCTTCTGACTGCTGTGGGGTCCCCGATCCTGCGCTGTTAAAGGGAACCTGTCACCCCCAAAATCGAAGGTGAGCTAAGCCCACTGGCATCAGGGGCTTATCTACAGCATTCTGTAATGCTGTAGATAAGCCCCCAATGTAACCTGAAAGATGAGAAAAAGAGGTTAGATTATACTCACCTGGGCGGGCGGTCCAATCCGATGGGCGTCGTTGTCCGGTCCGGGGCCTCCCATCTTCTTACGATGACGTCCTCTTCTTGTCTTTACACTGCAGCTCTGGCACAGGTGTACTTTGTCTGCCCTGTTGAGGGCAGAGCAAAGTACTGCAGTGCGCAGGCGCCGGGCCTCTCTGACCTTTTCCGGCACCTGCGCACTGCAGTACTTTGCTCTGCCCTCAACAGGGCAGACAAAGTACGCCTGCGCCAGAACCGCAGCGTGAAGACAAGAAGAGGACGTCATCGTAAGAAGATGGGAGGCCCCGGACCGGACCGCGACGCCTATCAGACCCGAACAGGACCGGAACCTCCCCTGGGTGAGTATAATCTAACCTCTTTTTCTCATCTTTCAGGATACATTGGGGGCTTATCTACAGCATTCCAGAATGCTGTAGATAAGCCCCTAATGCTGGTGGGGGTGACAGGGTGACAGGTTCCCTTTAAGTGTACTGCACAGGGAGCCAGAAGCGGAACACGTCACACCATAGGCCCTGCCCCCTCCTCGCTGAGGTGCCAAGTTCAGTTCCTGCCTGACAGTACAGGGCCCGCCCACGCACCTCAGTGTTCTGGTTGCTGGGGATCACATCCTGGTCACGTCCCTCTGCTGGTGCCTTGGCCGGGGATTGTAAAGACTGAAGCCTTCTGCTCATCTAGACCTGCGAGGGGCTGGGGGTGGGGAGCGCCATCCTGGGCTATGGGAGAAGAGCAGCTGAAACTTTTCTTGAGTTATTGGGAGAAGCCTCCACCTGGATCCCGGCAATGTAATGTGAAGTGCTGAAGTCCAATGGGGGACACAGCACAAAAAGTGCCTGGGGCAGCATAAACTCTAAACACGGCCCTGTGTATAGGGGACATCATAGCAGCTTGTCTGTAGCACCAGCTCAGAGACATCTGAAAATGAGATTAAGGCCGGGGTCACACTTGCGAGTGCAATGTTAGAAACTCGTGCCAGTTCCCCGGCGTTCAGCTGCACAGAAATACATGCAGCTGCACACTCCAGTCCCGAGTGCCGGCGGCAGTGCCGAGTATTGATGCGAGAGACTCGTGCGAGTTTCTTGCATTGCACTCACAAGTGTGACCCCGGCCTAAGGCTAAAACTGGTGAAAAATACATGCTGAAAGTCATAAAATTGCTGGAAATTGTGTTTTTCCTCATGTACAAACAGGACAGCTTATTCTGTAAGGTCACTCGAAACGACAGGTACACTTTAACTATATTTGCACTTTCACTTACAGTTCTGTGGTTACAGAGTCATTCCCTGTAAACAGAGAGTCATTCATTTCAGTTCTCGTCAAAGAAAGTGGTTAACTATCAAATTAACCATATCAAGATATACGACTGCCAATATAAGTCTCTTAACACTGGCATGTCACAGTAGCATTGCTTTCCTCACGGGGAAAGTGATATGCAAATTGCCTCTTCTGAGAAAAAGAGGACTTAAACTCTACAGCGCCACCTATTGGAAGTAGCGATCCTACAAGTCACAATCAACCCTTTAACGAGTCGTGCAATATGACTTAGGATAAAAGCCAAATCAGTATCTCAATTCGCAGACACGGTGTTTCGGGCTGTTGGCCCTCGTCAGTGCGAAGCATGAGAACTGATTTGGCTAGGTGAGAGGCTCTGGACATGGGGTCTAAGGGGTATCGTTTCTCCTTATGGAGAGTGACATACCATCTCTGGCTTGTCAAGGTAAGGAGGCTTATTTGCCGTACAATGCTCCTCTGGGAATTTAAATATGCAAATTGCCTCTTCTGAGAAAAAGAGGACTTAAACTCTACAGCGCCACCTATTGGAAGTAGCGTTCCTACTTCCAATAGGTGGCGCTGTAGAGTTTAAGTCCTCTTTTTCTCAGAAGAGGCAATTTGCATATTTAAATTCCCAGAGGAGCATTGTACGGCAAATAAGCCTCCTTACCTTGACAAGCCAGAGATGGTATGTCACTCTCCATAAGGGGAAAGTGATGTTACGTTTGGAAGCGATGAAGGATATCTTTAATCAGGTAATCACCATACACACAACATGTTCACACTCCAGGCCACAAGGGGGAGCTTTTGATCCTATTCCTAGGTGACTCCCCTGCATATGTACTGTATATATATTGTGGTTTGGAGGAAAAGAGAGGTCAGATTGTCAGAGAGACAGAAGAGAGCAGACCAACATAGAGTGTCAGAAGGTCTGAAGGGGCCATGTAGTCTGAAGTAGTACAGCTCCTGAAGAAAGAGACATACAGAAAGCTGAACATTGTTCAGTGAGCATGCAGGAGAGCTGGGCACAGGCAAGGACACCAGGGGGGGGACAGCAGCGAGCAGACTGTCTACCTGGCAAAGCACAGATAACCGGTAGCCGGCACACTGAGGGTGTAAGGGATTCTAGGACTTACATCAGAACCCGGCAGGACAGCTGAACTGAAGTTACCTGTCCGCCACACACACCTGAAGACACAGTAACACATAGAGCCCAGGGCGTGATAGAGTCCCTGTAAAAAGGCTCGAGTTACCTGTCATGCATGTATTGTCCTATCCTATATGGGGGACAGAGAGAAGAACTGTGAGGACCTTATCTGAAGCCATAGGCAGTAAAGGACTACAACACCACCGTGCTAGAGGAAGGCTTTTAACTCCACCTGGTAAAGGGGACTCTGGATTCGCTTCCAAGACGGCCGGACCCTTCCTGCCCTGTGATCTGGTACCCTGGACTGTGGCTGCCTGAATTCTTCAGTAAACCAGGTAAAGAGACTGCAAACCTGTGTCCTCGTTCTTTACTGCACTATTCACCATCTTCCATCTACACACCGGGAGCCTTGGGGATACACTTCACCTGTGGGAAGTTATACCATGTAGCTGCCATAACATCACCCCAGAGGACCCCTTAAAGCAGCGTTGGTCCCCACTGACTGAATACCACAGGTGGTGTCACGAACATAAACTTTATTCAATTTCCCCTTTTACATGGGCGCCCAGGGCCATGGACCGGGTCGCCATGGTGACATCCCCCTGTGAACACCGGACCCGGTACCGGGTACCCCACGGCCCTGGCGGGCGACTCATTACTCCTTAAACTACAGTCAGAGGCCTCTGATACAGCCGAATCAGATCTCATGCTTTGCACTGAAGAGGAGCAACACCCTGAAACACAAGTCTGCAAATTGAGATTCTGGTTCAGCTTTTATCCTAAGTCATGTGGTAAGGCTTGTTAAAGGGTCGATATTGACTTTTGGGATTGCTACTTCCAATTGGTGGAACAACAGTTCAAATCCTCTTCCTCTCTGAAGAATGAAATATTCGGCTCCGACTGGAGTTTGTTAAAACATATCTAACCGCACTGTACTAATCTTCTCTGGTCAACCAGTGAGTCTGTGGTGCTGCTCCTGGTGTCAGCAGCTCTGCCCATTTGTACTAAATGCCCCCTCAGAGTTGCTGAGCTCACTTATTTGATGCCATACAGTTGATGTGATGTCGACGCCTCAGCCAGTGCCAGACACTGCACTGTAAGCAGCTGGTGGACAGAGGAAAGGTGAGTACAGGGCGGATTGTTATGTTTTAACAAACTGCAGCATGGGCTGAACATTATCAAAAAGATGAAAACTGATTTAAGGCACCAATATATACAAGCATGATCAGAAATATTTAGCTTTACAACTTTCTTAGGCTGCCAGATAGAGTTCATGTTTGTGATTTCCTATCTACCAGAGTGGAGACTTCAAGAGCTTCAATTAATTAGACTGAGAGGAGGATTAATTAGTTTGGAAGTAAGATAAGAGGTTACTGCTTTCTTTCCATAACTTAAGCAATAAAACAACATCAGTTTTATAATTAAAGAACAACTAAACCTAAAGAGCAAATTGTCTTGGACATCATTCAGATATCAGTGATTTTTCGTGTATGCTGAAAACGGACTGATTTTCATTAGTTTCATCTAGTTTGGTCAGCGTGTTTGTTTTTACCATCAGGGCTTCATCAGCGTAGCGTTTTTCACGAATCCATAGACTTGAATGGGTGGCTTTTATCTGTGACTAGGTTAAAAAAACCCTGTGATCTCACCATTCTTAGCAGACCACTTAGTCCACAAAAAACATGGTGTTGTGAACAACCACATAGACTGTAATGGGTACATATTCTCTCTGTGAAAAACACAGATAGAACCTGTGCCTGAAAATCGGTCATCTGAATGAGGCCTTAAACTGAATTTGGGAGATGGAATACAGAAGGAGTCCCCTTCCTGCATCAACCCCTTAAATGCAGTGCTCACTATAAATAAAACATGCAAGGGGGTAACCCCTTTCTACCATCAGACCAACTATTCCGTCCATGTGACGTGGGCCTTAATTCCCATGGATGGAATAGAACGATCTGCATGCCATAGAAGCGATCAGCATGTAAAATATGATTGTCCCATAGTGAGACAAAGTGTAAAAGTTAGAATGACTTAAAAAAAATTTTTTTTAAATAATTGTAAAAATATTTTTTAAAATAATAAAAAATAATAATAAAAAAATCTATATTTATTCTATCAATAAATAAATATTTGAATGAAAAAAAAATCTAAACAATAAAAGTACACATATTTGGTATCCCCGCGTCCTTAATGACCCGCCCTATAAAACTGGCCCACGAGTTAACCCCTTTAGAGAACACCATAAAAAAATAAAAAAACAAGGCAAAAAATAATGCTTTATCATCATACCGCCGAACAAAAAGTGGAATAACACGTGATCAAAAAAACAGATATAGGCATACATGGTACCACTGAAAACGTCATCTTATCCCGGAAAAAACAAGCCACCATATAGCTCCATCACCAGAAAAATAAAAAAGTTATAGCCCTCAGAATAAAGCGATGCAAAAATAATTATTTTTTATATAAAATAGTTTTTAATGTATAAAAGCGCCAAAACATAAAAAAAATGTAAATGAGGTATAGCTGAAATCGTACTAACACAATGAAAAAAACTGGCTTATCAATTTTAGCACACGCGGAACGGTATAAACTCCCCTCCCAAAAAAGAAACTCATGAATTGCTGGTTTTTGTTCATTCTGCCTCCCAAAAATTGAAATAAAAAGAGATTAAAAATGTCATGTGCCCGAAAATGGAACCATTAAAAACGTCAACTCATCCCACAAAAAACAAGACCTCACATGACTCTGTGGACCAAAATATGTAAAAATTATAGCTCTCAAAATATGATGATGCAAAAACTGTTTTTTTTGGAATAAAAGGCACTATAATGCCTCTTTCACACGTTCTGATATTTCCGGTACCGGAGATGTCAGTGTCCGTGTGTGTAATACTTGTGGCGTGTGCCGCATCAGTACCACACGGACGGGCAACAGAGAAGGAGCGCTACAGACAGTAAGCGCTGTTCCCCGGCACCGGGTGCTCAACACAGCTCTCATCATCCTCCCCTGCTCTGCCAGCGATCGGTGCGAGCAGGGGAGAATGATGAGAGTTACATTTAAGTAATAAAAAAGACAGCAGGCGGTGGCTGATGGGACTATTACTCCCATCAGCCTACCCCTGCTGATGCTAATAACAGTGACAGCAGGAGCAGCGGATGGGATTCATCTGCGGCTCCTGCGCTGTAAATCAATACGGTAATAAAAAAAAATGGCGTGGGTTCCCCCCAGACAAAACTTACAGCTGGGGGTTGCAACCCTCATCTGTCAGTTTCAGCAAGGTTGGATATCAAGAATAGAGGGGTCCCCACACCATTTTTAAAAATTATTTAAATAAATAAATTTAAAAAACGGCGTTTTTTTATTTTACTTTTATTACAGGAGATCGAGGGTGTCGAATGAATTAGGTGTTGCAGTAAGTATGGTTTAATTAAGAATAAAAAAGGTGTCTGTCTTTTTTTGAAATAGAAGACTTTATTCTGGCTGTGTATTTAACTTTACAACTATAGGATTAGCAATGGATAGGCCTCTTATAGATGCTTCTACATTACTAAGTCACCGGCGACATCAAACCCACAACTATTACCCCACTTGCCACGGCTACAGGGCAAGTGGGAAGAGTAGGGCAAAGCGCCAGAATTGGCGCATCTAATATATGTACCTTTTCTGGGCAGCTGCGGGCTGCTATTTTTAGGCTGGTGGGGTCAATATCCATGGCCCCATACCATCCTGAGAATTACAGCCCCTAGCTAAACATCTTGAATGTGGTTTGGAGCACCTTGAGGGGTGCAGTTTTTAGAATGGTGTCACTTTTGGGTATTTCTATGATATAGACCCCTCTAAGTTACTTCAAATGTGAGGTGGTCCCTAAAAAAATTGTGTTGTAAAAATGAGAAATCGCTGTTTAGCTTTTAACCCTTATGACTTCCTAACAAAAAAAATGTTGTTTCCAAAATTGTGCTGATGTAAAGTAGACATGTGAGAAATTTTATTTGTTGGCTATTTTGTGTGACATATTTCTTTGTTTTATGGGCATAAAAGTTAAAAGTTTGAAAATTGCAAAATTTTCCAAATTTTTCGTCCAAGTTTCCATTTTTTGCACAAAAACGCAAGATATACAAAGAAATTTTACCACTAACGTAAAGTAATAATAATAATCTTTATTTATATAGAGCCAACATATTCCGCAGCGCTTTACAGCTTAACAGTTTCAAACACAACAGTCATAAGTAACAACGTTAACAATATAAAAATTAAAGCAAAATAAGACCACCCTGCTCGTGAGAGCTTACAATCTACAATGAGGTGGGGGAGATACAAAGTACAGGTGTGTATTTACAATGATGTATTTACAATGATGGTCCAGCTGTCTTCAGGTGGTGGGGGATAGATGGAGATAGTGAATGGGCTACACACACACAAACATAAAATGACTGATTAGGGAACGTGATGGGCCGCTCTGAACAAATGTGTTTTGAGGGAGCGCCTAAAACTATGCAAATTGTGAATGGTCCTAATATCTTGGCGTAGAGCATTCCAGAGGATTGGCGCAGCACGGGTGAAGTCTTGGAGTCGGGAGTGGGAGGTACGGATTAGTGCAGAGGTTAGTCGAAAGTTGTTTGCAGAGAGCAGTGGTCGGCTAGGCCGATAGACAGAAATGGGGGAGGAGATGTAAGGGGGTGCCGCACTGTGGAGAGCTTTGTGGGTGAGAACAAGTACTTTGAATTGTATCCTGTAATGAATAGACAGCCAGTGTAACGACTGGCGAAGAGCGGACATGTCCGAGTAACGATTAGCTAGATGGACAACCCTGGCTGCTGCATTAAGGATAGACTGGAAAGGGTAAAGTCGAGTAAGGGGGAGGCCAATTAGTAGAGCATTGCAGTAGTCCAGGCGGGAGTGGATCAAGGTGACAGTGAGTGTTTTTGTTGTTTCCATGGTGAGAAAAGGACGGATTCTAGAGATGTTCTTTAGGTGTAAGCGGCATGAGCGGGCAAGAGATTGTATATGGAATGTGAAGGAGAGATTGGAGTCAAACATAACACCCAGACAGCGTGCCTGCTGCCGGGGTGTTATTATGGTGCCACCCACGGAGAGGGAAATGTCAGTTTTAGGGAGGTTAGTAGATGGCGGGAGCAGCAGAAGTTCAGTTTTGGAGAGGTTGAGTTACAGATAGAGAGCGGACATGATGTTGGAGACTGCAGACAGTCAGTGGCATTCTGTAGTACAACGGGGGTAAGGTCAGGGGATGACGTGTATAGTTGTGTGTCATCGGCATAAAGATGGTACTGAAAGCCAAATCTGCTGATGGTCTGTCCAATTGGGGCCGTGTAGAGGGAGAAGAGAAGGGGGCCAAGGACTGAGCCCTGAGGTACCCTGACAGTGAGAGGAAGAGGAGATGAAGTGGAGAACAGAACACTAAAGGAACGGTCAGAAAGATAGGAGGAGAATCAGGAGAGAGCAGTGTCCTTAATGCCTAGTGACTGGAGCCTAGAGACTAGGAGAGGGTGGTCAACAGTGTTAAGAGCTGCAGAAAGGTGGAGAAGAATGAGCAGAGTCACCATTACATTTTGCTGTCAGAAGGTCATTGGTCACCTTGATGATGTCATATCGGACGCTATTCACACTAGGGCGTCCGACAGACAGCGGTAATTCCACATTCGTCCACTATACGCTCAGTGGCGCCAGCTAGATTTTATCCAGGTTGTCCGGGGTTAATCTAGCTGGTAATCTGGTTGGAGGCTGGATCACGCCCGTGGCCTTTAAATAGTCTTTCTGGACTTTGGGCGTCGCCAATTATAGCTTGTGTCTTGTGCCTGGTGATCTCGGTCTGGAGTGGTGGTCTAGGAGAAGAAATATCGTATCTGGTGGTGTATTATCCTTTGTCATATTTCTCCTTCCTATATTTGTATTTGTTTTGCCCTGTGCACATTATAGTGTTTTCCTGTGAGTCTGCGGCGTGGTGCGTTTTTAGTTTTCCCTGTCTGTGCTTTCTGTAGGGGTTGGTGTGTGGTCTAATCACTGGGTGGCGGGTGGAGGTTTCAGCACAGGACTGAAACAGGAGTCAGGGTCATGCCTGGCGGCCCAGACAAGCACACCATCAGTGTAAATTCTGGGAGAGGGACAGACAGGGTTTTCCCTAGTCTGAGGGATATCGCAGGGGCCCGGGTAATCAGCTGTAGTCTACCCAGCACCCGCATGACATTATAATCGGCCAAAATAAATTTTGGATGCCATGGATTCCATGATTTCCATAACCCGCCAGTTGGAGGCGCTGTGCTTACAGGTCACTGAGTTGAAGGGGGCAGTTCAGCAACAGGGTCTTGTAGTATCTAATGTGCAAGCTGAAAATGCAGGTAGTTGCAGAGCCAAAGATTCCTTTACCTGAGAGGTTTACTGGGGAACGCAGTAAATTTGTTGTTTTTCGTGAGGCTTGCAAATTATATTTTCGTATGCGCCCGGTTTCCTCAGGTAATGAGGCTCAGCGTGTGGGCCTGGTATTGTCATTACTGAACGGAGACCCCCAAGCATGGGCATTTTCATTACCATCTGATTCAGCTGCATTTAACTCAGTGGAGATTTTTTTTCTGCTCTTGGACTCATATATGATGATCCTGACAGATTGGCTCTAGCAGAATCTAAAATACGCGCTCTCTGCCAGGGGGAGCGAATGGCGGAGGATTACTGTTCTGAATTTCGCCGCTGGGCGGTGGACACACAATGGAATGACCCGGCGCTGCGGAGTCAGTTTGTACATGGGGTTTCGAGAAGGGTTAAACAAGCCCTCCTGATGTATGAGACTCCTGCTTCTCTAGAGTCTGCCATGAGTCTTGTTGTCCGCATTGATCGCTGTTTGTGTCAGGGGGTGCAAGAGACGCCGTTTATGGAGGAGGGTGTAGGTGCACGTGAGGTTGCTGCAGGTGAGCCCACGGAGCCTATGTAAATCGCAGGGGTGTCACATCATCGAGCCCCCTCACTCAGGAAGCAGGGAGCCTGTTTTTGCTGTGGTAAAAAAGGGCATTATTTAAATGCTTGTCCTCTGTTTTTTAAGAAAAGCACAACGGCGGAAAACTACTAAGCTCAGAGGGTGTGGAGGAGGCCAATCTGAGCTTATGCATATCCTCCATGGTGGTCTCTCAATGTATGCTCCCTGCCAGAGTTATGGTCGCTGGCAGAGAGCTGCCAATCACTGTTTTTGTGGATAGTGGGTCGGCCACTAATCTCATTGATGAGGAGTTTGCGCGCACGGCCGGGTTCACGGTCAAAAAACTGCCTCATCCTATCCGGGTGGTCACCATCAATGCTACTCCACTCCCACAGGGGGAGATTACTGAGTTTGTGGCTGAGGTTAAACTCCACATTGGGGTCCTACATTCTGAGCAAGTTACATGTAGGGTGCTCAGTAATCTTCCTGCACAAATGGTTCTGGGTTTTCCATGGTTGTCTATGCACAACCCGGTGATTGACTGGAAAACTCAGGGCATAATTCAGTGGAGCGGATTCTGCCAGGAGAATTGCCTGGCCACATGTGTTTCCGCTGTGACTCCTAGCATTCCTGAGTCACTGCTGAATTTCGCAGATGTGTTCTCTGAGAAGGGTTGCTCAGAATTGCCACCACATCGACCCTATGACTGTACTATTAGGTTTAAACCAGGGGCCAAATTGCCGAAAGCTAGGATGTTTAACATCTCTGGTCCTGAGAGGCAAGCTTTAAAAGACTACATTGCTGAGAGTTTGAGCAAAGGGCACATTAGGCCTTTGTCCTCACCGGTGGCAGCGGAGTTCTTCTTCGTTAAGAAGAAAGATGGCGGACTACGCCCGTGTCTGGATTTCAGGGAGTTAAACCAGATTACGGTTCGTGATCCATACCCTATGCCACTGATACCTGATTTGTTCAACCAGGTGGCTGGTGCTAAGTGGTTTTCCAAGCTTGACCTCAGGGGGGCGTACAACCTCATAAGAGTCCATCAAGGTGATGAGTGGAAGACGGCTTTTAATACTCCTGAGGGTCATTTTGAAAATTTGGTGATGCCATTTGGGTTGACAAACGCGCCTGCTGTATTTCAACATTTCATAAATTATGTGTTCTCGCATGTACTGGGGAAATTCGTTATTGTGTACCTAGATGACATTCTCATTTATTCATGCGACCGTGATACTCATTTAGAGCATGTGAGGCAGGTGTTACAGCTACTCAGAGAAAATAAGCTCTATGCAAAACTGGAGAAATGTGTTTTTTTGGTTCAGGAGTTGCCTTTCTTGGGTTATATTGTGTCTGCTTCAGGGTTTAAAATGGACGCCGCTAAGTTACAAGCGGTGCTGCATTGGGAACGGCCTGATAACCTAAAAGCACTCCAGCGGTTCCTTGGATTTTCTAATTATTATAGAAAATTTATCAAAGATTTTTCTACCATTGCTAAACAGCTTACTGACATGATGAGAAAGGGTACCAATTTCTCCGCCTGGCCTGAGGCTGTTGTGCGCGCATTCGAATTTCTGAAGAACAGTTTTGCTTCGGCCCCCATTCTGGTGCAACCGGACGTATCAAAACTATGTACCGTGGAAGTCAATGCGTCTGAGGTTGGAGTGGGGGCGGTGCTGTCACAAGGCTCATCCTTGGGCGAGTTGCGTCCATGCGCCTACTTTTCCAAGAAGCTGTCTCCCGCTGAACGTAACTACGATATAGGCAACAGGGAGTTGTTGGCTATCAAGTTGGCTTTTGAGGAATGGCGACACTTCTTGGAGGGGTCGGTCCACCAGGTTACAGTTATCAGCGACCATAAAAATCTGCTTTATTTAGAGTCAGCCAAGCGTCTGTCCCCCAGGCAGGCTCGCTGGGCATTGTTTTTCACGCGATTCAACTTTTTTGTCACGTACCGTCCGGGGTCTAAGAACACTAAGGCAGATGCTTTATCCAGGTGTTTTCCGGGGGGAGAACCTCGGGAAGATCCGGTACCCATCCTCCAAAAGGGTGTAGTGGTCTCGGCTCTCATGACAGAGGTTGAGGCTGCGATTGCCGAGGCTCAGGAGGAAGTACCACCAGAGCTTTCCATTAACAAATCATTTGTACCGCTCCATCTTTGCCTAAAGGTGTTGGGTGAGCATCATGATACTGTTCTGGCTGGCCATCCAGGGGTTAGGGGTACCTTGGAGTTGGTGTCGCGTCGGTTTTGGTGGCCCAAAATCCGACAGAACGTGGTCTCGTACGTATCAGCATGTACCACGTGTGCTAGGGCTAAGACGCCTCGCTCGCATCCTGCTGGCTCATTACATCCTCTAGGGGTACCCAGTAGGCCATGGACGGAGATCTCCATGGATTTTATTACAGACCTACCCTCCTCAGCTGGGAACACGGTCATCTTGGTGGTTGTTGATCGGTTCTCAAAGATGTCGCACTTTGTGTCCTTGCCTTCGTTGCCTAACGAGAAGACTCTGGCTCAGGTTTTTGTGCAGGAGGTGGTCAGACTTCACGGGGTCCCGTCTGACATAGTGTCTGATAGGGTTACTCAGTTTGTGGCAAAGTTTTGGAAAGCATTTTGCTCACGGCAGGGGATCAAGTTGTCGCATTCTTCGGCGTTTCATCCTCAATCAAATGGTCAGACCGAGTGTATGAACCAGAATTTGGAGCAGTACTTACGCTGCTTTGTTTCTGACAACCAGGAGGAGTGGTCGACGTTACTTCCTTTGGCTAAGTTTGCCATTAATAATCACCACCAGGAATCGTCTGGGGAGTCCCCGTTCTTTTGTGTTTACGGGCACCATCCTCAATGTTGTACTCTGCATCAGGGTGGCTCTGCTGGCATTCTGGAGGAGGACCAGCTAGGAGCACAACTGTCATCCGTATGGAGGAGAGTGAAACAGCGCTTGCTGAGTGTGGGTGCAAGGGTGCAAACAAGTGGCTGACAGTAGACGTGTGCCAGGTCTGGACCTGAGTGTGGGTGATTGGGTGTGGTTGTCCACAAAAAACATAAAACTCAAAGTACCATCCCTGAAATTGGGTCCAAGGTTTATTGGTCGATTCAGGGTCGCCGCCATCATTAACCCGATAGCCTACCGATTGGAGCTTCCTACGGTATATAAAATACACAACGTGTTTCACAGATCTCTTTTAAAGAAGGTGGTGGGTTCGGTGGACGCGGCGCCAATGCCACCTCCAGTCTTGGTGGATGGCAATTTGGAGTTTGAAGTCTCCAAGGTGGTTGACTCTTGCATAGTGCGCCGCACATTACAGTACCTGGTACACTGGCGTGGTTATGGGCCGGAGGAGAGGTCTTGGGTACCAGCTTTGGACATACATGCGGACCGGCTGGTCAGTATGTTTCACCGCCGCCATCCAGACAAGCCGGGTCCTATAAGTCGTGAGGGCCCTGGGGTCCCTCGTAGAAGGCGGGGTACTGTCATGTCGGACGCTATTCACACTAGGGCGTCCAACAGACAGTGGTAATTCCACATTCATCCACTATACGCTCAGTGGCGCCGGCTAGATTTTATCCAGGTTGTCCGGGGTTAATCTAGCTGGTGATCTGGTTGGAGGCTGGGTCATGCCCGTGGCCTTTAAATAGTCTTTCTGGACTTTGGGCGTCGCCAATTATAGCTTGTGTCTTGTGCCTGGTGATCTCGGTCTGGAGTGGTGGTCTAGGAGAAGAAATATCGTATCTGGTGGTGTATTATCCTTTGTCATATTTCTCCTTCCTATATTTGTATTTGTTTTGCCCTGTGCACATTATAGTGTTTTCCTGTGAGTCTGCGGCGTGGTGCGTTTTTAGTTTTCCCTGTCTGTGCTTTCTGTAGGGGTTGGTGTGTGGTCTAATTACTGGGTGGCGGGTGGAGGTTTCAGCACAGGACTGAAACAGGAGTCAGGGTCATGCCTGGCGGCCCAGACAAGCACACCATCAGTGTAAATTCTGGGAGAGGGACAGACAGGGTTTTCCCTAGTCTGAGGGATATCGCAGGGGCCCGGGTAATCAGCTGTAGTCTACCCAGCACCCGCATGACATTATAATCGGCCAAAATAAATTTTGGATGCCATGGATTCCATGATTTCCATAACCCGCCAGTTGGAGGCGCTGTCCTTACAAGTCACTGAGTTGAAGGGGGCAGTTCAGCAACAGGGTCTTGTAGTATCTAATGTGCAAGCTGAAAATGCAGGTAGTTGCAGAGCCAAAGATTCCTTTACCTGAGAGGTTTACTGCGGAGCGCAGTAAATTTGTTGTTTTTCGTGAGGCTTGCAAATTATATTTTCGTATGCGCCCGGTTTCCTCAGGTAATGAGGCTCAGCGTGTGGGCCTGGTATTGTCATTACTGAACGGAGACCCCCAAGCATGGGCATTTTCATTACCATCTGATTCAGCTGCATTTAACTCAGTGGAGATTTTTTTTTCTGCTCTTGGACTCATATATGATGATCCTGACAGATTGGCTCTAGCAGAATCTAAAATACGCGCTCTCCGCCAGGGGGAGCGAATGGCGGAGGATTACGCCTGAATTTCGCCGCTGGGCGGTGGACACACAATGGAATGACCCGGCGCTGCGGAGTCAGTTTGTACATGGGGTTTCGAGAAGGGTTAAACAAGCCCTCCTGATGTATGAGACTCCTGCTTCTCTAGAGTCTGCCATGAGTCTTGTTGTCCGCATTGATCGCTGTTTGTGTCAGGGGGTGCAAGAGACGCCGTTTATGGAGGAGGGTGTAGGTGCACGTGAGGTTGCTGCAGGTGAGCCCACGGAGCCTATGTAAATCGCAGGGGTGTCACATCATCGAGCCCCCTCACTCAGGAAGCAGGGAGCCTGTTTTTGCTGTGGTAAAAAAGGGCATTATGTAAATGCTTGTCCTCTGTTTTTTAAAAAAAGCACAACGGCGGAAAACTACTAAGCTCAGAGGGTGTGGAGGAGGCCAATCTGAGCTTATGCATATCCTCCATGGTGGTCTCTCAATGTATGCTCCCTGCCAGAGTTATGGTCGCTGGCAGAGAGCTGCCAATCACTGTTTTTGTGGATAGTGGGTCGGCCACTAATCTCATTGATGAGGAGTTTGCGCGCACGGCCGGGTTCACGGTCGAAAAACTGCCTCATCCTATCCGGGTGGTCACCATCAATGCTACTCCACTCCCACAGGGGGAGATTACTGAGTTTGTGGCTGAGGTTAAACTCCACATTGGGGTCCTACATTCTGAGCAAGTTACATGTAGGGTGCTCAGTAATCTTCCTGCACAAATGGTTCTGGGTTTTCCATGGTTGTCTATGCACAACCCGGTGATTGACTGGAAAACTCAGGGCATAATTCAGTGGAGCGGATTCTGCCAGGAGAATTGCCTGGCCACATGTGTTTCCGCTGTGACTCCTAGCATTCCTGAGTCACTGCTGAATTTCGCAGATGTGTTCTCTGAGAAGGGTTGCTCAGAATTGCCACCACATCGACCCTATGACTGTACTATTAGGTTTAAACCAGGGGCCAAATTGCCGAAAGCTAGGATGTTTAACATCTCTGGTCCTGAGAGGCAAGCTTTAAAAGACTACATTGCTGAGAGTTTGAGCAAAGGGCACATTAGGCCTTTGTCCTCACCGGTGGCAGCGGAGTTCTTCTTCGTTAAGAAGAAAGATGGCGGACTACGCCCGTGTCTGGATTTCAGGGAGTTAAACCAGATTACGGTTCGTGATCCATACCCTATGCCACTGATACCTGATTTGTTCAACCAGGTGGCTGGTGCTAAGTGGTTTTCCAAGCTTGACCTCAGGGGGGCGTACAACCTCATAAGAGTCCATCAAGGTGATGAGTGGAAGACGGCTTTTAATACTCCTGAGGGTCATTTTGAAAATTTGGTGATGCCATTTGGGTTGACAAACGCGCCTGCTGTATTTCAACATTTCATAAATTATGTGTTCTCGCATGTACTGGGGAAATTCGTTATTGTGTACCTAGATGACATTCTCATTTATTCATGCGACCGTGATACTCATTTAGAGCATGTGAGGCAGGTGTTACAGCTACTCAGAGAAAATAAGCTCTATGCAAAACTGGAGAAATGTGTTTTTTTGGTTCAGGAGTTGCCTTTCTTGGGTTATAGTGTGTCTGCTTCAGGGTTTAAAATGGACGCCGCTAAGTTACAAGCGGTGCTGCATTGGGAACGGCCTGATAACCTAAAAGCACTCCAGCGGTTCCTTGGATTTTCTAATTATTATAGAAAATTTATCAAAGATTTTTCTACCATTGCTAAACAGCTTACTGACATGATGAGAAAGGGTACCAATTTCTCCGCCTGGCCTGAGGCTGTTGTGCGCGCATTCAAATTTCTGAAGAACAGTTTTGCTTCGGCCCCCATTCTGGTGCAACCGGACGTATCAAAACTATGTACCGTGGAAGTCGATGCGTCTGAGGTTGGAGTGGGGGCGGTGCTGTCACAAGGCTCATCCTTGGGCGAGTTGCGTCCATGCGCCTACTTTTCCAAGAAGCTGTCTCCCGCTGAACGTAACTACGATATAGGCAACAGGGAGTTGTTGGCTATCAAGTTGGCTTTTGAGGAATGGCGACACTTCTTGGAGGGGTCGGTCCACCAGGTTACAGTTATCAGCGACCATAAAAATCTGCTTTATTTAGAGTCAGCCAAGCGTCTGTCCCCCAGGCAGGCTCGCTGGGCATTGTTTTTCACGCGATTCAACTTTTTTGTCACGTACCGTCCGGGGTCTAAGAACACTAAGGCAGATGCTTTATCCAGGTGTTTTCCGGGGGGAGAACCTCGGGAAGATCCGGTACCCATCCTCCAAAAGGGTGTAGTGGTCTCGGCTCTCATGACAGAGGTTGAGGCTGCGATTGCCGAGGCTCAGGAGGAAGTACCACCAGAGCTTTCCATTAACAAATCATTTGTACCGCTCCATCTTTGCCTAAAGGTGTTGGGTGAGCATCATGATACTGTTCTGGCTGGCCATCCAGGGGTTAGGGGTACCTTGGAGTTGGTGTCGCGTCGGTTTTGGTGGCCCAAAATCCGACAGAACGTGGTCTCGCACGTATCAGCATGTACCACGTGTGCTAGGGCTAAGACGCCTCGCTCGCATCCTGCTGGCTCATTACATCCTCTAGGGGTACCCAGTAGGCCATGGACGGAGATCTCCATGGATTTTATTACAGACCTACCCTCCTCAGCTGGGAACACGGTCATCTTGGTGGTTGTTGATCGGTTCTCAAAGATGTCGCACTTTGTGTCCTTGCCTTCGTTGCCTAACGAGAAGACTCTGGCTCAGGTTTTTGTGCAGGAGGTGGTCAGACTTCACGGGGTCCCGTCTGACATAGTGTCTGATAGGGTTACTCAGTTTGTGGCAAAGTTTTGGAAAGCATTTTGCTCACGGCAGGGGATCAAGTTGTCACATTCTTCGGCGTTTCATCCTCAATCAAATGGTCAGACCGAGTGTATGAACCAGAATTTGGAGCAGTACTTACGCTGCTTTGTTTCTGACAACCAGGAGGAGTGGTCGACGTTACTTCCTTTGGCTAAGTTTGCCAGTTTGCCATTAATAATCACCACCAGGAATCGTCTGGGGAGTCCCCGTTCTTTTGTGTTTACGGGCACCATCCTCAATGTTGTACTCTGCATCAGGGTGGCTCTGCTGGCATTCTGGAGGAGGACCAGCTAGGAGCACAACTGTCATCCGTATGGAGGAGAGTGAAACAGCGCTTGCTGAGTGTGGGTGCAAGGGTGCAAACGAGTGGCTGACAGTAGACGTGTGCCAGGTCTGGACCTGAGTGTGGGTGATTGGGTGTGGTTGTCCACAAAAAACATAAAACTCAAAGTACCATCCCTGAAATTGGGTCCAAGGTTTATTGGTCGATTCAGGGTCGCCGCCATCATTAACCCGATAGCCTACCGATTGGAGCTTCCTACGGTATATAAAATACACAACGTGTTTCACAGATCTCTTTTAAAGAAGGTGGTGGGTTCGGTGGACGCGGCGCCAATGCCACCTCCAGTCTTGGTGGATGGCAATTTGGAGTTTGAAGTCTCCAAGGTGGTTGACTCTTGCATAGTGCGCCGCACATTACAGTACCTGGTACACTGGCGTGGTTATGGGCCGGAGGAGAGGTCTTGGGTACCAGCTTTGGACATACATGCGGACCGGCTGGTCAGTATGTTTCACCGCCGCCATCCAGACAAGCCGGGTCCTATAAGTCGTGAGGGCCCTGGGGTCCCTCGTAGAAGGCGGGGTACTGTCATGTCGGACGCTATTCACACTAGGGCGTCCGACAGACAGTGGCAATTCCACATTCATCCACTATACGCTCAGTGGCGCCGGCTAGATTTTATCCAGGTTGTCCGGGGTTAATCTAGCTGGTGATCTGGTTGGAGGCTGGGTCATGCCCGTGGCCTTTAAATAGTCTTTCTGGACTTTGGGCGTTGCTGATTATAGCTTGTGTATTGTGCCTGGTGATCTCGGTCTGGAGTGGTGGTCTAGGAGAAGAAATATCGTATCTGGTGGTGTATTATCCTTTGTCATATTTCTCCTTCCTATATTTGTATTTGTTTTGCCCTGTGCACATTATAGTGTTTTCCTGTGAGTCTGCGGCGTGGTGCGTTTTTAGTTTTCCCTGTCTGTGCTTTCTGTAGGGGTTGGTGTGTGGTCTAATTACTGGGTGGCGGGTGGAGGTTTCAGCACAGGACTGAAACAGGAGTCAGGGTCATGCCTGGCGGCCCAGACAAGCACACCATCAGTGTAAATTCTGGGAGAGGGACAGACAGGGTTTTCCCTAGTCTGAGGGATATCGCAGGGGCCCGGGTAATCAGCTGTAGTCTACCCAGCACCCGCATGACATTATAATCGGCCAAAATAAATTTTGGATGCCATGGATTCCATGATTTCCATAACCCGCCAGTTGGAGGCGCTGTCCTTACAGGTCACTGAGTTGAAGGGGGCAGTTCAGCAACAGGGTCTTGTAGTATCTAATGTGCAAGCTGAAAATGCAGGTAGTTGCAGAGCCAAAGATTCCTTTACCTGAGAGGTTTACTGCGGAGCGCAGTAAATTTGTTGTTTTTCGTGAGGCTTGCAAATTATATTTTCGTATGCGCCCGGTTTCCTCAGGTAATGAGGCTCAGCGTGTGGGCCTGGTATTGTCATTACTGAACGGAGACCCCCAAGCATGGGCATTTTCATTACCATCTGATTCAGCTGCATTTAACTCAGTGGAGATTTTTTTTTCTGCTCTTGGACTCATATATGATGATCCTGACAGATTGGCTCTAGCAGAATCTAAAATACGCGCTCTCCGCCAGGGGGAGCGAATGGCGGAGGATTACGCCTGAATTTCGCCGCTGGGCGGTGGACACACAATGGAATGACCCAGCGCTGCGGAGTCAGTTTGTACATGGGGTTTCGAGAAGGGTTAAACAAGCCCTCCTGATGTATGAGACTCCTGCTTCTCTAGAGTCTGCCATGAGTCTTGTTGTCCGCATTGATCGCTGTTTGTGTCAGGGGGTGCAAGAGACGCCGTTTATGGAGGAGGGTGTAGGTGCACGTGAGGTTGCTGCAGGTGAGCCCACGGAGCCTATGTAAATCGCAGGGGTGTCACATCATCGAGCCCCCTCACTCAGGAAGCAGGGAGCCTGTTTTTGCTGTGGTAAAAAAGGGCATTATGTAAATGCTTGTCCTCTGTTTTTTAAAAAAAGCACAACGGCGGAAAACTACTAAGCTCAGAGGGTGTGGAGGAGGCCAATCTGAGCTTATGCATATCCTCCATGGTGGTCTCTCAATGTATGCTCCCTGCCAGAGTTATGGTCGCTGGCAGAGAGCTGCCAATCACTGTTTTTGTGGATAGTGGGTCGGCCACTAATCTCATTGATGAAGAGTTTGCGCGCACGGCCGGGTTCACGGTCAAAAAACTGCCTCATCCTATCCGGGTGGTCACCATCAATGCTACTCCACTCCCACAGGGGGAGATTACTGAGTTTGTGGCTGAGGTTAAACTCCACATTGGGGTCCTACATTCTGAGCAAGTTACATGTAGGGTGCTCAGTAATCTTCCTGCACAAATGGTTCTGGGTTTTCCATGGTTGTCTATGCACAACCCGGTGATTGACTGGAAAACTCAGGGCATAATTCAGTGGAGCGGATTCTGCCAGGAGAATTGCCTGGCCACATGTGTTTCCGCTGTGACTCCTAGCATTCCTGAGTCACTGCTGAATTTCGCAGATGTGTTCTCTGAGAAGGGTTGCTCAGAATTGCCACCACATCGACCCTATGACTGTACTATTAGGTTTAAACCAGGGGCCAAATTGCCGAAAGCTAGGATGTTTAACATCTCTGGTCCTGAGAGGCAAGCTTTAAAAGACTACATTGCTGAGAGTTTGAGCAAAGGGCACATTAGGCCTTTGTCCTCACCGGTGGCAGCGGAGTTCTTCTTCGTTAAGAAGAAAGATGGCGGACTACGCCCGTGTCTGGATTTCAGGGAGTTAAACCAGATTACGGTTCGTGATCCATACCCTATGCCACTGATACCTGATTTGTTCAACCAGGTGGCTGGTGCTAAGTGGTTTTCCAAGCTTGACCTCAGGGGGGCGTACAACCTCATAAGAGTCCATCAAGGTGATGAGTGGAAGACGGCTTTTAATACTCCTGAGGGTCATTTTGAAAATTTGGTGGTGCCATTTGGGTTGACAAACGCGCCTGCTGTATTTCAACATTTCATAAATTATGTGTTCTCGCATGTACTGGGGAAATTCGTTATTGTGTACCTAGATGACATTCTCATTTATTCATGCGACCGTGATACTCATTTAGAGCATGTGAGGCAGGTGTTACAGCTACTCAGAGAAAATAAGCTCTATGCAAAACTGGAGAAATGTGTTTTTTTGGTTCAGGAGTTGCCTTTCTTGGGTTATAGTGTGTCTGCTTCAGGGTTTAAAATGGACGCCGCTAAGTTACAAGCGGTGCTGCATTGGGAACGGCCTGATAACCTAAAAGCACTCCAGCGGTTCCTTGGATTTTCTAATTATTATAGAAAATTTATCAAAGATTTTTCTACCATTGCTAAACAGCTTACTGACATGATGAGAAAGGGTACCAATTTCTCCGCCTGGCCTGAGGCTGTTGTGCGCGCATTCAAATTTCTGAAGAACAGTTTTGCTTCGGCCCCCATTCTGGTGCAACCGGACGTATCAAAACTATGTACCGTGGAAGTCGATGCGTCTGAGGTTGGAGTGGGGGCGGTGCTGTCACAAGGCTCATCCTTGGGCGAGTTGCGTCCATGCGCCTACTTTTCCAAGAAGCTGTCTCCCGCTGAACGTAACTACGATATAGGCAACAGGGAGTTGTTGGCTATCAAGTTGGCTTTTGAGGAATGGCGACACTTCTTGGAGGGGTCGGTCCACCAGGTTACAGTTATCAGCGACCATAAAAATCTGCTTTATTTAGAGTCAGCCAAGCGTCTGTCCCCCAGGCAGGCTCGCTGGGCATTGTTTTTCACGCGATTCAACTTTTTTGTCACGTACCGTCCGGGGTCTAAGAACACTAAGGCAGATGCTTTATCCAGGTGTTTTCCGGGGGGAGAACCTCGGGAAGATCCGGTACCCATCCTCCAAAAGGGTGTAGTGGTCTCGGCTCTCATGACAGAGGTTGAGGCTGCGATTGCCGAGGCTCAGGAGGAAGTACCACCAGAGCTTTCCATTAACAAATCATTTGTACCGCTCCATCTTTGCCTAAAGGTGTTGGGTGAGCATCATGATACTGTTCTGGCTGGCCATCCAGGGGTTAGGGGTACCTTGGAGTTGGTGTCGCGTCGGTTTTGGTGGCCCAAAATCCGACAGAACGTGGTCTCGCACGTATCAGCATGTACCACGTGTGCTAGGGCTAAGACGCCTCGCTCGCATCCTGCTGGCTCATTACATCCTCTAGGGGTACCCAGTAGGCCATGGACGGAGATCTCCATGGATTTTATTACAGACCTACCCTCCTCAGCTGGGAACACGGTCATCTTGGTGGTTGTTGATCGGTTCTCAAAGATGTCGCACTTTGTGTCCTTGCCTTCGTTGCCTAACGAGAAGACTCTGGCTCAGGTTTTTGTGCAGGAGGTGGTCAGACTTCACGGGGTCCCGTCTGACATAGTGTCTGATAGGGTTACTCAGTTTGTGGCAAAGTTTTGGAAAGAATTTTGCTCACGGCAGGGGATCAAGTTGTCACATTCTTCGGCGTTTCATCCTCAATCAAATGGTCAGACCGAGTGTATGAACCAGAATTTGGAGCAGTACTTACGCTGCTTTGTTTCTGACAACCAGGAGGAGTGGTCGACGTTACTTCCTTTGGCTAAGTTTGCCATTAATAATCACCACCAGGAATCGTCTGGGGAGTCCCCGTTCTTTTGTGTTTACGGGCACCATCCTCAATGTTGTACTCTGCATCAGGGTGGCTCTGCTGGCATTCTGGAGGAGGACCAGCTAGGAGCACAACTGTCATCCGTATGGAGGAGAGTGAAACAGCGCTTGCTGAGTGTGGGTGCAAGGGTGCAAACGAGTGGCTGACAGTAGACGTGTGCCAGGTCTGGACCTGAGTGTGGGTGATTGGGTGTGGTTGTCCACAAAAAACATAAAACTCAAAGTACCATCCCTGAAATTGGGTCCAAGGTTTATTGGTCGATTCAGGGTCGCCGCCATCATTAACCCGATAGCCTACCGATTGGAGCTTCCTACGGTATATAAAATACACAACGTGTTTCACAGATCTCTTTTAAAGAAGGTGGTGGGTTCGGTGGACGCGGCGCCAATGCCACCTCCAGTCTTGGTGGATGGCAATTTGGAGTTTGAAGTCTCCAAGGTGGTTGACTCTTGCATAGTGCGCCGCACATTACAGTACCTGGTACACTGGCGTGGTTATGGGCCGGAGGAGAGGTCTTTGGTACCAGCTTTGGACATATGTTGTGGATTTGGATTCTGGGCTCCCCCGGTGGCTACTGGTGGAATTGAACTGGTGTCTTCATCTTCTCTGTTCACCTGTTCCCATCAAGTTGTGGGAGTCGCTATATAACCTTGCTGCTCTGTTAGTTGCTTGCCGGTCAACAATGTTATCAGAAGCCTCTCTGTGCTTGTTCCTGCTCCTAGACAACTACTAGATAAGTTGGACTCTTGTCCATGTTTGTTTTTGCATTTTTGTTCCAGTTCACAGCTGTAGTTTCGTTACTGTGTCTGGAAAGCTCTTGTGAACAGGAATTGCCACTCTGGTGTTATGAGTTAATGCCAGAGTTTTAAAGTAATTTCTGGATGGTGTTTTGATAGGGTTTTTAGCTGACCATGAAAGTGTCCTTTCTGTCTTCTGCTATGTAGTAAGTGGACCTCAAATTTGCTAAACCTATTTTCATACTACGTTTGTTATTTCATCTTGATTCACCGCCAATACATGTGGGGGGCCTCTGTCTCCTTTCGGGGTATTTCTCTAGAGGTGAGCTAGGACTAATATTTTCCTCTGCTAGCATTATTTAGTCCTCCGGCTGGTGCTGGGCATCTAGAATCAACGTAGGCATGCTACCCGGCCACTGCTAGTTGTGCGTTAGGTTTAGTTCATGGTCAGCTCAGTTTCCATCTTCCAAGAGCTAGTTCCTATATATGCTGATGCTATGATCTCTTGCCATTGAGATCATGACAGTTTGACCGGCCCACTAAAGGGTTAAAATCCTTGGCTGAGAAAGGAGAGAAATAAGTAGTCTGCTGAAATTTTTTTTTTTTTTTTTTTTTTCTCTCCTTTGAATGGCTCTGTGTTCACCTGTTTGCAATGGATCTTCAGAGTGTAACTGCAGGTTTGAATAATCTCGCCACGAAGGTACAAAATTTGCAAGATTTTGTTTGTCATGCACCTGTATCTGAGCCGAGAATTCCTTTGCCGGAATTTTTCTCGGGAAATAGATCTGGGTTTCAGAATTTTCGAAATAATTGCAAATTATTTTTGTCCCTGAAATCTCGCTCTGCCGGAGATCCTGCACAGCAGGTCAGGATTGTGATTTCCTTGCTCCGGGGTGACCCTCAAGACTGGGCTTTTTCATTGACACCAGGGGATCCTGCGTTGCTCAATGTGGATGCGTTTTTTCTGGCCTTGGGGTTGCTTTATGACGAACCTCATTTGGAGCTTCAGGCAGAAAAAACTTTGATGTCCCTATCTCAGGGGCAAGATGAAGCGGAAATTTACTGCCAAAGATTCCGTAAATGGTCTGTGCTTACTCAGTGGAATGAGTGCGCCCTGGCGGCTACTTTCAGAGAGGGTCTCTCTGATGCCATTAAGGATGTTATGGTGGGGTTCCCTGTGCCTGCGGGTCTGAATGAGTCCATGACAATGGCTATTCAGATCGATAGGCGTTTGCGGGAGCGCAAACCAGTGCACCATCTGGCGGTGTCCACTGAGAAATCGCCAGAGAGTATGCAGTGTGATAGAATTCTGTCCCGAAGCGAGCGGCAGAATTTTAGACGGAAAAATGGGTTGTGTTTCTATTGTGGTGATTCTACTCATGTTATATCAGCATGCTCTAAGCGCACTAAAAAGCTTGGTAAATCTGTTTCCATTTGCACCTTACCGTCTAAGTTTATTCTATCTGTGACCCTGATTTGCTCTTTGTCATCTATTACCACGGACGCCTATGTCGACTCTGGCGCCGCTTTGAGTCTTATGGATTGGTCCTTTGCCAAACGCTGTGGGTATGATTTAGAGCCTTTGGAGACTCCTATTCCTCTGAAGGGGATTGACTCCACCCCATTGGCTAATAATAAACCACAATACTGGACACAAGTAACTATGCGTATTAATCCGGATCACCAGGAGATTATTCGCTTTCTGGTGCTGTATAATCTACATGATGATTTGGTGCTAGGATTGCCTTGGCTGCAATCCCACAACCCAGTCCTCGACTGGAAAGCTATGTCTGTGTTGAGCTGGGGATGTAAGGGGGCTCATGGGGATGTACCTGTGGTTTCCATTTCATCATCTATTCCCTCTGAAATTCCTGAGTTCCTGTCTGACTATCGTGACGTCTTTGAAGAATCCAAGCTTGGTTCGTTACCTCCGCACCGAGAGTGCGATTGTGCCATAGATTTAATCCCGGGTAGTAAATACCCAAAGGGTCGTTTATTTAATCTGTCTGTGCCTGAACATGCTGCTATGCGTGAATATATAAAGGAGTCCTTGGAAAAGGGACATATTCGTCCATCGTCATCTCCCTTAGGAGCCGGTTTTTTCTTTGTGTCAAAAAAAGACGGCTCTTTGAGACCATGTATTGATTATCGGCTTTTGAATAAAATCACTGTTAAATATCAATACCCATTGCCGTTGCTGACTGATTTGTTTGCTCGCATAAAGGGGGCCAAGTGGTTCTCTAAGATTGACCTTCGTGGGGCGTATAATTTGGTGCGAATCAGGCAGGGGGATGAGTGGAAAACCGCATTTAATACGCCCGAGGGCCACTTTGAGTATTTAGTGATGCCTTTTGGTCTTTCAAATGCTCCGTCAGTTTTCCAGTCCTTTATGCATGATATTTTTCGCGATTATTTGGATAAATTTATGATTGTGTATCTGGATGATATTCTGATTTTTTCGGATGACTGGGACTCTCATGTCCAGCAAGTCAGGAGGGTTTTTCAGGTTTTGCGGTCTAATTCTTTGTGTGTGAAGGGTTCTAAGTGTGTTTTTGGGGTACAGAGGATTTCCTTTTTGGGATATATTTTTTCCCCCTCTTCCATTGAAATGGATCCTGTCAAGGTTCAAGCTATTTGTGATTGGACGCAGCCCTCTTCTCTTAAGAGTCTTCAGAAATTTTTGGGCTTTGCTAACTTTTATCGTCGATTTATTGCTGGTTTTTCGGATATTGCTAAGCCATTGACCGATTTGACTAAGAAGGGGGCTGATGTTGCTGATTGGTCCCCTGATGCTGTGGAGGCCTTTCGGGAGCTTAAGCGCCGTTTTTCTTCTGCCCCTGTGTTGCGTCAGCCTGATGTTGCTCTACCTTTTCAGGTTGAGGTCGACGCTTCTGAGATCGGAGCTGGGGCAGTGTTGTCGCAGAAAAGTTCTGACTGCTCCGTGATGAGGCCTTGTGCCTTCTTTTCCCGTAAATTTTCGCCCGCTGAGCGGAATTATGATGTTGGGAATCGGGAGCTTTTGGCCATGAAGTGGGCTTTTGAGGAGTGGCGCCATTGGCTTGAGGGGGCCAGACATCAGGTGGTGGTATTGACTGACCACAAAAATTTGGTTTATCTTGAGACCGCCAGGCGCCTGAATCCTAGACAGGCGCGCTGGTCATTATTTTTCTCTCGGTTTAATTTTGTGGTGTCATACCTACCGGGTTCTAAGAATGTTAAGGCGGATGCCCTTTCTAGGAGTTTTGAGCCTGACTCGCCTGGTAACTCTGAGCCCACAGGTATCCTTAAGGATGGAGTGGTATTGTCTGCCGTTTCTCCAGACCTGCGGCGGGCCTTACAGGAGTTTCAGGCGGATAGACCTGATCGTTGCCCACCTGATAAACTGTTTGTTCCTGATGATTGGACCAGTAGAGTCATCTCTGAGGTTCATTCTTCTGCGTTGGCAGGTCATCCTGGCATTTTTGGTACCAGGGATTTGGTGGCAAGGTCCTTCTGGTGGCCTTCCCTGTCACGAGATGTGCGAGGCTTTGTGCAGTCTTGTGACGTTTGTGCTCGGGCCAAGCCTTGTTGTTCTCGGGCTAGTGGATTGTTGTTGCCCTTGCCTATTCCTAAGAGGCCTTGGACGCACATCTCGATGGATTTTATTTCAGATCTGCCTGTTTCTCAGAAGATGTCTGTCATCTGGGTGGTGTGTGACCGTTTCTCTAAGATGGTCCATTTGGTTCCTCTGCCCAAGTTGCCTTCTTCTTCCGAGTTGGTTCCTCTGTTTTTTCAAAATGTTGTTCGTTTGCATGGTATTCCTGAGAATATCGTTTCTGACAGAGGGACCCAATTCGTGTCTAGATTTTGGCGGGCATTCTGTGCTAGGATGGGCATAGATTTATCTTTTTCGTCCGCTTTCCATCCTCAGACGAATGGCCAGACTGAGCGGATTAATCAGACCCTGGAGACATATCTGAGGTGTTTTGTGTCTGCTGACCAGGATGATTGGGTTGCTTTTTTGCCATTGGCGGAGTTCGCTCTCAATAATCGGGCCAGCTCTGCCACTTTGGTGTCCCCGTTTTTCTGTAATTCGGGGTTTCATCCTCGATTTTCCTCTGGTCAGGTGGAATCTTCGGATTGTCCTGGAGTGGATGCTGTGGTGGAGAGATTGCATCAGATCTGGGGGCAGGTGGTGGACAATTTGAGGTTGTCCCAGGAGAAGACTCAGCTTTTTGCTAACCGCCGTCGTCGTGTTGGTCCTCGTCTTCGTGTTGGGGACTTGGTGTGGTTGTCTTCTCGTTTTGTCCCTATGAGGGTCTCTTCTCCTAAGTTTAAGCCTCGGTTCATCGGCCCGTATAAGATATTGGAGATTCTTAACCCTGTTTCCTTCCGTTTGGACCTCCCTGCATCCTTTTCTATTCATAACGTTTTTCATCGGTCATTATTGCGCAGGTATGAGGTACCGGTTGTGCCTTCCGTTGAGCCTCCTGCTCCGGTGTTGGTTGAGGGTGAGTTGGAGTACGTTGTTGAGAAGATCTTGGACTCTCGTGTTTCCAGACGGAGACTCCAGTATCTGGTCAAGTGGAAGGGATACGGCCAGGAGGATAATTCTTGGGTGAATGCATCTGGTGTTCATGCCTCTGATCTGGTTCGTGCCTTTCATAGGGCCCATCCTGATCGCCCTGGTGGTTCTGGTGAGGGTTCGGTGCCCCCTCCTTGAGGGGGGGGTACTGTTGTGGATTTGGATTCTGGGCTCCCCCGGTGGCTACTGGTGGAATTGAACTGGTGTCTTCATCTTCTCTGTTCACCTGTTCCCATCAAGTTGTGGGAGTCGCTATATAACCTTGCTGCTCTGTTAGTTGCTTGCCGGTCAACAATGTTATCAGAAGCCTCTCTGTGCTTGTTCCTGCTCCTAGACAACTACTAGATAAGTTGGACTCTTGTCCATGTTTGTTTTTGCATTTTTGTTCCAGTTCACAGCTGTAGTTTCGTTACTGTGTCTGGAAAGCTCTTGTGAACAGGAATTGCCACTCTGGTGTTATGAGTTAATGCCAGAGTTTTAAAGTAATTTCTGGATGGTGTTTTGATAGGGTTTTTAGCTGACCATGAAAGTGTCCTTTCTGTCTTCTGCTATGTAGTAAGTGGACCTCAAATTTGCTAAACCTATTTTCATACTACGTTTGTTATTTCATCTTGATTCACCGCCAATACATGTGGGGGGCCTCTGTCTCCTTTCGGGGTATTTCTCTAGAGGTGAGCTAGGACTAATATTTTCCTCTGCTAGCATTATTTAGTCCTCCGGCTGGTGCTGGGCATCTAGAATCAACGTAGGCATGCTACCCGGCCACTGCTAGTTGTGCGTTAGGTTTAGTTCATGGTCAGCTCAGTTTCCATCTTCCAAGAGCTAGTTCCTATATATGCTGATGCTATGATCTCTTGCCATTGAGATCATGACAGACATACATGCGGACCGGCTGGTCAGTATGTTTCACCGCCGCCATCCAGACAAGCCGGGTCCTATAAGTCGTGAGGGCCCTGGGGTCCCTCGTAGAAGGCGGGGTACTGTCATGTCGGACGCTATTCACACTAGGGCGTCCGACAGACAGTGGTAATTCCACATTCATCCACTATACGCTCAGTGGCGCCGGCTAGATTTTATCCAGGTTGTCCGGGGTTAATCTAGCTGGTGATCTGGTTGGAGGCTGGGTCATGCCCGTGGCCTTTAAATAGTCTTTCTGGACTTTGGGCGTTGCTGATTATAGCTTGTGTCTTGTGCCTGGTGATCTCGGTCTGGAGCGGTGGTCTAGGAGAAGAAATATCGTATCTGGTGGTGTATTATCCTTTGTCATATTTCTCCTTCCTATATTTGTATTTGTTTTGCCCTGTGCACATTATAGTGTTTTCCTGTGAGTCTGCGGCGTGGTGCGTTTTTAGTTTTCCCTGTCTGTGCTTTCTGTAGGGTTTGGTGTGTGGTCTAATCACTGGGTGGTGGGTGGAGGTTTCAGCACAGGACTGAAACAGGAGTCAGGGTCAGGCCTGGCGGCCCAGACAAGCACACCATCAGTGTAAATTCTGGGAGAGGGACAGACAGGGTTTTCCCTAGTCTGAGGGATATCGCAGGGGCCCGGGTAATCAGCTGTAGTCTACCCAGTACCCGCATGACAGATGAGTGCCGTTTCTGTCGAATGTAGGGGGCGGAAACCAGACTGTGAAGGGTCTAGGAGGGAATGAGTGGAGAGGTAACGGGTAAGGCTGGAGTAGATCAGGCGTTCCAAGAGTTTAGAGATGAAGGGGAGATTGGAGACTGGTCTGTAGTTGTTTGTGCAGGATGGGTCGAGGGCGGGTTTCTTTAGTAATGGAGTAATGATAGAGTGTTTGAAGGAGGAGGGGAAAATGCCAGAGGAGAGGGAGAGATTAAAGATTGTAGTTAAGGTACTGTCACACAGTACCATTTTAATCGCTACGACGGCACGATCCGTGACGTCGCAGCGATCATATGATTATCGCTCCAGCGTCGTAGACTGCGGTCACACGTTGCAATCACGGCGCTGGAGCGATGCCGAAGTCCCCGGGTAACCAGGGTAAACATCGGGTTACTAAGCGCAGGGCCGCGCTTAGTAACCCGATGTTTACCCTGGTTACCAGCGTAAACGTAAAAAAAACAAACAGTACATACTTACATTCCGGTGTCTGTCCCCCGGCGTTCTGCTTCTCTCCACTGTGTAAGCACCATAGCCGGAAAGCAGATCGGTGACGTCAGACGTCACCGCTGTGCTCGCTTTCCGGCCGGCAGGCGCTCACACTGCAGAGAAGCTGAGACGCCGGGGACAGACACCGGAATGTGAGTATGTACGGTTTGTTTTTTTTACGTTTACGCTGGTAACCAGGGTAAACATCGGGTTACTAAGCGCGGCCCTGCGCTTAGTTACCCGATGTTTACCCTGGTTACAAGCGAACACATCGCTGGATCGCTGTCACACACAACGATCCAGCGATGTCAGCGGGTGATCAAGCGACGAAAGAAAGTTCCAAACGATCTGCTACGACGTACGATTCTCAGCAGGATCCCTGATCGCTGCTGCGTGTCAGACACTGCGATATCGTAACGATATCGCTAGAACGTCACGAATCGTACCATCGTAGCGATCAAAATGGTACTGTGTGACAGTACCCTTAGGTGAGTTGTGACGACTGGAGAGAGAGACTGGAGGAGATGTGAGGGAATGGGGTCGGTAGTTCATGTAGTCAGACGAGAAGAAGAGAGGAGCTTGGAGACTTCTTCTGTGATGGGATCGAATGTGGAGAGTGAGCCAGGGGAAATGCAGGGAGGGATGGGAGTCACTGCGCTTGGTGTCTGGGAGTGGATTTCGTGACGGATGTTATCTATTTTCTCTATAAAGTGGGAGGCCAGGTCATCAGCACAAATGTCTGTGATAGGGGCTTGTGCTTTTGGCCTGAGGAGGGAGTGAAAGGTGTCAAAAAGTTTCTTGGGGTTGTTGGATAGTGAGTAGTGTTGAGCGATACCTTCCGATATCGGAAAGTATCGGTATCGGAAAGTATCGGACGATACCGTCAAAGTATCGGATCTAATCCGATACCGATACCCGATCCCAATGCAAGTCAATGGGACGAAAATATCGGAATTAAAATAAACCCTTTATAAACTTGTAGGTTCATTCTACATGAAGGAAAACAACTAAGAATAATGTAGGATGTATTGGGGGAGGTGGCGGAGACATTAAAGGCACAGAGGTTTAGCCCAATCAAATAGAATAGCAGGATTTTTATTTTTTTTTATGACGTTCGGCGTTAGAAAGATTTTGACTGTTATTTTTTTTTATTTTATTTTGTCAGATATTGATGTTTCACTACTTCCACGCCCTTCACCTTCTTTTTTACTTCTCCCACACTTTCTTCTTCATTATCCTCATCATCAGCTTCTTTGACATCAACTTCTTCACCTTATTCATCTTCTTCTTCATCTTCTACCTATTATTTTTTTTGTTACATTGTTCATATTCTTTTTATTTTACTATTATCTTCTTCATATTCAACTTCTTCATCATATTCTTATTTGTGACAGGCATTCCCGTAGTTGTTATCTATAAAAGTTTGAAGATTACACCTTCCGTTCTGCCTGTCACAAAACAGTTACATTTGTCCGCGTTCAGTTTGGCCTGCAGCATCAGGCTTTATCCAGGGGCACCACGAGGAGGAACGGACTCACCCCCATACACTGCTTAGTCTTCTTCTGCTTATAATTTAGATAATATCTTTTGCTCTGATATTTAGTCTTATGCTTAATGTTCTTCTGCTCTTTGTTCTGCAGCCTCTTGTTCTTCTGCTTCTCGGTCTTCCAGGTCGTCGTCGTCTCCAGGGTCGTCGTCTCCGGGGTCGTCGTCATCGGGGTGGTCTTCAGGGTCATCGTCTCCAGGGTCGTCGTCATCACGGGGGTTGTCGTCTCCGGGGTCGTCGTCATCGGGGTGGTCTTCAGGGTCATCGTCTCCAGGGTCGTCGTCATCACGGTGGTTGTCGTCTCTGGTGTCGTCGTCATCTTAGGGGTGGTCTTCCGGGTCATCGTGTTTAGTCTCTTGAACTTGGAAATGTAGCAGAAGGTACAAGAAGGCTGAGAAAATGCCGAGAAACAGCTGATGGAACTGGAACTCGGATGGCTACCCGAAGGTCCAAGAGCCAATGGAACTACCGAGGACCAGCTGATGTTACTGGAACCCGGTTACTAAGCAGGAGGTACCCGTGCCTGAAAGCACTACCAAGGACCACCTGACGTTGGTGGAACTCGGATACCCAGAGGGCGGCACCTAAGCCAAAGGCTCTGCCCGGAACCAGCTGACGGTACTGGAACCAGGATGGGGAGCAGAAGGTACAAGAGCAAAAGACACTGCCGAGAACCAGCTGACGGTGCTGGAACCCGGATGGGTAGCCGAAGGTCCAAGAGCCAATGGAACTACCGAGGACCAGCTGACGTTACTGGAACCCGGTTACTAAGCAGGAGGTACCCGTGCCTGAAAGCACTACCAAGGACCACCTGACGTTGGTGGAACTCGGATACCCAGAGGGAGGCACCTAAGCCAAAGGCTCTGCCCGGAACCAGCTGACGGTACTGGAACCAGGATGGGGAGCAGAAGGTATAAGAGCAAAAGACACTGCCGAGAACCAGCTGACGGTGCTGGAACCCGGATGGGTAGCCGAAGGTCCAAGAGCCAATGGAACTACCGAGGACCAGCTGACGTTACTGGAACCCGGTTACTAAGCAGGAGGTACCCGTGCCTGAAAGCACTACCAAGGACCACCTGACGTTGGTGGAACTCGGATACCCAGAGGGAGGCACCTAAGCCAAAGGCTCTGCCCGGAACCAGCTGACGGTGCTGGAACCAGGATGGGGACCTATTCAAGCTTGTCTTCCTAGAGCCCCAACTGGCGATGTTGGAGCCCAGGGTCAGCAGGAGGAGGAGAGGGAGCAGAGTGTAGGCCGAAGCCTGCACTGGCGGCAGCTTTGGGTCTGTTGTGCCTGCGTGGCAGTTGCAGGACACGTTGCCGGCTGCACAGCAGGGGAACAGCTGGCGGTGCTGAACCCCACTGACACATTGGCTGGTGTTTTTCTCTGTGCAGCTAGCAGTACCGGGCCCCAACTGGCGGTGTTGGAGCCCGGGCTCTGCAGGGGGAGCAGAGTGTAGGCCAAAGCCTAATTGAACCAATTTCAAAGGTAACCTTTAACCCCCCCCTCAGGGGTTACAAAGTAGAAGAGCCACAGCTTATGCAGCAGTAGTGCTGCACAAGTCAAAGGTTGCTCTTTTAATTTTGCTCCTTGCACACGCTGAATGAAACACGTATAACATTTAGCCCTTTATACAGTCAAACTGTGTTGGAGGCGCGAGTTCCCTTCGTAATGAGACGCAGCACAGATGTCAAGAATCCCACCTTGGTGCTGGGTGCAGCCTCCTGAGCGTTGTTATTTGCTGTACAGGAGTCTGCGCTGTCGTGTTATCCCCTGGCCTAGCGCTGTTAGCGCTGCCCATCTTCTGACATCATTTAATGTCGGCCGGTGCGGTTCGCGATGACCATGAATCCCAGCCCCGCAGTGTCTTAACATTGTTAAAACACTGCGGGGCTGGGATTCATGGCCTGGCGCAGCACATATGTTCGCCTCTCACACTCGGGTCCTTACACCCGCTTCAGACTGTGCGGCGTCAGCTGATCCCTTATCGCATGCCACGGCCATGAAGCCTCACAGTCTGAACAAGGCGGAAGGAGATGCGGGACAGGCGAACTGATGCACTGCTCATGCCCATCAATCACACCCTCGCAGTTCCAATAAATAAGACACCGAGGGGCGTTGTGTGGGTCAGGGCGGCCGCAGAGGCGCAGGCAGCCAAACAATGATGCCAGAAGACGGGCAGCGCTACCAAGGGGGTTGCAGCATGTCATTACAAAGGAAACTCACACCTCCGGGACGGTTAAATGGTCACACAGAGGACACATTTCAGACGTGTTTTCAGTTCCACATGTGCGAGGAGAATACGTTTATGAGCCACCTTGCACACATGCAGCATTACCGCTGTACAAGGTGGCTGTAAAACGTACAAACGCCTGGGGGAGGGGGGACAGGTTCCCTTCAATTTCAGTTCTTGTGTCTGCGTGGCTTTTGCAGGACACGATGCCGGCTACACAGCAGGGGAACAGCTGGCGGTGCTGAACCCCACTGACACATTGGCTGGTGTTTTTCTCTGTGCAGCTAGCAGTACCGGGCCCCAACTGGCGGTGTTAGAGCCCGGGGTCAGCAGGAAGAGGAGAAGGAGCAGAGTGTAGGCCGAAGCCTGCACTGGCGGCAGCTTTGGGTCTGTTGTGCCTGCGTGGCAGTTGCAGGACACGTTGCCGGCTGCACAGCAGGGGAACAGCTGGCGGTGCTGAACCCCACTGACACATTGGCTGGTGTTTTTCTCTGTGCAGCTAGCAGTACCGGGCCCCAACTGGCGGTGTTGGAGCCCGGGCTCTGCAGGGGGAGCAGAGTGTAGGCCGAAGCCTAATTGAACCAATTTCAAAGGTAACCTTTAACCCCCCCTCAGGGGTTACAAAGTAGAAGAGCCACAGCTTATGCAGCAGTAGTGCTGCACAAGTCAAAGGTTGCTCTTTTAATTTTGCTCCTTGCACACGCTGAATGAAACACGTATAACATTTAGCCCTTTATACAGTCAAACTGTGTTGGAGGCGCGAGTTCCCTTCGTAATGAGACGCAGCACAGATGTCAAGAATCCCACCTTGGTGCTGGGTGCAGCCTCCTGAGCGTTGTTATTTGCTGTACAGGAGTCTGCGCTGTCGTGTTATCCCCTGGCCTAGCGCTGTTAGCGCTGCCCATCTTCTGACATCATTTAATGTCGGCCGGTGCGGTTCGCGATGACCATGAATCCCAGCCCCGCAGTGTCTTAACATTGTTAAAACACTGCGGGGCTGGGATTCATGGCCTGGCGCAGCACATATGTTCGCCTCTCACACTCGGGTCCTTACACCCGCTTCAGACTGTGCGGCGTCAGCTGATCCCTTATCGCATGCCACGGCCATGAAGCCGCACAGTCTGAAGAAGGCGGAAGGAGATGCGGGACAGGCGAACTGATGCACTGCTCATGCCCATCAATCACACCCTCGCAGTCCCAATAAATAAGACACCGAGGGGCGTTGTGTGGGTCAGGGCGGCCGCAGAGGCGCAGGCAGCCAAACAATGATGCCAGAAGACGGGCAGCGCTACCAAGGGGGTTGCAGCGTGTCATTACAAAGGAAAGTCACACCTCCGGGACGGTTAAATGGTCACACAGAGGACACATTTCAGACGTGTTTTCAGTTCCACATGTGCGAGGAGAATACGTTTATGAGCCACCTTGCACACATGCAGCATTACCGCTGTACAAGGTGGCTGTAAAACGTACAAACGCCTGGGGGAGGGGGGACAGGTTCCCTTCAATTTCAGTTCTTGTGTCTGCGTGGCTTTTGCAGGACACGATGCCGGCTACACAGCAGGGGAACAGCTGGCGGTGCTGAACCCCACTGACACATTGGCTGGTGTTTTTCTCTGTGCAGCTAGCAGTACCGGGCCCCAACTGGCGGTGTTAGAGCCCGGGGTCAGCAGGAGGAGGAGATGGAGCAGAGTGTAGGCCGAAGCCTGCACTGGCGGCAGCTTTGGGTCTGTTGTGCCTGCGTGGCAGTTGCAGGACACGTTGCCGGCTGCACAGCAGGGGAACAGCTGGCGGTGCTGAACCCCACTGACACATTGGCTGGTGTTTTTCTCTGTGCAGCTAGCAGTACCGGGCCCCAACTGGCGGTGTTGGAGCCCGGGCTCTGCAGGGGGAGCAGAGTGTAGGCCGAAGCCTTATTGAACCAATTTCAAAGGTAACCTTTAACCCCCCCTCAGGGGTTACAAAGTAGAAGAGCCACAGCTTATGCAGCAGTAGTGCTGCACAAGTCAAAGGTTGCTCTTTTAATTTTGCTCCTTGCACACGCTGAATGAAACACGTATAACATTTAGCCCTTTATACAGTCAAACTGTGTTGGAGGCGCGAGTTCCCTTTGTAATGAGACGCAGCACAGATGTCAAGAATCCCACCTTGGTGCTGGGTGCAGCCTCCTGAGCGTTGTTATTTGCTGTACAGGAGTCTGCGCTGTCGTGTTATCCCCTGGCCTAGCGCTGTTAGCGCTGCCCATCTTCTGACATCATTTAATGTCGGCCGGTGTGGTTCGCGATGACCATGAATCCCAGCCCCGCAGTGTCTTAACATTGTTAAAACACTGCGGGGCTGGGATTCATGGCCTGGCACAGCACATATGTTCGCCTCTCACACTCGGGTCCTTACACCCGCTTCAGACTGTGCGGCGTCAGCTGATCCGTTATCGCATGCCACGGCCATGAAGCCGCACAGTCTGAAGAAGGCGGAAGGAGATGCGGGACAGGCGAACTGATGCACTGCTCATGCCCATCAATCACACCCTCGCAGTCCCAATAAATAAGACACCGAGGGGCGTTGTGTGGGTCAGGGCGGCCGCAGAGGCGCAGGCAGCCAAACAATGATGCCAGAAGACGGGCAGCGCTACCAAGGAGCTTGTTGCGTGTCAATACAAAGGAAAATCACACCTGAGGGACGTTTTAATGGTCGCAGAGGACTCATTTTTAGACGTGTTCACTTCAACATGGGCAAGGAGAATAAGTTTCTGAGCCACCTTGCACACATGCAGCATTACTGTCGTACAAGGTGGCTGTAAAACGTAAAAACGCCTGGGGGAGGGGGGACAGGTTCCCTTCAATTTCAGTTCTTGTGTCTGCGTGGCTGTTGCAGGACACGTTGCCGGCTACACAGCAGGGGAACAGCTGGCGGTGCTGAACCCCACTGACACATTGGCTGGTGTTTGGCTCTGTGCAGCTAGCACATCTGGGCCCCAACTGGCGGTGTTAGAGCCCAGGGTCAGCAGGAGGAGGAGAGGGAGCAGAGTGTAGGCCGAAGCCTGCACTGGAGCAAGTTGAAAGGGAAACTTTAACCCCCCCCAGGCGTTTGTAGCTGAAAGAGCCATCGTGTACAGCACTAATGCTGGAAAAGGTAAACTTAGCTCTTTTAATTATGGTCCTTGCACATGCTGAACCTAACACTTATAAAAAGTGTCCCCTCCTACCGTGATACCGTCCGGTAGGTGGAACTTTCCTTTGTGATGTGACGCAGCACAGCCGTCATTCTTACCCCCTTGGCGCCGTGCGCCGCCTCCTCAGCGTTGTTTGAATCAGTCCCGGAGCCTGCGCTGTTAGGTTAGCCCTTGGCCATGCACACATTTTGCGCTGCCCGTCTTCTGACATCATTTGGTGTCAGGCTGGCTGAGCCTGTGCGGCCGCGCTGGACGAGATCCCGCCTCGTAGTGTCTTCTGATTTAATCCCACTGGGGGCCTGAGATCCATGGACATGCGCAGTGCATATCTGAACCTCCACCTCTCACTCATCTCCCTACGGCTTCTTCAGACTGTGCGGTGTCACGGCCGTGGCATGCTATTAGGGACCAGCTGACACCGCACAGTTTGAAGAAGCCGTAGGGAGATGAGTGAGAGGTGGAGGTTCAGATATGCACTGCGCATGTCCATGGATCTCAGGCCCCCAGTGGGATTAAATCAGAAGACACTACGAGGCGGGCTCTCGTCCAGCACGGCCGCACAGGCGCAGCCAGCCTGACACCAAATGATGTCAGAAGACGGGCAGCGCAAAATGTGTGCATGGCCAAGGGCTAACCTAACAGCGCAGGCTCCGGGACTGATTCAAACAACGCTGAGGAGGCGGCGCACGGCGCCAAGGGGGTAAGAATGACGGCTGTGCTGCGTCACATCACAAAGGTAAGTTCCACCTACCGGACGTTAGCACGGTAGGAGGGGACACATTTCATAAGTGTTAGGTTCAGCATGTGCAAGGACCACCACGAAAAGAGGCACTTTTTCCCTTTGCATCATTACTCCTGCACAAGGTGGCTCCTTCAGTAACAAACGCCTGGGGGGGGGGACAGGTTCCCTTAAATTTAACTTGTTGTGCCTGCGTGGCGGTCGCAGTACACGTTGCCGTATACACAGCAGGGGAACAGCTGGCGGTGCTGAACCCCACTAACACATTGGCGAGGTGTTTGGCTCTGTGCGGACAGCACTTCTGGACAGCAACTAGCGGTGTTGGAGCCCAGGGACAGGAGGAGGAGGAGGTGGTGGAGGAGGAGATAGGAGGGATTGCCACACACACAGCTGGGGAACAGCTGACGTTACTGAACCCCAATAACAGAGGAGGGACTGTTGACTGTGCGTACAGCACTACTGGACGGCAACTAGCGGTGTTGGAGCCCAGGGACAGGAGGGGGAGGTGGAGGTGGAGGAGAGAGGAGGGATTGCCACACACACAGCAGGGGAACAGCTGACGTTACTGAACCCCAATAACAGAGGAGGGACTGTTGACTGTGCGTACAGCACTACTGGACGGCAACTAGCGGTGTTGGAGCCCAGGGACAGGAGGGGGAGGTGGAGGAGGTAGGAGGGATTGCCACACACACAGCAGGGGAACAGCTGACGTTACTGAACCCCAATAACAGAGGAGGGACTGTTGACTGTGCGTACAGCACTACTGGACGGCAACTAGCGGTGTTGGAGCCCAGGGACAGGAGGGGGAGGTGGAGGTGGAGGAGATAGGAGGGATTGCCACACACACAGCTGGGGAACAGCTGACGTTACTGAACCCCAATAACAGAGGAGGGACTGTTGACTGTGCGTACAGCACTACTGGACGGCAACTAGCGGTGTTGGAGCCCAGGGACAGGTGGAGGAGGAGGAGGTGGAGGAGGTAGGAGGAGGTAGGAGGGATTGCCACACACACAGCAGGGGAACAGCTGACGTTACTGAACCCCAATAACAGAGGAGGGACTGTTGACTGTGCGTACAGCACTACTGGAGGCAACTAGCGGTGTTGGAGCCCAGGGACAGGAGGGGGAGGTGGAGGAGGTAGGAGGGATTGCCACACACACAGCAGGGGAACAGCTGACGTTACTGAACCCCAATAACAGAGGAGGGACTGTTGACTGTGCGTACAGCACTACTGGACGGCAACTAGCGGTGTTGGAGCCCAGGGACAGGAGGGGGAGGTGGAGGTGGAGGAGATAGGAGGGATTGCCACACACACAGCTGGGGAACAGCTGACGCTACTGAACCCCAATAACAGAGGAGGGACTGTTGACTGTGCGTACAGCACTACTGGATGGCAACTAGCGGTGTTGGAGCCCAGGGACAGGAGGGGGAGGTGGAGGTGGAGGAGATAGGAGGGATTGCCACACACACAGCTGGGGAACAGCTGACGTTACTGAACCCCAATAACAGAGGAGGGACTGTTGACTGTGCGTACAGCACTACTGGACGGCAACTAGCGGTGTTGGAGCCCAGGGACAGGTGGAGGAGGAGGAGGTGGAGGAGGTAGAAGGAGGTAGGAGGGATTGCCACACACACAGCAGGGGAACAGCTGACGTTACTGAACCCCAATAACAGAGGAGGGACTGTTGACTGTGCGTACAGCACTACTGGACGGCAACTAGCGGTGTTGGAGCCCAGGGACAGGAGGGGGAGGTGGAGGAGGTAGGAGGGATTGCCACACACACAGCAGGGGAACAGCTGACGTTACTGAACCCCAATAACAGAGGCGGGACTGTTGACTGTGCGTACAGCACTACTGGACGGCAACTAGCGGTGTTGGAGCCCAGGGACAGGAGGGGGAGGTGGAGGTGGAGGAGATAGGAGGGATTGCCACACACACAGCTGGGGAACAGCTGACGTTACTGAACCCCAATAACAGAGGAGGGACTGTTGACTGTGCGTACAGCACTACTGGATGGCAACTAGCGGTGTTGGAGCCTAGGGACAGGTGGAGGAGGAGGAGGTGGAGGAGGTAGGAGGAGGTAGGAGGGATTGCCACACACACAGCAGGGGAACAGCTGACGTTACTGAACCCCAATAACAGAGGAGGGACTGTTGACTGTGCGTACAGCACTACTGGACGGCAACTAGCGGTGTTGGAGCCCAGGGACAGGAGGGGGAGGTGGAGGTGGAGGAGAGAGGAGGGATTGCCACACACACAGCAGGGGAACAGCTGACGTTACTGAACCCCAATAACAGAGGAGGGACTGTTGACTGTGCGTACAGCACTACTGGACGGCAACTAGCGGTGTTGGAGCCCAGGGACAGGAGGGGGAGGTGGAGGAGGTAGGAGGGATTGCCACACACACAGCAGGGGAACAGCTGACGTTACTGAACCCCAATAACAGAGGAGGGACTGTTGACTGTGCGTACAGCACTACTGGACGGCAACTAGCGGTGTTGGAGCCCAGGGACAGGAGGGGGAGGTGGAGGTGGAGGAGATAGGAGGGATTGCCACACACACAGCTGGGGAACAGCTGACGTTACTGAACCCCAATAACAGAGGAGGGACTGTTGACTGTGCGTACAGCACTACTGGACGGCAACTAGCGGTGTTGGAGCCCAGGGACAGGTGGAGGAGGAGGAGGTGGAGGAGGTAGGAGGAGGTAGGAGGGATTGCCACACACACAGCAGGGGAACAGCTGACGTTACTGAACCCCAATAACAGAGGAGGGACTGTTGACTGTGCGTACAGCACTACTGGAGGCAACTAGCGGTGTTGGAGCCCAGGGACAGGAGGGGGAGGTGGAGGAGGTAGGAGGGATTGCCACACACACAGCAGGGGAACAGCTGACGTTACTGAACCCCAATAACAGAGGAGGGACTGTTGACTGTGCGTACAGCACTACTGGACGGCAACTAGCGGTGTTGGAGCCCAGGGACAGGAGGGGGAGGTGGAGGAGGTAGGAGGGATTGCCACACACACAGCAGGGGAACAGCTGACGTTACTGAACCCCAATAACAGAGGAGGGACTGTTGACTGTGCGTACAGCACTACTGGACGGCAACTAGCGGTGTTGGAGCCCAGGGACAGGAGGGGGAGGTGGAGGTGGAGGAGATAGGAGGGATTGCCACACACACAGCTGGGGAACAGCTGACGCTACTGAACCCCAATAACAGAGGAGGGACTGTTGACTGTGCGTACAGCACTACTGGACGGCAACTAGCGGTGTTGGAGCCCAGGGACAGGAGGGGGAGGTGGAGGTGGAGGAGATAGGAGGGATTGCCACACACACAGCTGGGGAACAGCTGACGTTACTGAACCCCAATAACAGAGGAGGGACTGTTGACTGTGCGTACAGCACTACTGGACGGCAACTAGCGGTGTTGGAGCCCAGGGACAGGTGGAGGAGGAGGAGGTGGAGGAGGTAGAAGGAGGTAGGAGGGATTGCCACACACACAGCAGGGGAACAGCTGACGTTACTGAACCCCAATAACAGAGGAGGGACTGTTGACTGTGCGTACAGCACTACTGGACGGCAACTAGCGGTGTTGGAGCCCAGGGACAGGAGGGGGAGGTGGAGGAGGTAGGAGGGATTGCCACACACACAGCAGGGGAACAGCTGACGTTACTGAACCCCAATAACAGAGGCGGGACTGTTGACTGTGCGTACAGCACTACTGGACGGCAACTAGCGGTGTTGGAGCCCAGGGACAGGAGGGGGAGGTGGAGGTGGAGGAGATAGGAGGGATTGCCACACACACAGCTGGGGAACAGCTGACGTTACTGAACCCCAATAACAGAGGAGGGACTGTTGACTGTGCGTACAGCACTACTGGATGGCAACTAGCGGTGTTGGAGCCTAGGGACAGGTGGAGGAGGAGGAGGTGGAGGAGGTAGGAGGAGGTAGGAGGGATTGCCACACACACAGCAGGGGAACAGCTGACGTTACTGAACCCCAATAACAGAGGAGGGACTGTTGACTGTGCGTACAGCACTACTGGACGGCAACTAGCGGTGTTGGAGCCCAGGGACAGGAGGGGGAGGTGGAGGAGGTAGGAGGGATTGCCACACACACAGCAGGGGAACAGCTGACGTTACTGAACCCCAATAACAGAGGAGGGACTGTTGACTGTGCGTACAGCACTACCAGGCAACAACTAGCGGTGTTGGCACCCAGGGACAGGAGGAGAAGCAGAGGAACACAATGTAGGCCGAAGCCTGATTGGAGAAAGTCGAAAGGGAACCTTTAACCCCCCCCCCAAGGCGTTTGTAGCTGAAAGAGCCAGCTTGTGCAGCAAAAAAGATGCAAAAGGAAAAGGTGGCTCTTTTCATGATGCTCCTTGCAAACACAGAACTAAACACTTATAAAATGTGTCCCCTGATACCGTGTGACCGTCCCGGAGGTGGGACTTTCCTTCGTAATATGACGCAGCACAGCCGTCATTCCTACCCCCTTGGCGCCGTGCCCCGGCTCCTCAGCGTTGTTTGATTCCGTCCCGGAGCGTGCGCTGTTATGTTATCCCTTGGCCAGGCACACTTAGCGCTGCCCATCTTCTGACATCATTTGGTGTCAGGCTGGCTGCGCCTGTGCGGCCGCGCTGGCCGAGAGCCCGCCTCGCAGTGTCTTCTGATTTAATCCCACCGCGGGCCTGAGATCCGTGGCCATGCGCAGTGCATATCCTCGCCTCTCACTCCCCTCCCTACGGCTTCTTAAGACTGTGCGGTGTCACGGCCGTGGCATGCTATTAGGGACCAGCTGACACCGCACAGTCTGAAGAAGCCGTAGGGAGATGAGTGAGAGGTGGAGGTTCAGATATGCACTGCGCATGTCCATGGATCTCAGGCCCCCAGTGGGATTAAATCAGAAGACACTGCGAGGCGGGCTCTCGGCCAGCGCGGCCGCACAGGCGCAGCCATCCTGACACCAAATGATGTCAGAAGACGGGCAGCGCTAAGTGTGCCTGGCCAAGGGATAACTTAACAGCGCAGGCTCCGGGACGGAATCAAACAACGCTGAGGAGCCGGGGCACGGCGCCAAGGGGGTAGGAATGACGGCTGTGCTGCGTCATATTACGAAGGAAAGTCCCACCTCCGGGACGGTTTTACGGTATCAGTGGACACATTTTATAAGTGTTAAGTTCTGCGTGTGCAAGGAGCTAAACAAAAATAGCTACCTTTTCCTTGTGCAGCATTACTGCTGTACAAGGTGGCTCTTTCAGTAACAAACGCCTTGGGGGGGGGGGACAGGTTCCCTTACATTTCAGTTGTTGTGTCAGCGTGGCGGTCGCAGGACACATTGCCGGCTACACAGCTGGGGATCAGCTGACGTTACTGAAACCCAATAACACTGGGTCGTATGTTTTGACTGTGCAGACGGCACTTCTGAGCCTCAACTGGCGGTGTTGGAGCCCAGGAATTTAAGTTCAGGTGGTAGAAAGATGAACACAACAGGAGACCTGGATACTGTAGACAGTCACCTAATTATTTAATCAGGAAGAGGAGTGGCAAATTCCTGCGAGATCCAGGCCTTGTTCATTTTCAGGAAAGTAAGCCGGTCAACGTTATCGGAGGATAGTCGCATGCGACGGTCAGTTAGTACACCACCTGCAGCACTAAAGACACGTTCCGATAATACACTGGCCGCAGGGCAAGACAGCACCTCCAATGCATACTGGCTTAGCTCTGGCCATGTATCCAGCTTTGAGACCCAAAACTTGAAAGGGGAAGAGCCGTCTGGGAGTACAGCAAGAGGGCAAGACATGTAGTCTGTCACCATCTGACGGAACCGTTGCCTCCTGCTGACTGGAGCCGTCTGTGATGGTGTAGACTTTTGTGGCGGGCACAGAAAACTGTGCCACAGTTGGGCCATACTGGTCTTGCCTTGGGCAGAGGCACTGCTTCTGCTCCCTCTTTGTGCAGAGCCTCCACCACTGCCTGGACGCACTGAGCTGCTTTGGAATGCACTAGCAGCACTTCTCTCAGTTGGAATGGAGAAGATGATGGAATTGACCAGTGTGTCTTGGTACTCCCGCATTTTTCGCTCCCGGTTCAACGGTGTGATGAGGCTTTCTACGTTGTCCCGGTAGCGAGGATCGAGGAGGGTGAACACCCAATAATCAGACATGTTGAGAATGTGGGCGATGCGGCGGTCGTTTCTCAGGCACTGCAGCATGTAATCCACCATGTGCTGCAGACTGCCAACTGCCCAAGAAACGCTGTCCCCTGCTGGAGGCGTGATCTCTGCCCGCTCGTCATCACCCCACCCTCGCTGTACACACTGAGTACTGGACAATTGTGTAACTCCCTCCTCTGGACGGATGTCTTCCTCCTCCATTGACTCCTCCTCATCCTCCTCACAAACTGTCCCCTGCCTACGCGTTTGTGAGGAACCACGTGGCGCTGACTGTCCAGAAGATGATGGAAATGCTGAATCCTCATCCTCCACCTCTTCCACAACATCATCCCTTAGCGCTTGCAGTGATTTTTCAAGCAGGCAGATAAGGGGGACAGTCATGCTGACTAGTGCATCATCTGCACTCGCCATCCGCGTGGAATAATCAAAGGGACGCAAAACCTGGCAGACGTCATTCATAGTGGCCCACTCTGTGGTTGTGAAGTCTGTACAGCGCTGACTGCGACTTCTTTGTGCCTGAAGCAGCTGGTACTCCATTACAGCTTGCTGCTGCTCACACAACCGCTCCAACATATGTAACGTGGAATTCCACCTGGTAGGTAGGTCACATATGATGCGATGTTCCGGCAGGCGGTGTCGGCGCTGCAGAGCCGCAATGCGCGCTTTTGCCGTGCTGGAACGCCGCAAGTGAGCACACTCTAGGCGGACCTTGTGCAGCAGTGCATCAAGATCCGGATAGTCCCTCAGAAAACTCTGCACGACCAAATTGAGCACATGTGCCAGACATGGGATGTGAGTGAGGTTGCCGAGGCCCAGAGCTGCCACCAGATTTCGGCCATTATCACACACTACCATGCCTGGCTGGAGATTCGCTGGCACAAACCACACATCGCTCTCCTGCTTGATGGCATTCCAGAGCTCCTGCGCTGTGTGGCTTCGATTCCCCAAATAAATTAATTTCAAGACGGCCTGTTGACATTTGGCCACGGCTGTGCTCATGTCGGTCGTAACAGGTACACGTTCATCACGGGTCCATGTGGAGGTGGACTGTGACGGCTCCTGCAGCGATGATTCTGAGGAACTGGTGTAGGAGGAGGAGTCAATGCGTACAGAATGGATTCCTGCAATCCTTGGAGTGGGCAGGACACGTCCTGCGCCACTCGCACGGACTGTACCCGGCTCAATGACATTAACCCAATGGGCAGTGAGGGAAAGGTATCGCCCCTGTCCATGTTGACTGGTCCACGCATCGGTGGTGTGGTGGACCTTGCTACTGACGGCGTTCAGTAGCGCGTGTTTTATGTGTCCCTCCACATGCTTGTGCAGGGCAGGGACGGCTTGCCTGCTGAAGTAAAAGCGGCTGGGCACATTGTACTGTGGGACTGCCAATGACATCAAGTCACGGAAGCTGTCAGTCTCCACCAGCCTGAATGACAGCATTTCCAGTGACAGAAGTTTGGCAATGCCTGCAGTCAGAGCCTGTGCTCGTGGGTGGTTTGACGAGAAAGGCCGCCTTTTCTCCCATGCCTGTACTACCGATGGCTGTAGACTGGGCTGGGAGTGTGTGGATGACTGGGAAAGTGGTGCTGCGGGTGGAATTACAGCGGGTCTCTGGACAACAGGGCCAGAGGTTCTTCCACGGCGATCCTGGGAGGAAGCCGAACCAGCTGCGTGTGAGCTGGAGGAAGAGGCAACACGAGCTGAAGAGGTGGTAGCTGCCGCTGTTGGTTGGCCTAGCTCTTCAGTGTGTTTTTCTAACTCCGCCGGGTGCCTGGCGCGCACATGTTTCCACATGTTGGAGGTATTGAGGTTGCTGACATTTCGACCTCTTTTGACTTTGTGATGACACACCTTGCATTTGACATAGCAAATGTCAGCTGCAACTGTGTCAAAAAAGGACCAGGCACTGCAAGTCTTGGGAGCGCCCTTTTTGGCTTTTGGAAGAGACATGCTCCTAACGGGTGCCAAAGCGGAGGCTGCAGGATCTGCAGTCTTCCCCCTCCCTCTCCCTCTTTGGGCCGTACGGGGAATCTCTTCCTCAGAGCTGCTCCCACCACCTTCCTGTCCCTCACGCCAAGATGGGTCAAGGACCTCATCATCTACACTACCCTCTGCCCCCAACTGCTCCTCCTGGGTAGTCTCAGCAGCAGAGCACGCACCAGTAAGTGGCACCTGAGTGTCATCATCAGCTGATGCGGCCTGCGATGTGGTGAATGGAGCCACTGGCCCACCCGCCTCTTCAGAGGAAGAGAGAAAAAGCTGTTGGGCATCACTGCACCCTGCCTCTTCTTCCATTTCTCCAATGCTGCTTGGCTGGCCCCCTGTTTCCAAGCCAAGAGATTCAGAGAACAGAAGTAGAGATGGCTCCTGTCCTGGGCTCTCTGTCTGCCTGGGCAATTTGGCAGGTGGTGAAGAGACAGATGGCTGCTCTCCAGTGCTCTGTGTCTGAGAGGATGTGGCACTAATTGAAGTTGATACATTAGCTGCCATCCATCCGACAACGACTTCAATTTGTTCTTCACGCAGCAGCGGTGTACGGCGCTCTGCGACAAAGCTGCGCATGAATGACTGTTCCCTTGTGAAAGTGGGTGCTGATGAGTCACCGGTGCCCGCAGCAGGCACAGAATCCCCACGTCCCCTCCCTGCTCCGCGCCCACGCCCACGCCCACGTGCCTTACTCACTGCCTTCTTCATCTTGGTTGACTGATAAAGATAAGCAGAAAAGTACTAACGGATTTGTGTGCTTATTCCTGAACAACTCCTCCTAACAGGTATAAGAAACACTAATTTTCTAAAGTGTGGACTACACTTTAATATGAGCTAATGTGGCCTACACAAATGTAAAGTGGTGTCACTGGTGTGTTTGGTGAACTTTATTATTTATTTATTTTTTGGGGGCTGAACTGACAACAGATAGAGCTGCAGTCACACGGAGACCGTGCAGACAGACGTAAACGGCGCTGCAAGGCCCAAAAACCCTCCTCTACGTTATCCTATGTAGTGTTTTTCCACAAGTTAGCTGGAGACGGGTGGAAAGACACTAATAGGAATTTTTTGAAAAAATGTGCAGCAGCCTGCACTACTTAAAACAAAATGAAAATTGATTTTGCGGTATGACGCAGTGAAGAACCCTGAGCTGGAGACAACCAGGCTATGGCTGCTCACAGACTACAGGGCGAGCTGCAGTCACACGGAGACCGTGCAGACAGCCGTAAACGGCGCTGCAAGGCCCAAAAACCCTCCTCTACGTTATCCTATGTAGTGTTTTTCCACAAATTAGCTGGAGACGGGTGGAAAGACACTAATAGGAATTTTTTGTTAAAAATTAGCAGCAGACTACACTACTTGGAAAAAAAAAAAAAAGAACAGTATGAGGCAATGAACCACCCTCCCTGAACTGAATACAACCAGCTATGGATGGCCTATGTGGCTGCACTCAGACTAGAGAGTGGGCTGCACTCACACACACACACACACACAGACCTTGCAGATCGCTGTGAAAACAGCGCTACAAGGCAAAAGCAAGGTGAATAGTAGGTGAACACAGCGGTTGCTAAATTAGCCTTTGGAAAGCACAAAGAAGCAAATCGCTATCTCTAAACTGGCCCTCAGTCAGCAAACAGCGTCCTGTCACTAACTGAATTCACAGCAGAGTGATCGCAAAATGGCGCCAGCTGGCAGCGACTTTTAAACTGCATCATGACATCATTTCAGCAGCCAATCACAGCCTTGCCAGTAGTTTCATGCCCTCCATGCTGAACAGGATGTGCCCACACTTGGAATCATTCTCATTGGATGAATTTGTGCATTTTGAATCTGGGAACTTCTGATTCCGGTATCCGATACGCGGCAAGTATCGGAATACCGGTATCGGAATTCCGATACCGCAAGTATCGGCCGATACCCGATACTTGCGGTATCGGAATGCTCAACACTAATAGTGAGGAGATCAGAGTGGTGAAGTAGGTCTGTTTGGCGAGGTGAAGGGCAGAGTTATAGGTTTTTAACATAAATTTGAAGTGTATGAAGTCTTCTGGTGTGCGAGTTTTCCTCCATAAGTGTTCAGCACTCCTAGAGCATCGCTGGAGAAATCGGTTTTGCGATGTGAGCCAGGGCTGTTTTACTCTGTGCTTGGAGGTTCTGAGGATGAGGGGCGCTACTTGGTCCAGGGTGCTTCTAAGAGTGTCATTGTAGTGATGTACAGCCAGATCAGGACAGGAAAAAGAGGAGATTGGGGAAAATGATGAGTGTAGGGAGTCTGAAAGTGTGTGAGGGTTGATAGCATGTAGATTTCTGAATGTGTGGTAGGTAGGAGGGTGCTGCGGTGGGTGAGGAATTGTGAAGGAGAGAATGTTGTGGTCAGAGAGGGGAAGCGGTGAGTTATCTAGGTAGGAGATTGAACAGAGCCGGGTCAAGGGTGTTACCGTATTTGTGTGTTTCAGAGGTTGAGAGCTGTGAGAGGCCTAGGGAAGTAGTTAGTGATAGAAGCTGGGATGCAGATGTGGAAGTGGGGCTGTTAGTGGGGATGTTGAAGTCTCCCAGGATAAGGTTTGGTAGTTCTGAAGACATGCGGCAGCCAGGCAGAGAAATGGTCCAGGAAGTGGGTGGGCAAGCCTGGGGGCCGGTATATGACCGCTACTCTGAGGGAGAGGGGACGAATGAGCCTGATGGTGTGGACCTCAAAAGAAGGGAATGAGAGTGATAGAGCTGGGGGGATGACCTGGAAAGTGCATTGTGGGGACAGGAGTATGCCAATTCCACCACCATGTCTGTTTGTAGGTCTAGGGGAATGTGAGAATTGTAAGCCACCATGGGAAATGGCAGCAGGAGAGACAGTGTTGGAATCCTGAATCCAGGTTTCCGTGAGGGCCAACAGATTAAGAGAGTTTTTCAGACAGTAATTGTGTACGAAAGGAAGCTTGTTACATACAGACCGTGGATTCCAAGTACAATATGTCATGAAAAAACATTCTCAGAATTGCCGAGATCCATTGAAGCGTTCCAGAGTTATTACCTCATAAAGGGACAGTGGTCAGAATTGTAAAAATTGGCTTGGTCATTAACATTGAAACAGGGGTAAAGGGGTTAATAAGTCAGGATTGGTTCTAGCACCAACCACGCCACATGGCAGCATGTTAGCTATATGATATACCAGCTACAGATGGAATTGGCTCATCCTTCGAACGTGAACCATCAGCCTGCCATAGTACGCCAATGAGTAACCGCCCAGGAAGTAATTGTATGTCTTGGAGTTGGAGCGTATTGAAACCTATTGAGTATAGCAGTCAGGCCTCCACTGATCCAATGGAAAGGTGATAAATACTTGTAGCTGGAAAACCCCTTTAAGCGAAGTCATGAAATCACTTAAACCGCAAACAGCATCACAACCAGTTCACCACCCTGCAGCATCTTTATAGACCTCTGTATAGTGAAGTATGGAGCAAGCAAAGCAGCGACAATGAAAATGAAATCATGGCCTGCTATCAGCTATGGCTTTTGAATAAGAACAAGCAGTGAGGAGAAGTTCAAATTTATTTATTATGAAGGAATTTAAAGTCATACATAGAAATTCTCAATACTGTGTTCTCAAACAGCGCACATGCTCCTTTGGGAAATGAAGATTTAAACTCCTGGAGGGTGGAAGGGACAATGAGTTTTAAATTGCATGAGGTTGACGGTTTTCACATCAGGACACTGGTGGAATACTAGAGAATCTCATTGCCCGACGCTGCTCACAATCCTTTTCTAAGCATCTCACAATTTATTTCCAATTTATTCTAAAAAGTGTTCTCTGAGATCTTTAATGTGTTAAGCTGGGATTTCAAATGGTTTATTCGAAATATCTATTATAGGATTACAAAGCAGAGGAGAATCAGATTCCATGATAAGTGTCCACATACACAATTGTAGTATTAGTACTAATTTAACAATGCTGAAGTAGACATTTGGTATCCAGTGGTATAGGTTTGTAAGGGCCCACCAGAATAATTTAGCTGGCCCCAACTCTGATCCAAAGATCCAGCAGAAGACAACGCTATTTAAAGGCATTTTTCTACTATATAATTTATCACTTGTACACAGAATAAGTGATAAATAAATGATCACTCAGGGTCTAACTGCTGCGACCCCATATCATGAAAGGGGTACCTCAAAATCCCCTGTATGAATGGAGCAGCAGTGGGCATGTGCATTTCTAAGAAACTGACTGTAATGATGCTGCCTAGTATCATAGAGAGGCAGCCTAAGGGGGTGCTAGCAGGAGCGCAGGGAGAGGGAGGAATGAGGCACGCAGTGCACACAGGACCTGAGCTAGGCAGGTCACGTGATCACTGCAGAGACGATGGGGGCAGAGCTACCGCGCAAGAACGGAGGGTCAACAAAAAACGCAGGACACAGAGTAATAAGACAGAGACACAGTCAAAGGACAAGCCGAGGGTCGGGAGCCAGAAGGAAGCGAGGTACCAAGGGGTAAAACAGCAGATTAGTCAGAACCCAGGAACTACCAGCATTAAATAGCTGCCCCAGAACCAAAGAGAGGCGAAACAATTTAACCCAGACTTGACCAGGAAGGAGCCCGAACCAGCCCATCCAGAGTCATGACAGTACCCTCCTCTCAATGGGGAGCCACCGGACCCCCAGGTTTCTCAGGAAACTGAGCATGAAAAGGCCAAACCAAACGGTCGGCATGAACCGATCGGGCAGGAACCCAAGAACGCTCCTCATGACCATATCCTTTCCAGTGCACCAGATACTGGAAAGTACGATGAAGGGCCGGACTGGGACTAAAATTCAGCCCTGGCATTTGAAGTTACACAGGCCCACTTGTCACATGGTGACTGTATAATATCTTTGTACACTTGTAGGCAGGGCCGGTTTTAGGCAAAGTGGGGCCCTAGGAAAAGTTTAAAATGGGGCCCCAAATACTAACATATTGCACATCACACAAAAGCATTTCGGTTGTATTTACATGCGCTGATCTCAGGCCGCTAAATGAGTTTGATCGAAAATACTGAAGTTATTTAACGCTTGTTTCCCGGCCTCTTTCCACCAGCTGAGGAATAATGATGAGACAGAACGATCATTAATAGATCACTAACAGATCTCCATACAGTATCATGTTATCAGCAGCACATCTACAGTTTACTCCAGGGATGTGCTTCTGAGAACAATGATTTTTGTTCCAGCAAAAACAATCTGAATATGCAGTATTTTACTTGTTTAGTAAAATACACCCCATAGTCCTCCATATATTATAATGTGCACCACAGTCCTCCATATAGTATAATACACTCCCTATAGTCCTCCATATATTAAAATACACTGCTCAGTCCTCCATATAGCATAATACACTCCTCATAGTGCTCCATATAGTATAATTCACCACCATAGTAATCCATGTAGTACAATTCACTTCCCATAGTATAATGCACCCCATAGTTCTTCATATAGTATCAAGTTTTCCCCATAGTCCTCAATACAGTATAATGCAGCCCACATATAGTATAATGCAGCCACCCCAGAGTATAATGCAGCCACCGCATAGAATATAATGCAGCCCCCCTCATAGTTTAATGCAGCCCCCTCATAGAGTATGATGCAATCTCCCCTCAAAGAATATAAATATAATACAGCCCACCATAGAATATAATGTAGCCCCGAATAGAATATAAAGCAGCCCACCTCCCCACAGAATATAATGCAGCTCCATCAAAGAGTATGATGCAATCATCCCTCATAAAATCTAATACAGCCCCCATAGAATATAATACATCCCACCCAACCATAATATATAATGTAGTTCCATAGAATATAATGCAGCCCCCTATAGTATATAACACAGCCTCCCCCATAGAATAGAATATACCCCCACAATAGTATATAACACAGCCACATAGTATATAACACGGCCTCCCCCATAGAATAGAATATACCCCCCATAGTATATAGCAAAGCCCAAATAGTATATAGCACAACCCGCATAGTATATAGCAAAGCCTGCATAGTATATAGCACAACCCACATAGCAGATAACACAGCCCATGTAGTAGTATACAGCACAGCCCACACAGTAGTATACAGCACAGCCCACAAAGTAGTATACAGAACAGCCCACGTAGTAGTATACAGCACAGCCCACATAGCAGTATACAGTACAGCTCATGTAGCAGTATACAGCACAGCCCACCTAGCAGTATACAGCACAGCCCACCTAGCAGTATACAGCACAGCCCACATAGTAGTATACTGTACAGCACAACCCACGTAGTAGTATACAGCACAGCCCACACAGTAGTATATAGCACAGCCCACATAGTAGTATGCAGCACAGACCACATAGTAGTATACAGCACAGCCCACATAGTAGTATATAGCACAGCCCACATAGTAGTATATAGCACAGCCCACACAGTAGTATACAGCACTGCCCACATAGTAGTATACAGCACAGCCCACACAGTAGTATACAGAACTGCCCACACAGTAGTATACAGCACTGCCCACACAGTAGTATACAGCACAGCCCACACAGTAGTATACAGCACAGCCCACACAGTAGTATATAGCACAGCCCACATAGTAGTACACAGCACAGCCCATACAATAGTATGCAGCACAGCCCACATAGTATACAGCACAGCCCGCATCTCTCCTCCCCCCGAGAATGGCCCCACAGTCCAGTAAAAAAAAACACTCCTCACCTCTCCTTGTGCCCACATTGCTCCCTGCTCCTGTCTTGGCGGCTGCCGCTGCACTGCCTGGGACACAGTGAGTGTGCGCACACCCGCAGTGTCAGAGGCAGAGCAGGGAATGATGGGAGAGGGAATGTCAGCAGATTCTCTCTCCTCCATCATTGCATTCAACTGTACCGGCATCATAGACGCCGGTATAGTTGAATGTGGCGGCACTGGTGGGGGGGTGAGTCGGCATGCAGCGGCCCACTACTGGCACCGGCCCTTCTGACATTTGCCAGAACTGCCCGATGGCCAGTCCGGCCCTGGTATGATGGACCATCCAAGAATCCATGATGCGCTCTACCTCGTACTCATCCTGACCATCGACTAACATGGGTGGAGCGGGACCCAATGGCTCCTCATCCACGGCCCCCAATGGTTTCAGCATGGACCTATGGAACACTTTAGAGATCTTAAAGGATGATGGGAGGCGCAAACGAAAAGCCACAGGGTTGACCACTTCATTTCACTTGATTGCATAGGGGCCAATAAACTTAGGTCCCAATTTCGCTGAAGGAACCCCAAGCTTAATGTTCCTGTGGACAACCACACTTTATCCCCAACCCGGAGAGAAGGTCCCGCAGCCCGTCTCCTGTCTGCAAAAACCTTAAACTACCTCTGAGCCTCCTCAATGTTCCTTTGGACCTCCCGCGATAAATCCATCAACCGCTGTACAGCAGCATCAGCCCCAGGGCACCCGGAGTCCAAACGAGAGAACTCCTCAAAGTGTGGATTGAATCTGTAAATGCAGAAGAAAGGGGAGATGCATGCAGAGTGATTCACACGGTTATTAAAAGCGAAATCTGCTAGCAGCAAGGCATCACACCAATCCTCCTGTCTAGAAGTGGAAAGACAGTGCAAAATTTGTTGCAACGACTGGTTCTGCATCATTCAAGCAGAATCTCCTTTAATGCTTTGGGTCGGTTATAATGTTATGACGCTGCCTGGGGTCATAGAGAGGCAGCCTAAGGGGGCGCTAGCAGAAGCGCAGGGAGAGGGAGGAATGAGGCATGCAGTGCACACTGGACCTGAGCTAGGCAGGTCACGTGATCACTGCAGGGATGATGGGGGTGGAGCTACCGCGTGAGAACGGAGGGTCTACAAAAAAAATGCAGGACACAGAGTACTAAGACATAGACGTAGTCAAAGGACAAGCCGAGGGTCGGGAGCCAGACGAAAGCGGGTCATATGGGGTCATATATAGCGAGGCACACACACACAGAGGCACAACGATTACGGACGGATAACCTGGATCAGCTATCTCAAACCGAGTAGGCGTAAGTATAACCGACTCAGAACCCAAGAACTACCAGCATTAAATAGCCGCCCCCATAACCAAAAAGAGGTGGACTAATTTAACCCAGACCTCATCTGGAAGGAGCCAGAACCAGCCCATCCAGAGTCATAACACTGACAAGATAGCAAAGTACAATTCTTGGTGTTCTATGATGGATTTGAAGATGCAAGACTATATGAATTCACACACAATGGCTAAATTACATTAATACAGTTTACTGAAAATATAATGAAAAATACATGCTAGAAAATATAAAAAAAACATACAAAAGATAAATATAAAAGATATATAATATATCAAAATATTTTATCAATAGCTGCATCCAAGTAAAAAAACATGTATTATACTCAAACTCCAAAAGCTTCCATTCCCTCGTCAAAGCTCAGGCGAAACGTGCGTCGGGCAGGTCCAGGCTCTCACAGGCTCTCATACTGGTTGGTATTCCAATTTATCTCATTCATGGCACTATGACACTTTCTTGAAATATTTCTTTATATTTATTATTAACATGTATTGAAGGGTATTATTATTTATATATTTATTTTGTGCACTGCACTTTATATATTATCAGATTTATATATTATCAGATTTATTTATTCACCCTGTATGCCATTACCCTATTAGAGGTTCGGGATTATTTAATGTGGTTACATAACATGAGAAACTATATGGGCTGTATTATCCACACAAAATATATAAAAAATTCTTTGTAATTTATATATTCGTTATTTATTACCAGATTTGATGTGGCATTCTACAGATATCCTGTGATACCCTGTATTTTATCTACCTTACTGTTTTCCCCTGTATTACTTAATTTTATTATTTTTATCCAATAAAATCATGATTTTCTATACATATTGAGTTGTGCATCATATTTATAGGTTATATAGCATCAGGTGGATGCACTCCATTTATTGTGTGTTGTTTTTTGGTTTGTGTACTAATCAAACTCCAAAAGGCAAACACTGTTCTGGGATATATTAAGAGAAGCATAGAGTCTAGATCACTTGAATTAATTATCCACCTCTACTCCTCCTTGGTCAGGCCTCATCTGGAATACTGTGTCCAGTTCTGGGCACCAGATTTTAAAAATGACATAAAAAAACTGGAGCAAGTTCAGAGAACAGCTATAAGGATGGTGAGCGGATGATAAAGTACCGTATGTCCTACAAGGAACGGTTAAAGGATCTGAGGATGCTTAGTTTGCAAAAAAGAAGGCTGTGACTGCCTGTCACAGCGTAGAGGGATAATCCTTATTCTTATTTGCACATGGAAACACAAGAAGCAATGGAATGAAACTGAAAGGGAGAAGATACAAATATTAGATATTAGAAAAAACTTTTGACATTAAGGATGATCAATGAGTGGAACGGGCTGCCACGAGAAGTGATGAGTTCTCCTTCAATGGAAGTCATGGGCTGGACAGCCATCTGTCTGAGATGGTTAGGTGAATCCTTCATTGAGCAGGGGGTTGGACACGATGACCCTGGAGGTCCCTTCCAACTCTAACATTCTATGATTCTGTGATTAGGCAACGATGGGTTGACATCAGTTAGGGATTTGGACCAGAAGCTGATATCCAGCTGCCAGGACGAAGGGGAGAAGTCTTGAAAAATAAAGGTCAACACTGTAAATATTGAGTCTACATCGAGTTTACATAAATTTGATATATTTGTCAATTTGAAAAAACATACTTCAGCGACCATAGAAACACCTGACTAAAAGATCGAAGACTATTGACTCAGTAAACTTTGTGAAAACAAAAATTTGCTTCAGTCTCAAAACTTTTGGACATGACTGTACACACACATTGCAATCTATTCTTAAAAGTCACCAAGAAAGGGCAGTTATGTGTCATGGTTCCCAATGGCAAGGGAACGTAAGAAACATATAAGTAACGAACGAGCTCTCGGGTGATGGAAACTCGAGTTGACCGTGAGCTAAATCTACCACACAACTAACAGTAGCCAGGGAGCATACCTACGGCTTCCTATATGCCACGCGCCAGCTGGAGGACTAACTACACCTGGTAGAGGAAGAAACAGACCTGGCTTACCTCTAGGGAAATACCCCAAAAGATGATAGCAGCCCCCCACATGTAATAACGGTGAATTAAGAGGAAAAGACATACACAGTATGAAAGTAGATTTAGCAAAGAGAGGTCCACTTACTAGATAGCAGAAGGATACAAAAGAGGACTTCACGGTCAACTGAAAACCCTTTCAAAAACCATCCTGAAATTACTTTAAGACTCCTGTGTCAACTCATGACACAGGAGTGGCAATTTCAGCCCGCAAGAGCTTCCAGCTACAGAGAATTACAAAAACTGCAAACTGGACAAAAGGTACAAAACAAAAGGACAAAGTCCACTTAGCTGATCAGCAGACTAGTAGCAGGAACATGCAACCGAAGGCTCTGGTTACAATGATGACCGGCAAGGAAATGACTGGAGAGCAAGGCTAAATAGGAAACTCCCAAACACTGATGGAAGCAGGTGAACAGAAGCAGCAAAGTGCAAACAAGTCACCAGTACCACCAGCAACCACCAGGGGAGCCCAAAAAGCGGATACACAACAGTTATGGTAAAAAATAAATTTCTGGTTTGGTCTAGAATTTGTTTACAAGAGGAGTTTAGTCTGCGGTCTGTGTACAGAGGATTCTGGCCTGGAGTTGATATTTGGGTGGTGAATGATCTGTTCTGGGGTCTGTATAAAGAAGTAGCCTGGACCCTATGTAAAGGCGGATATTGGACCTAGGGTCTATATCTCTATTTAGTAGGTCTGGTGTGTGGGATATATTTGTTTAAGTGGTCTGTTGCGCAGTCTGTATGTATTTAGGTGGTCTGGTTTGTATTTATTTAGAAGGTCTGTTGTGTCATTTGGAGTGTGCTGAAATGGGTCATGTGCTCTTTTTGCAATTTATATACCACGGTATGGTGGATGTCCTATCCGAATGGGAGAGGCGTATGAAAAACAACTTTGTGCTCAGTGCTTTTTTCCCCAATCTTTGGAATCTGCTGGTTGTCTTTTCCTAAAACTGGGCAAGTCTAAGGAACTTCCTAACGGATACTATAAGGGTTTCCCTTTAAATGTCAAAATCAGTTCTTCCAGTTCAGCGCATGTTTTGTACATAAAGAGAACAAACAGCTTTTCCATCAGTAAATTATCTTTGACGTTTGTGCGAAACATAAGCAGCATAAGCAGCAATGTAAACATAACAAGGCAAAGCGGATTACACTGCAACCACAAGTCACATCTAACACTAGAGAGCAGATCAAAGACTCATTGTCCATTATTGTTCCCTAAAGGACTATTTATACAAAGTCTAAAAATGATCTCATTTCATGGTGCGGCGAGGGCTGTGTTTTGGTGCACAGGGAGTTAAGCTGGGAGAAAATTTGTTGCAACGTGTTTCTTTTGTTGATTTGATGTATTAGTTGTCATGCGGCGATATAAAAACACACAGCTTGATGGATGTGTTCTATAGTTATTTAATGTTTGATTAAAGGTGTGTGTGGGGCTGTAGTCAGTGAAGCCTAAAAATATCTCTACACTGGCTCAAAGGCACTTTGTTGTGTGGAATACAAACATCTATTTTATGTTCACCCTGCGAATGCAATGCACTTCTTAGGTATTAGCCTCTAAAAGGCATGCTCTGTATTTCTAAACCGCAATGTTAAACAACCACTGACTGCAGATACATAGACACGGGAGAGTCCACAAAAATGATTTATGGCAGTAGGCGACTTTATTATACTGCCAGGTGAGTGATTTGTGAGCGTTTCATCTCACAGCTCAGCTTCGAACAAAATTTACAAAATTTAAAGTGAAGCGTCACCCTTGGCTAACACTAAATATGAAGCCAGAAAATGTTAAATGTAGCTTCTTTGTAACAGATTTTTATAACTTTTTTAACTGTTTACACTTTATTTTTAAGTTCGTTTGCACTCTGTATAAGGCCATCTCAGGCTAATCTGCAGGTAAATAGCGTTTAAATGTTTGAGAGGCTACATGAAGAAAATCTACATATATAATTGTCTAAGGTCCACTTCCGTCTGTCTGTCTATCTGTAACGGAAATCCCGTGTCGCCGATTGGTTGCGGCCAGCTGGGCACGACCAATCAGCGACAGGCACAGTCCGGCCGCGAATTGGCGTTGTAACGCAGTCCGTTAACGCTGCATTTAGTAAAAAGTGTGACCAACTTTTACTATTGATGCTGCCTATGCAGCATCAATAGTAAAAACATATAATGTTAAAAATAATAATAATAATAAAAAAAAAAATCATTATATTCTCACCTTCCGGCGTCCGCGGCAGCCTTTCCCGTTCCTCGCAACGCTCTGCTCCCAAGAATGCATTGCGGCAATGACCCCAGATGACGTAGCGGTCTCGCGAGACCGCTACATCATCATGGGTTATTGCCGCAAGGCATTACTGGGAACGGAGCGTCGCGAGGAGCATTGCTAAAGGCCTGGGCTGGATCCAGGGGCCGCCGGAAGGTGAGTATATAACTATTTTTTATATTAATTCTTTGTTTAACAAGGATATGGTGCGCACATTGCTATATACTATGTGGGCTGTGTTATATACTACGTGGCTGTGCTATATACTGCGTGGGCTGTGCTATACAATATGTGGGCTGTGCTATATACTACGTCGCTGTGCTATATACTACATGGGCTGTGCTATATAACACGTGGGCTGTGCTATATACTATGTGGGCTGTGTTATATACTACGTGGGCTGTGTTATATACAACGTGGACTGTGCTATATACTACTTGGCTGTGCAATATACTACGTGGCTGTGCTATATACTATGTGGCTGTGTTATATACTACGTGGGCTGTGTTATATACTGCATGGGCTGTGCTATATACTACATGGGCTGTGCAATATACTACGTGGGCTGTGTTATATACTGTGTGGGCTGTGTTATATACTGCATCGGCTGTGCTATATACTACATGGGCTGTGCTATATAGTACATGGGCAGTGTTATATACTACGTGGGCTGTGCTATATACTACGTGGGCTGTGCTATATACTACGTGGGCTGTGCTATATTATGTGTGGGCTGTGCTATATACTACGTGGCTGTGCGATATACTATGTGGCTGTGCAATATACTACGTGGCTGTGCAATATACTACATGGCTGTGCTATATACTACGTGGCTGTGCTATATACTATGTGTGCTGTGTTAGATTCTACGTGGGCTGTGAGACTCTTTTGCCCGGGGCCCTCAAAAACCTGGAGCTGGCCCTGGCTTCACTGATTGGTCGCGCCTGGCCGGCCGTGAACAATCAGCGACAGACGCAGTCCGGCTGCGAATTGGTGCGGGATTTGAACCACGCTTCGCTAATTGGTCGCACCCGGATGGCCAAATCCTGTGTATTCATTGCATTATTCTGAAATCTTCATAAATAAACTGCATACATATTCTAGAATACCCAATGCCTTAGAATCAGGCCACCATCTAGTTAAATTATATTCTTCCTGCAGCCACTCTCCGCCAGTCATAGTGGTGATGCAGGGAGCTGTTACAGTCACCGCTCACTACACAGTATGTAGTCACCCCCTACATATTGATTAACAGACTGTTCTGCACACACACTGCAAAGGAGGAAGTCAATCAATAAGCAAGGGAAATGATAGCAGCACGCTCACTGTGCAGAGAGTGGTGACAGTAACAGCTTCCTGCACAGCCTCAATGACTGGAGGCGAGTTGGCTGCAGGGAGAAATGTAACTTAATTTTCTCCCTGTAGCCCCTTTTTCAGAAAGCCTGCGATACATCATGCAAATGGTATTTACCTACATATTGCCACTATATCTTGCATTTTTAGAAGTTACAGGTTCCTAAAGGGAGTCTGTCAGTTCACACTGACAGTATATCCCAAGCACATCGCCCACTGGTTTTGCATGCCCCCAATTCCCTTACAGATGATTGACAGCGCTGGCTTGACTAAAGGTAGGAAGCTTAGGACAGGAAGTGCTGTCATTCACCAGTAAGGGAGGCAGGGTATGCAAAACCAATGGGTAGAATGGTGCACTGAGCAAGCTGGCCACACCAAGCATCCTAATTAGCATATGTGATTACCTTTATAGGTTCCTGCGGAATGGAGGCATTGATTACAGCACTAATTCATCATTCAGATCTGAAAAAATTCTGCTGCATGCCAAAAACCGCCAGATTTTCATTTAATTGCTACCACTAAGTTAAGTTTCAGAAATTGCATCTGTATACATATATATCCTCCAAAAAAAAAGATGGTGTTCCAGAAGAGATGTAGTGACCATCTTGGATCACTCATTTTTCAGACTTTCTTATGTAAATCTTCATAGACCATTTATAGTATAATACAGTGACGCTATACAACCTCATGTCTCACAGCTGTTCTGCTTCTTTAATTATGCTTTGTTCTTATTGTCACTAAAGTATCAGGTGCCCAGGCATTTGTCAGGGACTATCTCTTCCATATACAAATAGCTCTGCAGTACCAGGTAAGTAGAGACAAAATAACAGAAGGAAAAACAGAGAAGGTAAAAGCTCAATATTACATTCTACCCAGCATAAAAATATTCACATACGTTTTATGGGCAAGCATAACACTTTAAGGCAAATGCATCCACTTACCTTGGGGGACCCTATACTTTTTTATTAGTTACTGGTCTTGGCTAAACTTTCAGCCAATAAGAAGCCAAATTTCGGTTATACAAATAAAACATCTTTTATTTGGGTGTAAAACATTGGAAAGTGAATGTGGCGTCAAAAGGTAATAAAGCACTGACTTAGAAAGGAATAACCAGGGCATAGAAAGCTTATTGCTGTCTTATGGAAGACTTATTTAAATAAGTTGCTACTTCAGTACGTAATTTTATGCTATGATATAGAAAAAGTGAGGAACAAGATTATAATGTCACAGGCATTGGAAACTGTACAGATTTGTATTGTATTGTTGCTGTTGCTATGCAGTAAGGGTTGCCTTTTAGAAGTTTGTCCTCCCTCTCTCCCTGTCTGCCTCCATAGCTCTCAAGTCAGTAATCCCTCCCTTCTTCTTCCTCATTGTGTGTATATCAGCAATCTTAAGAAGCTCATGTCTTGTATCTCTGGTTTAGAATAGCCTTTTTTACCTACTGCAATTGTGCATAACTACAACAATTCAGCTTGAAAATAAACCTTCCTCTGGAACCTTCATAGGTGCCTCTGCAGTCAAGTCAAGCTATCTTATTAAATTTCTTTGTGTGAGTATGGGTACATAGAGACATCCATAGAAACGGGGTCTCAACTGCCCTACACTCGCAGCGTAGTTATGAGTCAGAATGACAAGGGCTTAACGGTGTTGTCCCACATTACAAAAAATGGTCTACTTACAGTAGTTCAAAATAATAGCAGTGTGTTCAAAAACATGACTTCATCACAAAATCTTTATCCTAGTTTTTATTTCCATGCATTGGGGACATTGCACACTGTTTTCTAATTCAAAACATGAAGATGTGGCACCTCAGGAGTCCGGATGCCATAATGGTATTGTCTTCCTCATGGGGGAGGTGATGTCATGCCTGGAAACAAGGAGGGATCCCTTAATCAGGTAACACTGACATGCAACACCGTCCTGACTCCAGACCAGAAGGGGGAGCTCTAAACCCGGTTTCAGGGGAGCTTCCCTTTAAAATTCTGGCCTGGGGGTGGGGTTAGGCAGGCTGTTAGTGAGTGTTTGCAGGGACAGTGAGAGGAGAGGAGGCAAAGGACAGAAGCCTGGGGTCTGGAGAAGCGAGTGGGCCCACCCCAGAGGAAAGCGCCAAGAGACCAGACACCGGAGTCCGTGGTGGTGAGGGAATTGCATTCTTAGCCACTGAAACCAGAGGGCAGGAGATTGCAAGTCTCCTGTCCCATCCAACACCTGCAGGTACCACAGCAAGTGAGGAGCCTGGGGCTGTCGGAGAAAGGACAGTGCCCATGAAAGGTTCAAGCTGTCAGCCATACAGGTTGAGAATACAAACACTGAAAGACCTCATTCAGAGCATCAGGCAGCAAGGGTCAGATATACAGCGCAGAGGGATTGCCTCTGAACCCACCTGGATAAGTGGATCCCAAGCAGTTTCCAGGCTGCCCAGACCCCACCATCACATGTTACCTGTACCCTGGACTGTACCTGAATTCTACCAGTAAAAGGTAAAGGAAACTGTTATCTCTGTGTCCTGCAATTAGTTCCTGCACCCTCAGTCCTGCACCCCATCGTCAATCATCCCTCTTACCAACTACATCGGGAGCCCTGGGGGACCAAGCTTTACGTGTGGGGAGCTATACCATCTAAGCTGCCAAACCATCAGCCCCAGAGGACCCCTTTAAGCAGCGTCGGCCACCCCTGGCTGAATACCACAGGTGGCCTCACGAACATACTACATTAGACTTTACTCCCATTTTCGTTAATCCCCTTTTTACTGGACGCCCAGGGCCACGAACCGGGTCACAACCACCGTGACCACCCCTTTAAGAACAGAACTGACCTGTTACTGAGTACTCCACGGTTCTAGCGGGCGCTCCAAAGACAAATGTATACAATTTTTAACTACTTTACAGAAAATAACAAAACATGAACATTGGGCAGCTCTAAAAAATAGCAGTGTCTGCATTTGTCTTTACAAACTCAAAATATGTACTTTTTTGCGGATTTAGCATTCCTGTGAATCACTAGCCTAATATTTAGTTGTATACCCACAGTTTTTCAGAACTGCTTCAGATCTATGTTGCATAGAGTCAACCAACTTCTGGCACCTGTCAAATGTTATTCCAACCCAGGATGCTTGGACTACATCTCACAATTTTTTGGCATTTGTTGGCTGTGCCTTCGGGCTCATTTCCACTGGCAAGAGACAAATCGGTCCGTAATCTGGACCGAAAAAAACGGATGTAACGTATGCGATTGTCATGCGAGTGTCATGCGAGTGCAATGCGATTTTTAATCGCATCATCCATATGACATCAGTATGACATCCGTATTGCTGTCCGATTTTTACGCACCAGTGTCCTTTGAAAAGCCGGCAAATCAGCGCCGTGTACAGTAAAATCACACTGACAGGTTAGAATAGAGTAGATATATGCACATAGAATGTGTGTATATACATATATATATGTCAGTGAGACACCTATATATGTATATTTATATTTAATGCAGCGCTAGCTAGCTTAAAAGCCTCTAATTCAATTGCCGGCTTTTTCCTTCTCCTTCACAAACCCGACAGGATATGAGACATGGTTTACATACAGTAAACCATCTCATATCCCCATTTTTTTTGCATATTCCACACTACTAATGTTAGTAGTGTGTATGTGCAAAATTTCTGCGCTGTAGCTGCTAAAATAAAGGGTTAAATGGCGGAAAAAATTGGCGTGGGCTCCCACGCAATTTTCTCCGCCAGAGTGGTAAAGCCAGTGACTGACGGCAGATATTAATAGCCAGGAGAGGGTCCATGGTTATTGGCCCCCTCCGTGGCTAAAAACATCTGCCCCCAGCCACCCCAGAAAAGGCACATCTGGAAGGCGCCTATTCTGGCACTTGGCCACTCTCTTCCCACTCCCTGTAGCGGTGGGATATGGGGTAATGAAGGGTTAATGCCACCTTGCTATTGTAAGGTGACATTAAGCCAGATTAATAATGGAGAGGCGTCAATTATGACACCTATCCATTATTAATCCATTTGTCTGAAAGGGTTAAAAAACACACACACACGATTAAAAAGTATTTTAATGAAAGAAACAAACAGGTTGTTTTAATAATTTATTGCTCTCTCAATCCATCAGCAACACCCTCGCTTGGCAAAATAATAAACACACAATATACATACCTTCTGATGTCCTATCACGTCCCACGAGGTAATCCATCTGAAGGGGTTAACTAATATTACAGGCATGAGCTGCGATAAACCACTCGCTCGTGCCTGTAATCCCCCGGGTGCTGAAAGGAAAGCAGAGTGATCTATACTTACATTCAGTCGCGGTGATGCGCCCCTGCTGGATGTTCTCATGAACTGCAGCCTGGGAACTTTTTCCCACGCTCCAGGTCATATGAGGACATCCACCAGGGGGCGCATCACCGCGACTGAAGGAAATGTAGGTCAATGACCTACATTTCCTTCATTCTCCTGGGAATTACAAGCATGAGCACACAGCTGCATTTGCAGGGCTCCTGCTTGTAAATTATTTTAACCCCTTCAGATGGATTACCTCGTGGGACGTGACGGTTCAACAGAGGGTATGTATCTTGTGCATTTATTGTTTTGCCAAGCGAGGGTCAGCAAATGGATTGAGAGAGCAATAAAATATTAAAACAACCTGTGTGTTTATTTCATTAAAATACTTTTAAATCATGTGTGTGTGTGTTTTTTAACCCTTTCAAACAATTGGATTAATAATGGATAGGTGTCATCATTGACGACTCTCCATTATTAATCTGGCTTAATGTCACCTTACAATAGCAAGGTGGCATTAACCCTTCATTACCCCATATCCCACCGCTACAGGGAGTGGGAAGAGAGTGGCCAAGTGCCAGAATAGGCGCATCTTCCAGATGTGCCTTTTCTGGGGTGGCTGGGGGCAGATGTTTTTAGCCACGGGGGGGCCAATAACCATGGACCCTCTCCTGGCTATTAATATCTGCCCTCAGTCACTGGCTTAACCACTCTGGCGGAGAAAATTGCGCGGGAGCCCACGCCAATTTTTTCTGCCATTTAACCCTTTATTTGAGCAGCTACAGTGGCCAAATTTTGCACATACACACTACTAACATTAGTAGTGTGGAATATGCAAAAAAAAGGGGATATGAGATGGTTTACTGTATGTAAACCATGTCTCATATCATGTCGGGTTTGTGAAGGAGAGAGCAAAAGCCGGCAATTGAATTAGCGGCTTTTATGCTATCTAGCGCTGCATTAAATATAAATATACATATATAGGTGTCTCACTGACATATATATATGTATATATACACATTCTATGTGTATATATCTAGTCTATTCTAACCTGTCAGTGTGATTTTACTGTACACCGCGCTGAATTGCCGGCTTTTCAAAGGACACCGGTGCGTAAAAATCGGACAGGACTCGCATGGTGCGAGTGCTGTGCGATTTTTTTCTTGCACCCATTGACTTGCATTGGCGAGTCTCGTCCGAGACTCGCAGCAAATCGCAGCATGCTGCGATTTTTTTCTCAGTCCGATTTCGGCAGAGAAAAAAATCGCAAATGAAAAGACACCTATTGAATAACATTGGTCCAAGTGCAATCCGATTTTTTATCGGATTGCACTCGTCCGTTTTCCTCGCCAGTGGAAATGAGCCCTTAGAAAGAGGATTTTTAATGTCACCCCACAAGTCTTTCATCGGATTAAGGTCCAGGATTGGGCTCGTCACTCCATAAACTCAATTTTGTTGGACTAGAACCAAGATTTTACTCATGTACTGGTGTGTCTAGGGTTGTTGTCTTGTTGAAACACCCATTTTAAGGGAATATCCTCTTCAGTGTAAAGGTACCGTCACACTAGGCGATATCGCCAGCGATCCGTGACGTTGCAGCGACCTGGATAGCGATATCGCTGTATTTGACACGCAGCAGCGATCTGGATCCCGCTGTGAAATTGCTGGTCGCTGCTAGAAGGTCTGCACTTTATTTGGTCGCTAGGTCGCCGTGTATCGCCGTGTTTGACAGCAAAAGCAAGGATACCAGCGATATTTTACACTGGTAACCAGGGTAAACATCGGGTTACTAAGCGCAGGGCCGCGCTTAGTAACCCGATGTTTACCCTGGTTACCAGCGTAAAAGTTAAAAAAACAAACAGCACATACTCACCAGCGCGTCCCCCAGCCTCTGCTTCCTGACACTGACTGAGCGCCGGCCCTAAACTGAAAGTGAAAGCACAGCGGTGACGTCACCGCTGTGCTGTTAGGGCCGGCGCTCAGTCAGTGTCAGGAAGCAGAGGCTGGGGGACGCGCTGGTGAGTATGTGCTGTTTGTTTTTTTAACTTTTACGCTGGTAACCAGGGTAAACATCGGGTTACTAAGCGCGGCCCTGCGCTTAGCAACCCGATGCTTACCCTGGTTACCCGGGGACCTCGGCATCGTTGGTCGCTGGAGAGTGGTCTGTGTGACAGCTCCCCAGCGACCAAACAGCGACGCTGCAGCGATCGGCATTGCTGTCGCTATCGCTGCAGCGTCGCTTAATGTGATGGTACCTTAAGTAACATGACCTCTTCAAGCATTTTAATATATGCAAACTGGTCCATGATCGCTGGTATGCGTTAAATAGGTCCAGTACCATATTAAGAGAGACATGCCCATATCATGATGCTTGCACCACCATTCTTCACTGTCTTCAGAGTATACTGTGGCTTGAATGCAGAGTTTGGAGGTCGTCTGACCATAATGGGACAAAGAAAAAAGTTAGAAATAAGAAAAAAAATTTTTTAAAATAATTGTAAAGATATTTTTTCAAAAAATAAAAAAATAATAAAAAAATTAAAAGATATTGAATCTCTAAATAAATATTTGAATGAAAAAAATATAAACAATAAAAGTACACATATTTAGTATCGCCGCATCTACAACAACCAAACCTAGAAAACTGTCCCACTATTTAACCCCTTTAGTGAACACCATAATAAAATAAATAAAAAACAAGGCAAAAAACAATGCTTTATCATCATACCGCAGAACAAAAAGTGGAATAAAACGCGATCAAAAAGACGAATATATATAAATAAACATGGTACCACTGAAAACGCCATCCTGTCCTGCAAAAAACAAGCCACAAAATAAAAAAGTTATAGCTCTCAGAATAAAGTGATGGAAAAAAAATTATTTTTTTCTATAAAATAGTTTTTATAGTATAAAAGCACCAAAACATAAAAAAACTGTACAAATCATGTATCGCTGTAATCTTACTGACCCGAATAATAAAACTGCCTTATTAATTTTAAAAAACATGGAAAGACATAAACCATCCCTCCCCTCCAAAAGAAATTCCTGAATTGCTGTTTTTTTGTTCATTCTGCCTCTTAAAAATCGGAATAGAAAGCGATCAAAAAATGTCATGTGCCCGAAAATGGTATAATAAAAAAGTCAACTCTACCCGCAAAAAACAAGACCTCACATGACTATGTGGGCCAAAATGTGGTAGAATTACAACTCTCAAAATGTGATGATGCAAAACCTATTTTTTGCAATAAAAAGCATCTTTTAGTGTGTGACAGCAGCCAAACATGAAAAACCCGATATAATTCTGGTATCGCTGTAATCGCACCGACCCGAAGAATAAAGTCACCTAATCACTTATACCACACAAGGAATGGCGCAAAAAAACAAATAAAACCAATTCTTCACATGCTGTAGTCTTTTTCATTCTTCCTCCCAAAGATCGCAGTAAGGCTCGGCGCACATTTATCCTGCGCTCTGTGCTGAGCACTTACACCAGGGTTTCCGTGTAAATCTCTAAAATACGTGAATCAGACAGAACCTCCGGCAGAAGATTCCCTATAATAACGCAGATGGAGGCACTGTAGATGCTGTCTGATCTCTGATCCGGCAGTGTCCATCTTTTTAGGATTGCACAAAAGTGCCGTCGGCCACAGTTTTGTACACTTCTGAAAATAAGGACACCACTGAACAGAGGCCAGACCGAGTCCAGAGTAACTCTGCTGCCTCTCTATAGTAAAAAAACAGCAGCAGAAAAAACAGTCATGAAGTCCTGGAAATATGAAAAATTACAAAACTTTATTTAATTGGATCAAGAACAGGCAAATGTGGGGGTAAAAATGTGGGGACAGAACCAGCATCCAAAAAATACCGGCGTGACCATGGGAGCAATATGCATTTATTTCACTCTAGTGCAATAGACTCATACCATCATAAGTGTTAGCCCGCATTAGATGGTAAGCAATCCCGCTGTGAATATATATGCACATCATAGCACTAACAAATGTTGCTACACATATATCACATAGAAGGAGGAAGCAGATTCCTCCGAAACGCGCGTCAGGGTGATCCAGCGTGACCAAATGTGCTCCTGCTGTTGCAACTGTGTAAGGTATTGGTACTTCTATGTGATACTGTATACGTGTAGCAACATTTGTTAGCGCTATGATGCTATATTGCTCCCATGGTCATGCCGGTATTTTTTGGATGCTGGTTCTGTCCCCACATTTTTGGCCACATTTGCCTGTTCTTGATCCAATTAAATAAAGTTTTGTAATTTTTCGTATTTCCTGGACTGCATGACTGTTTTTTTTGCTGCTGTTTTTGTTCTAATTGCAGTTGGTCTCTATTTGGTCCTACATTATACAATGAGCAGTATATGATACACTAGTATTTACATCCCTTACATTTTAGGACTCTAGGCTCGTAGGTATAGTATGCAGGGGCGGACACAGACTGCAGAGGGCCCCTGTGCAAGAAATTTTCCTGGGCCCCCCCCCCCCATACTGCAACAAAGTTATGTAAACATATAGGTTGTAATATTTATTATCTGTTTAGAACACAACTATCAAATCTAAATAATAAATTCACGTTCAATATTACACAACTGAATATAACACAAAGCAGTCATCTATAAAGCTGTGCCGCCACATATAATGCTCCATACAATTCATTATGGCCCCATAGATGCTCCATATAACGCTGTGCCGCCACATATAATGCTCCATAGTCCATACAATTCATTATGGCCCAGATGCTCCATATAATGCTGTGCCGCCACATATAATGCTCCATACAATTCATTATGGCCCCATAGATGCTCCATATAACGCTGTGCCGCCACTTATAATGCTCCATACAATTCATTATGGCCCCATAGATGCTCCATATAACGCTGTGCCGCCACATATAATGCTCCATAGTCCATACAATTCATTATGGCCCAGATGCTCCATATAATGCTGTGCCGCCACATATAATGCTCCATACAATTCATTATGGCCCCATAGATGCTCCATATAACACTGTGCCTGTGCCGCCACATATAATGCTCCATACAATTCATTATGGCCCCATAGATGCTCCATATAACGCTGTGCCGCCACATATAATGCTCCATACAATTCATTATGGCCCCATAGATGCTCCATATAACGCTGTGCCTGTGCCGCCACATATAATGCTCCATACAATTCATTATGGCCCCATAGATGCTCCATATAACGCTGTGCCTGTGCCGCCACATATAATGCTCCATACAATTCATTATGGCCCCATAGATGCTCCATATAACGCTGTGCCGCCACATATAATGCTCCATAGTCCATACAATTCATTATAGCCCAGATGCTCCATATAATGCTGTGCCGCCACATATAATGCTCCATACAATTCATTATTACCACATAGATGCTCCATCCATAATATGGAGCATCTATGGGGCCATAATGAGTAATGGAGCATTATATGTGGCGGCACAGCTTTATATGGACTCCCTCCCTATAAAGCTGTGCCGCCAGATATAATAAATGCTCCAATTCATTATGGCCCACATAGATAGATGCTGAGTGTCTGATGCTCCGTCCATATATAACGCCTGTGCCGCTCCAATTCATTATGGCCCCGGGCCCGGCCCCCAGGGCCCCATAGATAGATGCTGAGTGATGCTGCTCCGTCCATATATAACGCCTGTGCCGCCACATATAAATGCATACTCACCTCGGCTCGACTCTCGTCTCTGCCCGCCCGCTGGTCCTCACCGTCCCGTCTCTCCGCACTGACTGATCAGGCAGAGGGCGGCGCGCACACTATACGTCATCCGCGTCACCGCGTGCCCTCTGACCTGAACAGTCAGAGCGCAGAGACGGGGCGGGAAGATGGAGCGGCGCGTGGATCATGGACAGGTAAATATACTCACCTCCTGCTCCTGGCTCCTTCTCCCAGACCCGGACTGTGGACAGATCATGGTCTCCGCAGACTCCGGGCAGTGGCGGGCGTCGGGCACGGCAGCTTCTGAGGCTGCTCCACCGGTCATGTCACTCGCCGGCCCGGCGCTCATTACAGCAGGAAATTCAGGAATGATGATCCACGCGTCGCAGCGGCAGGCAGGCTGCAGTGCAGCAGCACAGTCACGACTCACGAGTCACAACAATTGTCGATTGCCGACATGCCGTGCATGTCCGTCGGGTCGGGCCCCCTCCCCGCTCTGGGCCCCGGTGCGGCTGCGCCGGTTGAACCGGCGGTATGTCCGCCCCTGATAGTATGCTTGTCACAAGTTATTTAATGCCTCTCTATAGTGAATGGATCCCTCAGGGGTTTCATCTGAATCAGATCACTGAGATATTTAGATGAGAACCCCAAAAGTGCTCTGAGTAGAGCGATGGATAAATGTGATCCCAAACGCTATGTAAAATGTTCCCAATAAAAGCTTCAACTCAATCCACAAACAAAGCAAACCCTCACTCAGGTCTGTCATCTGTTAAAGGAAATATAGGGGGCTTCCATGTTACTGGTAGCACAAAGGCTCTGGAAAAGCAAAATGCCTCCTCACCCACCAAAATAAATTCAGCAAATTCTGCACTCCCAAATCCAAATGCCCCCTCCCTGCTGAGCCCCACAGTGTACCTAAACCACATATTGCCTCCACATTTGGCATTTCTGAAGCAATGAGAGCCTGCCTAACTTAAGGGTGTATGCCTCCAGAAGCACAGGTTGAGCATAACGTACTGGTCACTACAATACAGTTTGACATTTTCGTTCGGTAACATTCATTGCTGCTCGTTTCTGGAAAATACCCATGGAGTCAAAATTGTCACTACACCTGTAGATAAATTCCCCAAGGGGTTATAGTTTCCAAAATGGGGTCACTTGAGAGGGGATTCTGCTCTTCTAGCAATTAGGGGCTCTGTATATGGAGTCTGCAAACTGTTCTAGGAAAATCTGAGGTCCAGGAGGCAAATAGCGCTCTGTTCTACCCGAGTCTCTCCCTGTGGCTAAGTAGTACTGTACAGCCACATATGGGGGTACTGCCACGTTCAGTAGAAATTGTTGGACAAATTTTGGTGCTATTTTAACCTACTTCTTGTGTGAAAATGTAAAATCTGGGGCTAAAACAAAGTTTTAGTGGTAGTTATTTTGTCTTCACTGCCCAATGGTATAAAATTCTGTGACACAACCATGGTGTCAATATGATCACTGCACCCCTAGATGAATTCATTGAGAGGTGTAGTTCGTAAAATGGGGTCACTTATGGGGGTGTTCTGCTGTTCTAGCACCTCATGGGCTCTCCCATTGGGTTATGGCACCTGCAAACCATAACAGTAAAATCTGGCGCTCCTTGCCTTCTGAGCTTTGCACTGTGCCTGAAAAATATTTCCCAATTACATGTAGGGTATTGGTGCACTCAGGAAAAATTGTTTAAAAAAAAAAATTCCTATTAGCCCTTAGAAAAATTAAAAACTTGAGGCTAAAGCAACATTTTAGTGGTAAAAATGTAATTTAGTCTTTCTTCACCGCTCAGTGGTATAAAATTCTGTGAGGCACATGTGGTGTCAATATGATCACTATACCCCTAGATGAATTCATTGGGGAGTGTAGTTTGTAAAATGAGTTCATATATAGGTTTTTTTTATTGCTCCGGCACCTCAGGGGCTCTGCCAATGTGACATGGCACCCTCAAACCATTCCAGCAAAATCTGAACTCCAATATGGCGCCTCTTCCCTTCTGAGCTTTGCACTGTGCCTCAAAAGTAGTTTTCCCCCACATATGGGGTATCGGCGTACTCAGGAGAAATTGCACAGAAAATTGTATGGTGCAATTTCTCCTGTTTTCCTCATGAAAATGCAAAATTTGGGGCTAAAATACAATTTTTGTGAGGAAAATGTGATTTTACTATTTTCACGGCTCAATGTTATAAACTTCTGTGTAGCACCTGGGGTTCAAAGTGCTCATCAAGCATGTAAATACATTCCTTTAGGGGTCTAGTTTCCAAAATGGGGTCACTTGTGGGGGTTTCCACTCTTTTGGCACATCAGGGGCTCTTCAAATGGGACATAACATCCGCTAATGATTCCGGGAAATTTTACATTCAAAAGTCAAATGACGCGACTTTCCTTCCGAGCCCTGTCGTTCACCTAAACAGTAGTTTTCTCCCTTAATTTGGATATCAGCATACTCTGGAGAAATTGCACAACAAATTGTATGGCGCAATTTCCCCTGTTACGCTTATGAAAATGCAATATTATGTGCTAAAAACATATTTGTGGGGAAAATTTGATTTTTTTTATTTTAAAGGCTCAACGTTATAAACTTCTGTGAAGCACCGGAGGGTTCAATGTGCTCACCATATATCTAGATCAGTTCTCTGAGGTGTCTAGCTTCCAAAATGGCATCACTTGAGGGCGATTTTCACTGTTTAGGCACATCAGAGACTCTCCAAACGCGACATGGCGTCCGCCAATTGTTCCAGCAAATTTTGCAGTCAAATAGTCAAATGGCACTCCTTCCATTCCGTGCTCTGCTGTACACCCAAACAGTAGTTTTCTTCCTCATATTGGGTATTGTCATACTCAGGAGAAATTGCACAACAAATTGATGCAATTTTTCCTGTTACCCTTATGAAAATGCAATATTTTGTGCTAAATACATATTTATGGGGAAAATTTGACTTTTTTCTTATTTTTACGGCTCAACATTATAAACTTCTGTGAAGCACCTGAGGGTTCAATTTGCTCACAAAAATTTTAGATCAGTTCCCTAAATGGTGTCACTTGTGGTGGATTTTCACTGTTTAGGCACATCAGAGGCTCTCCAAACGCGACATGGCATCCACCAATTGTTCCAGCAAATTTTGCATTCAAAGAGGCAAATGGCGCTCCTTCCTTTCTGAGCTCTGCCGTGTGCCCAAACAGTGGTTTTCTTCCTCATATAGGGCATCATAATGCTCAGGAGAAATTATGCAACAAATTTTGTGGTCCATTTTTCTTTTTACCCTTGTCAAACTAAAAAAATTTGGATCTGAAGTAAATTTTCTGTTGAACAAAAGTTAAATATTCACTTTTTTTCCACATTCCAAAAATTCCTGTGAAGCACCTGAAGGGTTAACAAACTTCTTAAATGTGGTTTTGAGCACCTTGAGGGGTGACATTTTTTAGAATGGTGTCATTTTTGGATATCTTCCATCATACCCCTGAAAGTGACTTCAAATGTGATGTGGTCCCTAAAAAAATGGTGTTGTAAAAATGAGAAATCGTTGGTCAACTTTTAACCCTTATAACTTCCTAACAAAAAAAATGTTGGTTCTAAAATTGTGCTGATGGAAAGTAGACATGTGGTAAATGTTGCTTATTAAGTATTTTGTGTGACATATCTCTGTGATGTAACTAAGCGCATGAAAATTGAAAGTTGGAAAATTGCTAAATTTTCAAAATTTTGGCCAAATTTACGCTTTTTTTCACAAATAAACCCAAGTCATATCAAAGAAATGTTACTATTATCATGAAATACAATATGTCTCGAAACAACAATCTCAGAATCACCGTGATCCGCTGAAGCATTCTAGAGTTATTATCTCATAAAGGGACAGTGGTCAGAATTGTAAAAATTGGCCCGGTCATTAACGTGCAAACCACCCTCGGGGGTAAAGGGGTTAAATAAGGGCCACCTGAGTCACACTTCTTTCTTCACAGAGTGATTGACCTCACTAATTGAATTCCACATTTCTATTATTTTGAACACATCCCTTTTCAATTAATTATTCTAATACACTGACTCAGAAACATGCAGATCATGAATGCTGAGTCGGTTGGTTTTCTTAGAATTTACTGCATCAACTAGTAAATTGTTTGACATATGGTTATATAATTTATACCAAAAACAGTGATTAATCTGGTTAGTCATATTGGACTGCTATTATTTTGAACACTACTGTATACTCAGAATCTTCTGTTTTTGGGCTATGTCTTATATATGAAGTCAAGTTACAGTACCAGATGTAGACCATGAACCAGGATGTTGATGTTTCTGAAAAAGAAGAAACAGATCCTTTTTTATCATTCTGGAAACCTACTTAATTTACCTTGCTTACAGTCTGAAGGCTAAACAGAGTAATGCGAAATCTCAAATTAAATAAAGAGAATATGAAAATATAAAATGTGGTTTGACAAAAGGCATTACTTAATAATAATAATAATAATAATAATAATTATAATAATCTTTATTTATAAAGCGCCAACATATTCCGCAGCGCTTTACAGTTTAACAGTTTCAAACACAACAGTCATAGGTAACAACGTTAATCAAATATTTTTTTCTGCTGACCTTCATTCTTCCTAAATCACATATGTTTTGCTGTTCGTCATTGTTGTTGATTGACAGAGATGTTTTACAAATGCACAAAAACATCTATGATTGATGTGATCTCCAAGGGAGTGACAGGAATGCTCCAAAAGGGGAAAAGATGACAGGTACTGATGCAAGATCTCATGGACTACAATCTTCATGTGATCGTCATTATTTTCTCTCATTTATTCTCTACATTTATTGTTTCACTGTACAGCATACAGAAAGACTCATGACTCATCCGCTATTTGTATATCCTTGCACCAACCCTACATTGACATGACATTTGCTGCTTAGAATTGTCGGGAATATAGCCTGATTTGCATATTGTTTCTACACTAGATGACTAGCACATCAGATCTCTACATAATGGGCATTCTCTTTATTTTGGGAAAAGCTCCTACACAGTCAGAACACTAGTTCCACGTGTAAAAATATACTAGCACATTCTCTTTAATTACACAGCCTTAAAGAAGTTGTCCACTACTATAACTTTTTTTTTTCATAAATCTTGCTATTATGTGCCACTGAAAACATCCACTGTGTTTATTTTAGCAATATTACCTTTTATCATGCTGGATCCAGCTCTCATGGGGTTAATCGACAACTTCCTTTCTCCTGACTTATTGTGCTCTACTACTACAAGTTCCATGATGCATTGCACTGGCCTCTAAGCCCGAACCTACCACACCCACTCCAAAACACACCCAAACCCCTCCCTCCTCTCCCTCCTCTATCTTCAAAAAGATTTGTGATGTCATTTCTGTCCAACTCCTCTTTTACATTTGTCCAACCCACACTCCATTACACACAGATGGATAGATAGATAGACAGACAGACAGACAGATAGATAGATAGATAGATAGATAGATATGGGATGGATAGATACATACAGATATATCTATATATCTATGTCTATTTCCATAGATATGTCCATATCCATGTTTCTAAACCCCTTCACCCCTGGAGCTTTTTTGTTTTCGTTTATCACTCCCCTTCTTTCCAGAGCCATAATTTTTCCGTCAATATGGCCATGTGGGGGCTTATCTTTTGCGGGACAAGTTCTACTTTTGAACGACACCATTGGTTTTACCATATCGTGTAACAGAAATGTGAAAAAAATTCAAAGTGCGATGAAATTGCAAAAAAAGTGCAATCCCACACTTGTTTTTTGCTTGGCTTTTTTGCTAGGTTCACTAAATGCTAAGGCTGTGTGCACACGTTGCGGATTTAATTGCAGATCCGCAGCGTTTTTTTCCGCACGGAATTGCATCAAATCCGCAGTGTAGTGCACAACCAATGTAAGTCTATGCGAGCCGCAGACTTGTTGTGCAAATGCTGCGGAAAAAGCCGCACCGAAACACAGCTTTTTTTTTCTGCTGCATGTCACTTCTTTTGTGCGGAACTGCAGCGTTTCTGCTGCACCCATAGACTTGCATTGAGTCGGGCACATCAACAGCAAAACCGCGGATGTACTGTAAAAAAGATCTGCAGTTTTGCTGCGGATGTGGGTCCGAGAAACGCTGCAGTTCGGGAGGAGGGAAGTGTGTGGGCGGAGTGTGGGCGGTGACTGTGTGCGTGTATGTGTGTGCGGGACTGTTTGGGTGTGTGTGGGACTGTTCGGGTATGTGCGGGACTGTTCGGGTGTGTGCGGGACTGTTCGGGTGTGTGCGGGACTGTTCGGGTGTGTGCGGGACTGTTGGGGTGTGTGTGGGGCTGTCAGGGTGTGTGCGGGTCTGTGCGGGGGGTCTTTGGGGGTGTGTGTGTGCAGGCATGTAATCTGGACAGTGGGCGCGCACCCTACACTATCCATACATCTATCAATAGATATATCTATCCATAGATATATCTATCCAGATATATCTATAGATAGATATATGAATAGAGGAAAAAAAAACCAACCAGCACTCCTAATGTGAACACGTGCACGCTGCAAACTGCATAATATAGATAAAAAAATATTTTTGAGAAGTATGATTCATATTGGATATTTGTCTGTGTTTTCACATGGCCTAGATTCATGTACATGTGCTGCTGTGTTCTTTTTTATCTAGATATATGAATAGATAGATGTATGCATCTATAGATCTATCTATATGTAGATCTATCTATCTATCTATCTCATCCATCTATCTATCTTTGTGTGTAATTGAGTGTGGGTTGGACAAATGTAAAAGAGGATGTTGGACAATAATGACATCACATTTTTTGTTAAATATACATCTTTATTTAGCTTTCAAAAACGCATTCAAAAAAGCATTAAAAAACGCACAAAAACCGCACCAGAAACTGCATCAAAAACGCATCAAAACTGCACCAAAAATGAAGCAAAACTGCGCAAAAACTGCACCAAAAAATGCATCAAAACCGCACAAAAAGGCACCAAAAGCTGCATAAAAACTGCACCCAAACCGTGCAAAAACGCATCAAAACTGCACCAAAAAATGCATCAAAACTGCTCAAAAAAATGCACCAAAAACTAAATAAAACCTGCATCAAAAAACGCATCAAAACCATGCAAACAACGAGCAAAAAAGCATCAAAACTGCACCAAAAACTGAATCAAAACCGCGCCAAAAACTACATCAAAGCCGCGATAAAACCGTACCAAAAATGTATCAAAAATGCATCAAAACTGCACCAAAAACTGAATCAAAACCGCACAAAAACTGCACCAAAAAATGCATCAAAACCGCACAAAAAGGCACCAAAAGCTGCATAAAAACTGCACCCAAACCGTGCAAAAACGCATCAAAACTGCACCAAAAAATGCATCAAAACTGCTCAAAAAAATGCACCAAAAACTAAATAAAACCTGCATCAAAAAACGCATCAAAACCATGCAAACAACGTGCAAAAAAGCATCAAAACTGCACCAAAAACTGAATCAAAACCGCGCCAAAAACTACATCAAAGCCGCGATAAAACCGTACCAAAAATGTATAAAAAATGCATCAAAACTGCACCAAAAACTGAATCAAAACCGCACAAAAACTGCACCAAAAAGCGCATCAAAACAGTACAAAAAACGCACCAAAAAACGCATCAAAACTGCACAAAAAGGCATCAAAAACTGCATAAAAACTGCACCAAAAAACACATCAAATCCGTGCAAAAAACACGCAAAAACACACATCCCAGCACAGCCCTGCAGCCCCCAGTGCCGCCCACAGCCCAGTCACTCTTGAGTGACCGCTGTCTGTGGAGGCTGGATCACTCCTACTGATGACGTTACGTCAATTTCCAGAGTGTGTAAATTGACGTGACATCGGAGGAAGTTAGCGGCGGCTGCAGCCTGGGGGTCACGTAACCCGGACTCTGCCGCTGGCATAGCACCGCTCACAGGCGAAAACAGCAACAGAAGGTATTTACAAAATTCATTAGGGGCCCCGGGGGGATACATTGGGGGGTTAATTGAAAGTAGTGGACAACCCCTTTAAAAGTATTGTGCTGAAATCCACAACAGAGCTACAGTATGTCCGTTCTCGGTGCATAGATGTGTCAACCGAAAACCTGTACTCATCATATGGCAGCCTTTTTTGGGAGGTTAAACATTTTGAGTCTGTCCTATAGAAACAACTAGACACAGGATGTGTAGAAAACAGCAGCTGTGTTGATTGAATTTACCATATAATAAACCATGCACTATTTTACATATAATTTAACCCCTTAAGGCCCCGTCACACTTAGCGAGATCGCTAGCGAGATCGCTGCTGAGTCACAAGTTTTGTGACGCAACAGCGACCTCAGTAGCGATCTCGCTATGTTTGACACGTACCAGCGACCAGGCCCCTGCTGTGAGATCGCTGGTCATGTCGGAATGGCCTGGACCTTTTTTTGATCGTTGAGGTCCCGCTGACATCGCTGAATCGGTGTGTGTGACACGGATTCAGCGATGTCTTCACTGGTAACCAGAGTAAACATCGGGTTACTAAGCGCAGGGCCGCGCTTAGTAACCTGATGTTTACCCTGGTTACCATCGTAAAAGTAAAAAAAAAAAAACAGTACATACTCACATTCCGGTGTCCGTCAGGTCCCTTGCCGTCTGCTTCCCGCACTGACTGAGCGCTGGCCGTAAAGTGAAAGCACAGCACAGCGGTGACGTCACCGCTCTGCTGTTAGGGCCGGCGCTCAGTCAGTGCAGGAAGCGGATGCCGGGGGATGTGAAGGTGAGTATGTACTGTTTGTTATTTTACATTTTACACTGGTAACCAGGGTAAACATCGGGTTACTAAGCGCGGCCCTGCGCTTAGCAACCCGGGGACCTCGGCATCGTTGGTCGCTGGAGAGCGGTCTGTGTGACAGCTCCCCAGCGACCACACAGCTGCAGCGTCGCTTAGTGTGACGGGGCCTTTAGTGACAGAGCCAATTTGGTACTTAATGACCGAGCCAATTTTTACAATTCTGACCACTGTCACTTTATGAGGTCATAACTCTGGAACGCTTTAACAGATCCCGCTGATTCTGAGATTGTTTTTTCGTGACATATTGTACTTCATGTTAGTGGTAACATTTCTTTCTTCGATATTACTTGTGATTATTTATGAAAAAAATGGAAATATGGAGAAAATTTGTACAATTTTGCAATTTTTAATCTTTATGTCACACAAAATAGTTAATAAATAACATTTCCCACATATCTACTTTACATCAGCACAATTTTGGAAACACATTTTTTTTTTCTTAGGAAGTTAAGTTTAAGTTAGGAAGGGTTAAAAGTTGTCCAGCAATTTCTCATTTTTACAACAAAATTTACAAAACCATTTTTTAGGGACCACCTCACATTTAAAGCCACTTTGAAGGTTGTACATGACAGAAAATTCCCAAACTTGACACCATTCTAAAAACTACACCCCTCAAGGTATTCAAAACCACATTCAAGAAGTTTATTAACCCTTGACGTGCTTCACAGCAACTGAAACAATGTGGAAGGAAAAAATGAACATTTAACTTTTTTTTGGAAACATTTTACTTCAGAACCAATTTTTTTATTTTCACAAGGTTTATGTTAATCAAATGAACACAGTAATGACACCCAGACACTATATATAAAGAACCTTCAAAACTATTCTCCGAATTATAATTTAATCCTATTAGTAATCCCAGAGTCACCACATGTGTCAGAGTTAGGGTACCGTTACACTAAACGATTTACCAACGATCACGACCAGCGATACGATCTGGCCGTGATCGTTGGTAAGTCGTTGTGTGGTCGCTGGAGAGCTGTCACACAGACAGCTCTCCAGCGACCAACGATGCCGAAGTCCCCGGGTAACCAGGGTAAACATCGGGTTACTAAGCGCAGGGCCGTGCTTAGTAACCCGATGTTTACCCTGGTTACCATTGTAAATGTAAAAAAAACAAAAACACTACATACTTACATTCCGGTGACTGTCACCTCCCTCGCCGTCAGCTTCCCGCACTGACTGTGTCAGTGCTGGCTGTAAAGCACAGCACAGCCGTGATGTCACCGCTGTGCTCTGCTTTTACTTTACGGCCGGCGCTCACAGTCAGTGCGGGAAGCTGACGGCGAGGGACGTGACAGACATCGGAATGTAAGTATGTAGTGTTTTTTTTAAATTACATTTACAATGGTAACCAGGGTAAACATCGGGTTACTAAGCCTGGCCCTGCGCTTAGTAACCCGATGTTTACCCTGGTTACAAGCGAACACATCGCTGGATCGGTGTCACACACACCGATCCAGCGATGACAGCGGGTGATCCAGCGACGAAATAAAGTTTCAAACGATCTGCTACGACGTACGATTCTCAGCGGGGTCCCTGATCACAGTAGCGTGTCAGACACAGCGAGATCGTATGTATATCGCTGGAACGTCACGGATTGTGCCGTCGTAGCGACCAAAGTGCCACTGTGAGACGGTACCCTTAGGGCTTGTTTCCACATGCGAGAATCACGTCCGTGTCTCGCATGTAGAAACCAAGCTCTGGCGCCGGCACTCAGGAGCGGAGCTGTGCGGCTCCATGTGTTCCTATGCGGCCGCACGCTCTGCTCCGGAGTGCAGACACCAGAGCTTGGTTTCTAAATGCGAGACACGGACGTGATTCTCGCATGTGGACACAAGCCCTAAGGCTGCCGTCACACTATCAGTATTTGGTCAGTATTTTACATCAGTATTTGTAAGCCAAAACCAGGAGTGGGTGATAAATGCAGAAGTGGTGCATATGTTTCTATTATACTTTTCCTCTAATTGTTCCACTCCTGGTTTTGGCTTACAAATACTGATGGAAAATACTGACCGAATACTGCTAGTGTGACAGCAGCCTTATAGTGAAACCACTAAAGAGAACAAGAAGCCATGCACCAAGCATAAACCAGACCAACGGAAGGATGACAGGGAATATTTAAAAATATATCTGTTTTATTTAATAGCAATAGAGAAAACCATTAAAATATACAAAAATAAATATAAAATAATGTAAATATGTATATGTATATTCTATCTGTGCACATATCAAGATAAGTATAATGTAATATCCAATTACATAAGGCAGGTCAAATTTCTATTATATATTATATACCCCAATAGGCAAAACAGGATATCAGAAGAAGGTGAACAATGTATTGCATATGCTATAAAGGGTGATAAAAATAAAAAACGTAAAAAATATATGTGTTTAAAATATCACAAAATATATATATCATCCCAAAAATACATAATGAGGCATACAAAAAGTGCAAAAAGTGCTATGTGCAATATTCTCAAAGGCCACTTGCTTCTAAAGATGCATATTGTGCAAAATGTGCATAGGAAAAGGTGCTATATGCAGATGCTATCATATGAACTTGAGCATGAGAAAATATTCTGAAAAGTTCCCAGGCTCGAGTTCATATGAGTTCATCCAGCAGGGGGCGCATCACCGCGACTCGCGGTAACTACAGTACATTCCCCTGCATTCCATTCATTCACGAAGTTTCACAGTCAGGAGCACAGCTGCATTAGCAGAGCTCCTGGGTGTAAAATGATTTAACCCCTTCAGATGGATTTACAGTGTGGGACAAGACTGAACGACGGAAGGTATGGAATATTGTTGTTTGTTTTTTTAACTTTATTTCAGGCGACAAGGGTCTTCAGGTGGATTAAGAGTATAATAAAATATTAAAACACCATGTGTCTTTATTTCATTAAAATACTTTTTAATAATGTATGTGTGTTTTATTAACCATTTCGTACTATTGGATTAATAATGAATAGGTGTCATAATTGACGCCTCTACATTATTAACCTGGCCTAATGTCACCTTACAATAGCAAGGTGACATTAACCCTTCATTACCCCATATCCCACCGCTACACGGGAGTGGGAAGAGAGAGGCTAAGTGCCAGAATAGGCACATCTTACAGATGTGCCTTTTCTGGGGTGGCGGGGGGCAGATGTTTTTAGCCAGGGGGGGCCAATATCCATGGTCCCTCTTTAGGCTATTAATATCTGCCCTCAGTCACTGGCTTTCCCACTCTGGCGGAGAAAATTGCACCAATTTTTTCCGTGATTTAACACTTTATTTTAACAGCTAGAGCCCCAAAATTTTGCACACAGACACTTGGAACATTACTAATGAGGAATATGTAAAAAAAATAAGGGATATGAAATGGTTTACTGTATGTAAACCATGTCTCATATCCTGTCGGGTTTGGGAAGGAGATAGCAAAAGCCGGCAATTGAATTACCGGCTTTTCTGCTATCTAGCGCTGTATGAAATATAAATATATATATATATATATATATGTGTCTCCATGTACATTTTGATAACTGTGATAAAACCTATCACAGTGATCAAAATAAAAAAAATAGTAAATGAACCCCCCCTTTATCACCCCCATATGTAGGGACAACAATAAAATAAAGAAAATATATTTTTTTATTTTTTTTCCCAATAGGGTTAGGGCTAGGGCTAGGGTTAGAACTAGGGTTAGGGTTAGGGCTAGGGTTAGAACTAGGGTTAGAACTAGGGTTAGAACTAGGGTTAGGGTTAGGGTTAGGCTATGCACACGTATTCTGGTCCTCTGCGGATTTTTCCGCAGCGGATTTGATAAATCCGCAATGCAAAACCGCTGCGGATTTATCACGGATTCACCGTGGTTTTTCTGCGTTTTTTCTGCGGATTTCACTGCGGTTTTACAACAGCGGTTTTCTATTGGAGCAGTTGTAAACCGCTGCGGAATCCGCAGAAAGAAGTGACATGCTACGGAATGTAAACCGCTGCGTTTCCGCGCAGTTTTTTCCGCAGAATGTGCACAGCGGATTTTGTTTCCCATAGGTTTACATTGAACTATAAACTCATGGGAAACTACTGCGGACCCGCAGCTGCGGAAACGCTGCGGATCCGCAGCATTTTCCACAGCGTGTGCACATAGCCTTAGAATTAGGCTATGTGCACATGGTGCGGATTTGGCTGCGGATCTGCAGCGGATTGGCCGCTGCAGATTCGTAGCAGTTTTCCAACAGGTTTACAGTTCTATGTAAACCTATGGAAAACCAAATCCGCTGTGCCCATGGTGCGGAAAATACCGCGCGGAAACGCTGCGTTGTATTTTCCGCAGCATGTCAATTCTTTGTGCGGATTCCACAGCGTTTTACACCTGGTCCTCAATAGGAATCCGCAGGTAAAATCCGCACAAAAAACACTGGAAATCCGTGGTAAATCCGCAGGTAAAACGCAGTGCCTTTTACCTGCGGATTTTTCAAAAATGGTGCAGAAAAATCTCACAGGAATCCGCAACGTGGGCACATAGCCTTAGGGTTGGAATTAGAGTTAGGGTTGGAATTAGGGCTAGGGTTGGGAATAGGGTTAAGAATAGGCTTGTGGTTAGGGTTATGGTTAGGTGTGTGTTGGGGTTAGGGTTGTGGTTAGGGTTGGGATTAGGGTTAGGGTTGGGATTGGGGTTAGGGTTGTGGTTAGGGGTGTGTTGGGGTTAGGGTTGTGGTTAGGGTTATGGCCAGAGTTGGGATTAGGGTTAGGAGTGTGTTGGGGTTAGTGTTGGAGTTAGAATTGAGGGGTTTCCACTGTTTAGGCACATCAGGGGTCTCCAAACGCAACATGGCGCCACCATTGATTCCAGCCAATCTTGCGTTCAAAAAGTCGAATGGTGCTCCCTCCCTTCCGAGCCCCGACGTGCGCCCAAACTGGTTTACCCCACACATGGGGTACCAGCATACTCCAGACAAACTGGGCAACAACTATTGGGGTCCAATTTCTCCTTTTACCTTTGTGAAAATAAAAAATTGCTTGCTAAAACATCATTTTTGAGGAAAGAAAAATGATTTTTTATTTTCACGGCTCTGGGTTGTAAACTTCTGTGAAGCACTTGGGGGTTCAAAGTGCTCACCACATATCTAGATAAGTTCCTTGGGGGATCAAATTTCCAAAATGGGGTCACTTGTGGGGCGTTTCTACTGTTTAGGCACATCAGTGGCTCTGCAAATGCAACGTGACGCCCGCTGACCATTCCATCAAAGTCTGCATTTCAAAACGTCACTACTTCTCTTCCGAGCCCCGACGTGTGCCCAAACAGTGGTTTACCCCCACATATGGGGTACCAGCATACTCGGGACAAACTGGGCAACAACTTTTGCAGTCCAATTTCTCCTGTTACTCTTGTGAAAATAAAAAATTGCAGGCTAAAAAATAATTTTTGAGGAAAGATAAATGATTTTTTTATTTTCACGGCTCTGCGTTATAAACTTCTGTGAAGCACTTGGGGGTTCAAAGTGGTCACCGCACATCTAGATTAGTTCCATGGGAGGTCAGGTTTCCAAAATGGGGTCACATGTGGGGGAGCTCCAATGTTTAGGCACACAGGGGCTCTCCAAACGCGACATGGTGTCCGCTAACGATTGGAGCTAATTTTTCATTCAAAAAGTCAAATGGCGCTCCTTCCCTTCCGAGCCCTGCCGTGTGCACAAACAGTGGTTTGTGACCACACATGAGGTATCGGTGTACTCAGGAGAAATTGTCCAACACACTTTAGGATCCATTTTATCCTGTTGCCCATGTGGAAATGAACAAATTGAGGCTAAAAGAAATTTTTTGTGAAAAAAGTACTTTTTCATTTTTCAGATCAATTTGTGAAGCACCTGGGGCTTCAAAGTGCTCACTATGCATCTAGATAAGTTCCTTGGGGGGGGTCTAGTTTCCAAAATGGGGTCACATGTGGGGGAGCTCCAATGTTTAGGCACACAGGGGCTCTCCAAACACGACATGGTGTCCGCTAACGATTGGAGCTAATTTTTCATTCAAAAAGTCAAATGGCGCTCCTTCCCTTCCGAGCCCTGCCGTGTGCCCAAACAGTGGTTTACCCCCACATGTGAGGTATCAGTGTACTCAGGAGAAGTTGCCCAATAAATTTTAGAATCCATTTTATCCTGTTGCCCATGTGGAAATTAACAAATTGAGGCTAAAAAAAATTTTTGTGAAAAAAAAAGGACTTTTTAATTTTTATGGATCAGTTTGTGAAACATCTGGGGGTTCAAAGTGCTCACTATGCATCTAGATAAGTTCCTTGGGGGGTCTAGTTTCCAAAATGGGGTCACTTGTGGGGGAGCTCCAATGTTTAGGCACACAGGGGCTCTGAAAACGCGACATGGTGTCCGCTAAAGATTGGAGCCAATTTTTCATTGAAAAAGTCAAATGGCGCTCTTTCCCTTCCGAGCCCTGTCGTGCGCCCAAACAGTGGTTCCCCCCCACATATGGGGTATCGGCGTACTCAGGACAAATTGTACAATAACTTTTGGGGTCCAGTTTCTCTTTTTACCCTTGGGAAAATAAAAAAATTGTTGCTAAAAGATAATTTTTGTGACTAAAAAGTTAAATGTTCATTCTTTCTTTCCATGTTGCTTCTGCTGCTGTGAAGCACCTGAAGGGTTAATAAACTTTTTGAATGTGGTTTTGAGCACCTTGAGGGATGAAGTTTTTAGAATGGTGTCACTTTTGGGTATTTTCAGCCATATAGACCTTTCAAACTGACTTCAAATGTGAGGTGGTCCCTAAAAAAAATGGTTTTGTAAATTTTGTTGTAAAAATGAGAAATCGCTGGTCAAATTTTAACCCTTATAACTTCCTAGCAAAAAAAAATTTGGTTTCCAAAATTGTGCTGATGTAAAGTAGATATGTGGGTAATGTTATTTATTAACTATTTTGTGTCACATAACTCTCTCATTTAACAGAATAAAAATTCAAAATTTTAAAATTGCGAAATTTTCAAAATTTTAGCCAAATTTCATTTTTTTTCACAAATAAACGCAAAAATTATCGACCTAAATTTACCACTAACGTGAAGCCAAATAGGTCACGAAAAAACAGTCTGAGAACCGCTAGGATCCATTGAAGCGTTCCTGAGTTATTACCTCATAAAGGGACACTGGTCAGAATTGCAAAAAACGGCCAGGTCATTAAGGTCAAAATAGGCTGGGTCATGAAGGGGTTAAAATAAAAAATCAACAATATCCCATACCTTCCGTCGTTCAGTCTTGTCCCATGCTGTAAATCCATCTGAAGGGGTTAAATAATTTTACAAGCTGGAGCTCTGCTAATGCAGCTGTGCTCCTGGCTGTCAAATCTGGGGAATGAATGGAAAGCAGGGGAACGTAGCTACCTAGACTTGCGGTGCTGTGCCCCCTGCTGGCATAACCTCAGATGAACTCGAGCGTGGGAATTTTTCAGATTATTTTCTCACGCTCGAGTTCATCTGAGGTTATGCCAGCAGGGGGCGCAGCACTGCAAGTCTAGGTAGCTACGTTCCCCTGCTTTCCATTCATTCCCCAGATTTTACAGTCAGGAGCACAGCTGCATTAGCAGAGCTCCTGCTTGTAAAATTATTTAACCCCTTCAGATGGATTAACAGCGTGGGACAAGACTGAACGACGGAAGGTATGGGATATTGTTGATTTTTTATTTTAACTTGTTTCAGGTGACAAGGGTCTTCAATTGGATTCAGAGTATAGTAAACCATTACAACACCCTGTGTTTTTATTTAAATAAAATACATTTTTCCTAATGTGTGTGTGTGTTTTATTAACCATTTACTACTATTGGATTAATAATGGATAGGTGTCTTATTGACGCCTCTCCATTATTAACCTGGCTTAATCTCACCTTACAATAGCAAGGTGACATTAACCCTTTATTACCCCATATCCCACCGCTACACAGGAGTGGGAAGAGAGAAGCTAAGTGCCAGAATAGGCGCATCTTTCAGATGTGCCTTTTCTGGGGTGGCTGGGGGCTGATGTTTTTAGCCAGGGGGGTCCTATAACCATGGTACCTCCCTAGGCTATTAATATCTGCCCTCAGTCACTGGCCTTCCCACTATATATATATATATATATATATATATATATATATATATATATAAACTGTATATATGTTTTCATGAATATATGAGCCCATGGATCCATTGTATGTCCGTTTTGCAAGCCGGCGAAAATCTCTCTGTACAGATGCCATACGGATTACATACAGAGGTTTACATGCGCAAAATACGCTGCCACACCCTGCCTACGGATGACATACGGATCACTATTTTGGGAACATTTCTGCATATTACGCATGTAAAATACGGACCGTATTTCCCTATGCTGAGTGTGACGCCGGCCTAATACTTGGTTGCACAACCTTTAGCCAAAATAATTGCGACCAACCACTTCCGGTAACCATCAATGAGCTTCTTACAATGCTCTGCTGGAATTTTAGACCATTCTTCTTTGGCAAACTGCTCCAGGTCCCTGATATTTGAAGGGTGCCTTCTCCAAACTGCCATTTTTAGATCTCTCCACAGGTGTTCTATGGGATTCAGGTCTGGACTCATTGCTGGCCATCTTAGACGTCTCCGGTGCTTTCTCTCAAACCATTTTCTAGTGCTTTTTGAAGTGTGTTTTGGGTCATTGTCCTGCTGGAAGACCCATGACCTCTGAAGGAGACCCAGCTTTCTCACACTGGGCCCTACATTATGCTGCAAAATTTGTTGGTAGTCTTCAGACTTCATAATGCCATGCACACGGTCATACAGTCCAGTGCCAGAGGCAGCAAAGCAACCCCAAAAACATCAGGGAACCTCCGCCATGTTTGACTGTAGGGACCGTGTTCTTTTCTTTGAATTACTCTTTTTTTCTCCTGTAAACTCTATGTTGATGCCTTTGCCCAAAAAGCTCTACTTTTGTCTCATCTGACCAGAGAACATTCTTCCAAAACATTTTAGGCTTTTTCAGTTAAATTTTGGCAAACTCCAGCCTGGCTTTTCTATGTCTCAGGGTAAGAAGTGGGGTCTTCCTGGGTCTCCTACCATACAGTCCCTTTTCATTCAGACGCCGACGGATAGTACGGGTTGACACTGTTGTACCCTCGGACTGCAGGGTAGCTTGAACTTGTTTGGATGTTAGTCGAGGTTCTTTATCCAACATCCGCACAATCTTGCGTTGAAATCTCTTGTCAATTTTTATTTTCCGTCCACATCTAGGGAGGTTAGCCACAGTGCCATGGGCTTTAAACTTCTTGATGACACTGCGCACGGTAGACACAGGAACATTCAGGTCTTTGGAGATGGACTTGTAGCCTTGAGATTGCTCATGCTTTCTCACAATTTGGTTTCTCAAGTCCTCAGACAGTTCTTTGGTCTTCTTTCTTTTCTCCATGCTCAATGTGGTACACACATATACGATATATGATACAGGACAGAGGTTGAGTAAACTTTAATCCATGTCAACTGGCTGCAAGTGTGATTTAGTTATTGGCAGCACCTGTTAGGTGCCACAGGTAAGTTACAGGTGCTGTTAATTAAAAAAATTAGAGAAGCATCACATGATTTTTCGAACAGTGCCAATACTTTTGTCCACCCCCTTTTTTATGTTTGGTGTGGAATTATATCCAATTTGGCTTTAGGACAATTCTTTTTGTGTTTTTTTCATTTAAGACAAATTAAATGAAGATAATAATACCAAAGAATTTGTGTTTGCAATCATTTTCAGGAAGAAACTGAGTATTATCTGACAGAATTGCAGGGGTGTCAATACTTTTGGCCACAACTGTGTATATATATATATATATATATATATACAGTGGGGCAAAAAAGTATTTAGTCATTCAGCAATAGTGCAAGTTCCACCACTTAAAAAGATGAGAGGCGTCTGTAATTTACATCATAGGTAGACCTCAACTATGGGAGACAAACTGAGAAATAAAAATCCAGAAAATCACATTGTCTGTTTTTTTATAATTTTATTTGCATATTATGGTGGAAAATAAGTATTTGGTCAGAAACAAACAATCAAGATTTCTGGCTCTCACAGACCTGTAACTTCTTCTTTAAGAGTCTCCTCTTTCCTCCACTCATTACCTGTAGTAATGGCACCTGTTTAAACTTGTTATCAGTATAAAAAGACACCTGTGCACACCCTCAAACAGTCTGACTCTAAACTCCACTATGGTGAAGACCAAAGAGCTGTCAAAGGACACCAGAAACAAAATTGTAGCCCTGCATCAGGCTGGGAAGACTGAATCTGCAATAGCCAACCAGCTTGGAGTGAAGAAATCAACAGTGGGAGCAATAATTAGAAAATGGAAGACATTCAAGACCACTGATAATCTCCCTCTATCTGGGGCTCCACGCAAAATCCCACCCCGTGGGGTCAGAATGATCACAAGAACGGTGAGCAAAAATCCCAGAACCACGCGGGGGGACCTAGTGAATGAACTGCAGAGAGCTGGGACCAATGTAACAAGGCCTACCATAAGTAACACACTACGCCACCATGGACTCAGATCCTGCAGTGCCAGACGTGTCCCACTGCTTAAGCCAGTACATGGCCCGTCTGAAGTTTGCTAGAGAGCATTTGGATGATCCAGAGGAGTTTTGGGAGAATGTCCTATGGTCTGATGAAACCAAACTGGAACTGTTTGGTAGAAACACAACTTGTCGTGTTTGGAGGAAAAAGAATACTGAGTTGCATCCATCAAACACCATACCTACTGTAAAGCATGGTGGTGGAAACATCATGCTTTGGGGCTGTTTCTCTGCAAAGTGGCCAGGACGACTGATCCGGGTACATGAAAGAATGAATGGGGCCATGTATCGTGAGATTTTGAGTGCAAACCTCCTTCCATCAGCAAGGGCATTGAAGATGAAACGTGGCTGGGTCTTTCAACATGACAATGATCCAAAGCACACCGCCAGGGCAACGAAGGAGTGGCTTCGTAAGAAGCATTTCAAGGTCCTGGAGTGGCCTAGCCAGTCTCCAGGTCTCAACCCTATAGAAAACCTTTGGAGGGAGTTGAAAGTCCGTGTTGCCAAGCGAAAAGCCAAAAACATCACTGCTCTAGAGGAGATCTGCATGGAGGAATGGGCCAACATACCAACAACAGTGTGTGGCAACCTTGTGAAGACTTACAGAAAACATTTGACCTCTGTCATTGCCAACAAAGGATATATTACAAAGTATTGAGATGAAATTTTGTTTCTGACCAAATACTTATTTTCCACCATAATATGCAAATAAAATGATAAAAAAAACAGACAATGTGATTTTCTGGATTTTTTTTTCTCAGTTTGTCTCCCATAGTTGAGGTCTACCTATGATGTAAATTACAGACGCCTCTCATCTTTTTAAGTGGTGGAACTTGCACTATTGCTGAATGACTAAATACTTTTTTGCCCCACTGTATATATATATATATATATATATATATATATATATAAATATATATGTATATACATATATGTACACAACAGTAATTAAAAATCAATTAAAAAAAATATATATATATGTATAAAACATATAAAAAAGGTATACATTGAAGGAGTAATCTATTTATGCGTCTTTAGAAGCAAGTGGCCTTTGAGAATATTGCATATAGCACTTTTTGCACTTTTTGTATGCTTCATTATGTATTTTTGGGATGATATATATATTTTGTGATATTTCAAACACATATATATTTTTTTACGTTTTTTATTCTTATCACCCTTTATAGCATATGCAATACATTGTTCCCCTTCTTCTGATATCCTGTTTTGCCTATTGGGGTATATAATATATAATAGAAATTTGACCTGCCTTATGCAATTGGATATTACATTATACTTATCTTGATATGTGCACAGATAGAATATACATATACATATTTACATTATTTTATATTTATTTTTGTTTTCTCTATTGCTATTAAATAAAACAGATATATTTTTAAATATTCCCTGTCATCCTTCCATTGGTCTGGTTTATGCTTGGTGCATGGCTTCTTATTTTCACAAGGGTAAAAAGAGAAAATGAACCACAAAATTTGTTGTGCAATTTCTCCTGAATACGCTGATACCCCATATGTGGGGGTAAACCACTGTTTGGGCGCACGGCAGGGCTTGGAAGAGAAGGAGAGACATTTGACTTATTCAATGCAGAATTGGCTGGAATTGAGATCGGACGCCATGTCGCGTTTGGAGAGCCCCTGATGTGTCTAAACAGTGGAAACCCCCCACAAGTGACACCATTTTGGAAACTAGACCCCTTAAGGAACTTATCTAGATGTGTGGTGAGCACTTTAAACCCCCAAGTGCTTCACAGAAGTTTATAACGTAGAGCCGTGAAAATAAAAAAATCGCATTTTTTACACAAAAATGATATTTCGCCCACAAATTTTTATTTTCACAAAGGTAACAGGAGAAATTAGACCATGAAAGTTGTTGTGCAATTTCTCCTGAGTACGTCAATACCCCATATGTGGGGGTAAATTGCTGTTTGGGCGCACGGCAGAGCTTGGAAGAGAAAAAGCACCATTTGACTTTTTCAATGCAGAATTGGCTGGAATTGAGATCGGACGCCATGTCGCGTTTGGAGAGTTCCTGATGTGCCTAAACAGTAGAAACTCCCCACAAGTGACACCATTTTGGAAACTAGACCCTTTAAGGAACTTGTTTAGATGTGTGGTGAGCACTTTAAACCCCCAGGTGCTTCACAGAAGTTTATAACGTTGAGCCTTGAAAATAAAAAATCACATTTTTTTCTACAAAAATGATCTTTTCGCCACCAAATCTTTATTTTCACAAGGGTAACAGAAGAAATTAGACCCAAAAAGTTGTTGTGCAATTTGGCCTGAGTACGCCAATACCCCATTTGTGGGGGTAAACCACAGTTTGGGCACATGGCAGAGCTTGGAAGAGAAGGAGTTCCGTTTGACTTTTTCAATGCAGAATTGGCTGGAATTGAGATCGGACTCCATGTCGCGTTTGGAGAGCCCCTCATGTAAATAAACAGTGGAAACTCCCCACAAGTGACCCCATTTTGGAAACTAAACCCATTAAGGAACTTATCTAGATGTGTGGTGAGCACTTTGAACCCCCAGGTGCTTCACAGAACTTTATAATGCAGAGCCGTGAAAATAAAAAAATCCTTTTTTTCCCTCAAAAATGATTTTTTTTTAGCTCTCAATATGTTATTTTCTCAAGGGTAACAGAAGAAATTTGACCCCAAAATTTGTTGTCCAACATATTCTGGGTACGCTGATACCCCATATGTGGGTTGGACCACTGTTTGGGCACACATCAGGGCTCGGAAGGGAAGTAGTGACGTTTTAAAATGCAGACTTTGATGGAATGGTCTGCGGGTGTCATGTTGCATTTTCAGAGCCCCTGATGTACCTAAACAGTGGAAACCCCCCACAAGTGACACCATTTTGGAAACTAGACCCCTTAAGGAACTTATCTAGATGTGTGGTGAGCACTTTAAACCCCCAAGTGCTTCACAGAAGTTTATAACGTAGAGCCATGAAAATAAAAAAATCGCATTTTTTACACAAAAATGATATTTCGCCCACAAATTTTTATTTTCACAAAGGTAACAGGAGAAATTAGACCATGAAAGTTGTTGTGCAATTTCTCCTGAGTACGTAAATACCCCATATGTGGGGGTAAACCGCTGTTTGGGCGCACGGCAGAGCTTGGAAGAGAAAAAGCACCATTTGACTTTTTCAATGCAGAATTGGCTGGAATTGAGATCGGACGCCATGTCGCGTTTGGAGAGTTCCTGATGTGCCTAAACAGTAGAAACTCCCCACAAGTGACACCATTTTGGAAACTAGACCCTTTAAGGAACTTGTTTAGATGTGAGGTGAGCACTTTAAACCCCCAGGTGCTTCACAGAAGTTTATAACGTTGAGCCTTGAAAATAAAAAATCACATTTTTTTCTATAAAAATGATCTTTTCGCCACCAAATCTTTATTTTCACAAGGGTAACAGAAGAAATTTGACCCCAAAATTTGTTGCCCAACATATTCTGGGTACGCTGATATCCCATATGTGGGGTGGACCACTGTTTGGGCACACATCAGGGCTCGGAAGGGAAGTAGTGACGTTTTAAAATGCAGACTTTGATGGAATGGTCTGCGGGTGTCATGTTGCATTTTCAGAGCCCCTGATGTACCTAAACAGTAGAAACCCCCGACAAGTGACCCTATTTTGGAAACCGTGGGGTCAGAATGATCACAAGAACGGTGAGCAAAAATCCCAGAACCACGCGGGGGGACCTAGTGAATGAACTGCAGAGAGCTGGGACCAATGTAACAAGGCCTACCATAAGTAACACACTACGCCACCATGGACTCAGATCCTGCAGTGCCAGACGTGTCCCACTGCTTAAGCCAGTACATGTCCGGGCCCATCTGAAGTTTGCTAGAGAGCATTTGGATGATCCAGAGGAGTTTTGGGAGAATGTCCTATGGTCTGATGAAATCAAACTGGAACTGTTTGGTAGAAACACAACTTGTCGTGTTTGGAGGAAAAAGAATACTGAGTTGCATCCATCAAACACCATACCAACTGTAAAGCATGGTGGTGGAAACATCATGCTTTGGGGCTGTTTCTCTGCAAAGGGGCCAGGACGACTGATCCGGGTACATGAAAGAATGAATGGGGCCATGTATCGTGAGATTTTGAGTGCAAACCTCCTTCCATCAGCAAGGGCATTGAAGATGAAACGTGGCTGGGTCTTTCAACATGACAATGATCCAAAGCACACCGCCAGGGCAACGAAGGAGTGGCTTCGTAAGAAGCATTTCAAGGTCCTGGAGTGGCCTAGCCAGTCTCCAGGTCTCAACCCTATAGAAAACCTTTGGAGGGAGTTGAAAGTCCGTGTTGCCAAGCGAAAAGCCAAAAACATCACTGCTCTAGAGGAGATCTGCATGGAGGAATGGGCCAACATACCAACAACAGTGTGTGGCAACCTTGTGAAGACTTACAGAAAACATTTGACCTCTGTCATTGCCAACAAAGGATATATTACAAAGTATTGAGATGAAATTTTGTTTCTGACCAAATACTTATTTTCCACCATAATATGCAAATAAAATGATAAAAAAACAGACAATGTGATTTTCTGGATTTTTTTTTTCTCAGTTTGTCTCCCATAGTTGAGGTCTACCTATGATGTTAATTACAGACGCCTCTCATCTTTTTAAGTGGTGGAACTTGCACTATTGCTGAATGACTAAATACTTTTTTGCCCCACTGTATATATATATATATATATATATATATATATATATATATATATATATGTATATACATATATGTACACAACAGTAATTAAAAGTCAATAAAAAAAAAAATATATATATATGTATAAAACATATAAAAAAGGTATACATTGAAGGAGTAATCTATTTATGCGTCTTTAGAAGCAAGTGGCCTTTGAGAATATTGCATATAGCACTTTTTGCACTTTTTGTATGCTTCATTATGTATTTTTGGGATGATATATATATTTTGTGATATTTTAAACACATATATATTTTTTTACGTTTTTTATCCTTATCACCCTTTATAGCATATGCAATACATTGTTCCCCTTCTTCTGATATCCTGTTTTGCCTATTGGGGTATATAATATATAATAGAAATTTGACCTGCCTTATGCAATTGGATATTACATTATACTTATCTTGATATGTGCACAGATAGAATATACATATACATATTTACATTATTTTATATTTATTTTTGTTTTCTCTATTGCTATTAAATAAAACAGATATATTTTTAAATATTCCCTGTCATCCTTCCATTGGTCTGGTTTATGCTTGGTGCATGGCTTCTTATTTTCACAAGGGTAAAAAGAGAAAATGAACCACAAAATTTGTTGTGCAATTTCTCCTGAATACGCTGATACCCCATATGTGGGGGTAAACCACTGTTTGGGCGCACGGCAGGGCTTGGAAGAGAAGGAGAGCCATTTGACTTATTCAATGCAGAATTGGCTGGAATTGAGATTGGACGCCATGTCGCGCCATGTTAGCACTTTGAACCCCCAGGTGCTTCACAGAACTTTATAATGCAGAGCCGTGAAAATAAAAAAATCCTTTTTTTCCCTCAAAAATGATTTTTTTTAGCTCTCAATATGTTATTTTCTCAAGGGTAACAGAAGAAATTTGACCCCAAAATTTGTTGTCCAACATATTCTGGGTACGCTGATACCCCATATGTGGGGTGGACCACTGTTTGGGCACACATCAGGGCTCGGAAGGGAAGTAGTGACGTTTTAAAATGCAGACTTTGATGGAATGGTCTGCGGGTGTCATGTTGCATTTTCAGAGCCCCTGATGTACCTAAACAGTAGAAACCCCTGACAAGTGACCCTATTTTGGAAACTAGACCCCTTAAGGAACTTATCTAGATGTGTGGTGAGCACTTTAAACCCCCAAGTGCTTCACAGAAGTTTATAACGTAGAGCCGTGAAAATAAAAAAATCGCATTTTTTACACAAAAATGATATTTCGCCCACAAATTTTTATTTTCACAAAGGTAACAGGAGAAATTAGACCATGAAAGTTGTTGTGCAATTTCTCCTGAGTACGTAAATACCCCATATGTGGGGGTAAACCGCTGTTTGGGCGCACGGCAGAGCTTGGAAGAGAAGAAGCACCATTTGACTTTTTCAATGCAGAATTGGCTGGAATTGAGATCGGACGCCATGTCGCGTTTGGAGAGTTCCTGATGTGCCTAAACAGTAGAAACTCCCCACAAGTGACACCATTTTGGAAACTAGACCCTTTAAGGAACTTGTTTAGATGGGTGGTGAGCACTTTAAACCCCCAGGTGCTTCACAGAAGTTTATAACGTTGAGCCTTGAAAATAAAAAATCACATTTTTTTCTATAAAAATGATCTTTTCGCCACCAAATCTTTATTTTCACAAGGGTAACAGAAGAAATTAGACCCAAAAAGTTGTTGTGCAATTTGGCCTGAGTACGCCAATACCCCATTTGTGGGGGTAAACCACAGTTTGGGCACATGGCAGAGCTTGGAAGAGAAGGAGTTCCGTTTGACTTTTTCAATGCAGAATTGGCTGGAATTGAGATCGGACTCCATGTTGCGTTTGGAGAGCCCCTCATGTAAATAAACAGTGGAAACTCCCCACAAGTGACCCCATTTTGGAAACTAAACCCATTAAGGAACTTATCTAGATGTGTGGTGAGCACTTTGAACCCCCAAGTGCTTCACAGAACTTTATAATGCAGAGCCGTGAAAATAAAAAAATCCTTTTTTTCCCTCAAAAATGATTTGTTTTAGCTCTCAATATGTTATTTTCTCAAGGGTAACAGAAGAAATTTGAACCCAAAATTTGTTGCCCAACATATTCTGGGTACGCTGATACCCCATATGTGGGGTGGACCACTGTTTGGGCACACATCAGGGCTCGGAAGGGAAGTAGTGACGTTTTAAAATGCAGACTTTGATGGAATGGTCTGCGGGTGTCATGTTGCATTTTCAGAGCCCCTGATGTACCTAAACAGTAGAAACCCCCGACAAGTGACCCTATTTTGGAAACTAGACCCTCCAATGAACTTATCTAGATATGTGGTGAGCATTTTGAACGCTCAAGTGCTTCATAGAAGTTTGATGCAGAGCCATGAAAATAAAAAATATTTTTTTTCCCCACAAAAATGATTTTTTTGCCCCCAATTTTTTTTTATTTTTGCAAGGGTAACAGGAGAAACTGGACCCCAAAAGTTGTTGTCCTATCAGTCCTGAATACGCTGATACCCTATATGTGGGGGTAAACCACTGTTTGGGCGCACGGCAGAGCTCAGAAGGGAGGGAGCACCAATTGACTTTTTGAACGCAAAATTGTCTGTCGCGTTTGGAGACCCCCTGATGTACCTAAACAGTGGAAACCCCCAAATTCTATCTCCAACCATAACCCCAACACACCCCTAATGCTAATCCCAACCCAATCCATAACCCTAATCAAAACCCTAACCCCAAAACACCCCTAACCCTATGGCATGACCCTAATCACAACCCTAATGCCAAAACAACCCTAACCCTAATCCCAACCCTAACCCTAATCAAATCCCTAAGCCCAACACACCCCTAATCATAATCTCAACTCTAACCTCAAACCTAACCCTAACCCCAACCTTAACCCTAATCCCAAACCTAACCGTAATCCCAAACATAACCCCAATGCAAACTTTAACCCTAATACCAACCCTAACCCTAATCCAGACCCTAATCCCAACTCTAACCCTAACTTTAGCCCCAACCCTAACCCTAACTTTAGCCCCAACCCTAACTTTAGCCCCAACCCTAGCCCTAACCCTAACTTTAGCACCAACCCTAACCCTAACTTTAGCCCTAACCCTAACTTTAGCCCCAACCCTAACCCTAACTTTAGCCCCAACCCTAACCCTAACCCTAGCCCTAACCCTAACCATAACCGTAGCCCTAACCCTAACCCTAATTGGAAAATAGAAATTCATACTTTTTTTATTTTATCATTTTTTTCCTAACTAAGGGGGTGATAAAGGGGGAGTTATTTACTTTTTTTAAAATTTTGATCACTGTGATAAGATCTCACAGTGACCAAAATAAAACAAGAGGAAAAATCTTCCTCTGCCGGCCAACACATCAGGGCGGGCGAACTGCGCATGCGCCCGCCATTTTCGTCCTGGAAGAAGAAGCCGGCGGCCAGGAGGGGACGGAGGAGGACCCAGGAACACCGGTAAGTATGATAGGGTCCCCGAATCCCCCTATTTCTCTGTCCTCTGATGTGCAATCACATCAGAGGACAGAGAATGACACGCAGCTTTTTTTTTGTGTTCGCCGGTAATCGGTTAATTATCAGCGTTCGCAAAACAGGGGTCGATAAAAACCAACCCCGATCATGTTCTTTGGGATCTCAGCTACCCCGGCAGCCAAGACCCCAGAGAAAATCTGACTCTGGGGGGCGCTATTCACTTTTTCCACAGCGCTGCGGTTTAAGTACCCTTAACTGCTGCCATTAAAAGGCGTATCGGCGGTCGTTAAGGAGTTAAATAAAATATTGTTTTTTTGTTGTTTTTTTTTCTATTAAGATGAGATTTGCAAGTAATTTGTCAGTGTTACTGAACAGTAATATGCACCATTTTCTTTAACATGGCACACATTCTGCTTTGGAATGTGTTTCTTGATATTTGATAAAATCAAATTCCTCTGTATTTCATTCATGGGTTCCCAAAAAAAAGTGCATTATAATAAAAGTGAACCAATTCTTAAAAAACACACACAAAGGAAAAAACAAGTTTCACAAAGAAATGCTGTAAATATGTAAGAGGGTGGTGCTGTTATGGACAGAAACTGCACCCCCTTGTCTGGTGTGATGGAAGGTTCTGCTTCTCCCCTGCAAGAGACTGTGTGAATGAACTGGATTGTGCGGAAGGTGGGGGTGGAGCCTGAACAGCATGTGTGAGCTGAAGCTTCTGCAGAGAGAACTTTGTGCTGTTTGCTGCAAGAGAGGACCCACAGCCTGTAACAGAGTGGACTTGTGAAATTTGACAGACTTTTCTGGGTGCAGCAAGAGTGGCTGTCCTGTGTGAGTTTCAGAAGCCACGAAGATAGCAAGAAAGGGATTCACAGTTTCCAGGAGAACCTCCAGGACCGAGAAGCAAGGAGAAGACCACGTTTCCAAGAGCTGGCAGAAAGCCGTGCGCACCACCGTGCTAGACTTGTTGGGGGCCTCCGGAGACTGGATCTGAGTCCCCAACATCACCGTGAGTCTGTTCCTGTTTTGGCACATGTTAGGGCCTAGTGTAGGCTTCAATAGTCAGAACACGACAGCCATGAGGCCTGCTTAGTAAAGGCCAGGGAGGTTATACGTAGAGTAGCATCATTATTTCTTTATTGTTTGCATTTACTTGTGTGACATATATTGAGTCTGTAACAGTTGGAGCACCATGCTATTTTACAGACAAGCTAAAGAATATAACTCTTGTAAATTATCTTTCATGATTTGTGGGGTGGGTGGGCTTACGAAGGGCATCGGAAAGTACATTGACTCATTCCTTAAGCCACTTGTGGAGACACTTCCATCCTTTCTTAAGGACACGTCTGATTTTCTTAAAAGAATTGACTCCATACATATTGATGAGGACATGATCCTTGCAACTTGTGATGCTGAGTGACTCTATACTAATATTTGTCACCAAGATGGCTTGAGGACTGTTTCACATTTTTTGTCCATGACTAACTTCCCTTCCAGTGACATACATTTTTTACTTATTCTCTTGAAGTTCCTTCTCACTCACAATTTTTTCTAATTTAATGGATGTTTCTACCTACAGCTCTAGGCAACAGCCATGGGTGCTGTGTTCGCACCACTGTACGCTAACCTGTTCCTGGGGCTGTGGGAGAGAGATCTGTTCTTGTCAGATCGGGGTTCGTTGATGGAACGGAGGTTGTTTTTTGGCCCCGCTACATCGATGACATTTTTCTGATCTGGTGAGGTACACCTATTGATTTACAGTCTTTTTTTCAAAATTTGAATCACAATGATCTTAAAGGGAATCTGTCACCTCATTTTTTGAATATAAGCTGCTGCCACCGCCATTAGGGGCTTACCTACAGCATTCTGCAATGCTGTAGATAAGCCCCCGATGTATCCTGAAAGGTAAGAAAAACAAGTTAGATTTTGCTCAGCCAGGGGCGGTCCAGGTCCAATGAACGATGCAGGTCTGGGTCCGGCACCTCCCATCTTCATGCATTGACGTCCTCTTCCTTGCTTCTGTTGCGGCTCCTGCGCAGGCGTAATTCTTTGCCCTGTTGAGGGCAGAGCAAAGTACTGCAGTGTGCAGGTACCGGGAAAGGTCAGAGAGGCCCGACACCTGCTCACTGCAGTACTTCACGCTGCCCTCAACAGAGAAAATCAGTAAGCCTGTGCAGGAGCTGCGACAGAAGCAAAGAAGAGGACGTCATTGCATGAAGATGGGAGGCGCCGGACCCGGACCTGTGACACCCATCGGACCCGGACCGCTTCCGGACCGCCCCTGGGTGAGTATAATCTAATTTATTTTTCTTATCTTTCAGGTTACATCGGGGGCTTATCTAGAGCATTACAGAATGCTGTAGATAAGCCCCTAATGGCGGTGGTCAAAGCTTATATACGAAAAAGTAGGTGACAGATTCCCTTTAATATACATCTTTCTTACATGTTTAACTACGATCAAATTGATTTTCTAGATGTTCTTGTTAACAGCAGTGTTGATGGAATTCTACTTTCCGATGTCTTCTGAAAGGATACATAATTCGGTACTCCACGCATCATCTTCCCATCCACCCCATGTTATTAAGACTGTTCCCACTGGCCAGTTCCTTCGCATTAAAAGTGTTTGCTCCACCAATGAAGATTTTGAGATTCAAGCTGAGGACATGAAAAATCGCATTTTGGATTTAGAGTATAGTAAGAGGAGCATCAAGAGAGCCTATAATAGGGCTAAGAACGCCGAAAGGCTTCTGTACTCTTCCACAAAAACCAGGCCTAACAACCAGGTAAGATTGGTGACCCAATGTCACTCCCAATGGAGTAGGATGTATGCTGCACTAGCCAAATACTTGCCTATATTATTAGTCGACCCCACTCTCAAACAATACCTGCCTTCTCGACCTGCTATTACAGATAGAAGGTTTCAGAATTTGGGGGATTAGCTAGTGAGAAGTTATTTTTTACCTTCTAATCCTCTTCCTTTGTTTTCCATCGAGTCTGCCCCCTGTGTTTCTACATGGGGTTGCAGACCCTGTGGGAATTGGGTAGTCTGTCCCAATATTGAGAATTCAAAGAACTTTCTTTCCTCTGATAGTAGGGAATTTCTCATTACTCAATCTCACATGTTCTACAACCATCTATAATATAACGCTGGGAGCGTCACTCTGTCCGAAGCCTTTATAGACTGCGCAAGCGCAAGCGCCGGCGCAGTCTGGACCCCACAGAGTGACGCTCCCAGGAGATCGCGGTATGCGTAAGCACTGAACGCACACCGCGATCTCCAACGGAGAAGCAGGGACGTGCTGGGTGAGTATGCTATATTTGCCTGTCCCCGTTCCAGTGATGCGCGCTGCTCCATCCTCCGCCTGCGACTGTTCAGTCAGAGGGCGGCGCGCATTAACGCGTCATCGCGCCCTCTGAACTGAACGGTTCAGAGGGCGCGATGACGTGCTTAATGCGCGCCGCCCTCTGACTGAACAGTCACAGGCAGAGGACCCGGAAGATGGAGCGGTGCGCAGCAGTGGAATGGGGAGCAGGTAAATAGAGCAAGTGCCGGGGGCCTGAGCTAGCGGCGACTCCGGCACCTGACCCCCCCAGCGCGCCGGTGTCCCCGCCTGCTCAGGCCGCCAGCACTCGGCGCCCAGCACAGCCGCCCGCACCGCACCACAGCCACGCACAGCCGCCCGCACTCACCACAGCCACGCACAGCCGCCCGCACTCAGCACCGCCAAGCACAGCACCGCCACGCACAGCCGCCCGCACTCACCACCGCCACGCACAGCCGCCCGCACTCACCACCGCCACCCACAGCCGCCCGCACTCAGCACCGCCACGCACAGCCGCCCGCACTCACAGCCGCCCGCACTCACCACAGCCACGCACAGCTGCCCGCACTCAGCACCGCCACGCACAGCCGCCCGCACTCAGCACCGCCACGCACAGCCGCCCGGACTCACCACCGCCACGCACAGCCGCCCACACTCGGCACCGCCACGCACAGCCGCCCGCACTCGGCACTGTCACGCACAGCCGCCCGCACTCACCACAGCCACGCACAGCCGCCCGCACTCAGCACCGCCAAGCACAGCACCGCCACGCACAGCTGCCCAAACTCACCACCGCCACGCACAGCTGCCCGCACTCACCACCGCCACGCATAGCCGCCCGCACTCGGCACAGCCGCCCGCACTCGGCACAGCCGCCCGCACTCAGCACGCAGGATGGGAGCACATGACAGGATGGGGACACAGGATGGAGCAGCACATGATAGGATGGGGGCGCAGGATGGAACAGCACATGACAGGATGGGGGCGCAGGATGGAACAGCACATGACAGGATGGGGATGCAGGATGGAGCAGCACATGACAGGATGGGGGCGCAGGATGGGAGCACATGACAGGATGGGGATGCAGGATGGAGCAGCACATGACAGGATGGGAGAGCAAGATGGGAGCAGCACATACCAGGATGGAGATCATATACCAATATAAATGCTCGCCACCCGGGCGTAGAACGGGTTCAATAGCTAGTGGTGATATATCATGCGACCTGTCCATGCAAATTGATTTATATAGGTCTCACAACACATGCCCTGAGGCTATGTGCACATGTCAGGATTTCTGGCAGAAATTTTCCTGACAAAAACCGGACATTTCTGGCAGAAATCCGCATGCGTTTTTACCGCAATTTTACCACGTTTTTGATGCGTTTTTAATGCGTTTTTTCCCAAATGCATAGAATTGCGGGAAAAACGCAGAAAATCCGCAAAATTAATGAACATGCTGCTTTTTTTACCGCGATGCGTTTTTTTGCGGAAAAAAACGCACCATGTGCACAAAACATGCAGAATGCATTCTAAATAATAGGATGCATAATGTATGCGTTTTTAATGAGTTTTTATAGCGTTTTTATCGTGAAAAAATGCGAAAAAAACTGAACGTGTGCACATACCCTGAAGGTTCGAGCACGTGAACATGTGTGGGACATTATAGCTGCTACCAAAGAGGATGATGTTGAGTCCTTGAAAACTATCCCTCAACACTTTAAACTGCACCATTCTTGGAACTCCTCTGAATTGAAGATTAAAGGGATAGATCGTATTGTCACCAATCTCCGCGGAGGCAATTTAAGTTGCCTCTTGGCCCAGAAGGAGTCGCGCTGGTTCGGGAAACTATGCACCCTACAACTCCTCAGCCTTCATGAGACTTTGAGTTATGCTCCCTTCCTTTGATCACCTTTCTCCATGTCTTTTTTATTTGGCTTCTCTTTCATTTTTATTTTTTTCTATTTTTTCTCTATTTTAATTTTCATATCTTATATTCTCAGATTATGCTTCAATTACGATACTTTATTACAAAAACCGACCTTGCGGACGTAATTATTAATATAGCAATCCCCTCTACAGAGAGTGCCCATTGCACTCCAACAAGGGGAAAAGAGGGCAAAACTCCCACATACAATTGATCCTATAAACAAACAGGAGCATAATGCCCCAATATTCATGACAACACCACGTTTGTATAAAACGTATACATTTTATTAATATAACTACAAACACAATAACTCAAATAATACAAGTGATGGGGAACAGGTGAATGACTGAAAGACACCAGCCGCACATAACCACACACATACCATATGTGAGAGTGCCAACAAAAGTAGCATATAAATATTTCTTTGCATAGGACAAAAAATCACAACACCAACCGTTCCAAGATAAGGAGGGATGATGTCAAAAACTTAGGCTCTGTAGCCAATACCAATAAATCTGGCTATGCCGTGTCCCTTTTCAAGCTACCCATATTGCAAGGTGCCCATAAAGTGCAGCCGTGACTACTTAAAATGCCGCATGTTATGCTTACCCATGTGTGTGGTCATCTGCTGGAGGTGTCAAGCAAATAGCCCCGACGCGCGTTTCGCGTTTTAGGCTTCCTCGGGTGGCTGTGTGGATATTAGGAGAAGGGGGGGGGGGTTATATGTCTCCAATTATCGCTAATTGCCGCGCAGATCGTGTGACATTTCAGGCTGCACCATGATTGCAATCCAGATGCATTGAAAGTACGAGGTATTGACCGTATCAGGGGTGGGGACCTTAAACGTACACTGGCACAAATTGAATGCCGGTGGATTGTATCTTTGGGAACTATGGCCCCTAATGGCCTCAATGAGAAATTGTCCTTTGTTCCATTCCTGTAGATGTGGTACAATACTCAACAGGCTTCCCTCTCTTTTTCTCTGCTTTTTTTAGGTTTTATTTACTTTGTGGTTTTATTAATTTGTTTGTCTTTTTTGTAGTTGTTCCAATGTGCACTTTATCCTGATCCGATGAATATACATTGATTTTACTCCATATGGATATATTCGCTCTATGGCCGTTCACAGATCGTATGGGATGTGGAGTGCATGGTATACGGACATTGATATTAGTGCCGACACGGAAAACTCCCAACACCACTGATGTGGTATATGAAGATATGAACTATATTTATACATTATGCATGGCATTTTGCTTGATCCGCATTAATGTGCTGCAGTGGGATCAAAGAAATTTTTGTTCTGTATATCTGTGATAATTATTGTGTATGACTACGTATTCCTTGTAATTTTCGGCATATGTTTTTACCTGTAAGTCCTGGTTTGCCAGCGCATCCTCCCTGGTCCAAAATGGCCGCGGCAGTAGTGTGCATGCGTGGTGGACTCCCGAGCAGACCGCGCCCCCAAAGGCATCTTCTAAACAGTGACGTCCAGACCTTTGACGTCACAGGAGATTTCTCCCTTTCTGTGCGCCGCTGTGATGGCCGAAAGGAGCGCGGCACTGGCGTGTGAGTCCTCCTCCATGCGCCGCACGATCTGCGCAGCAATTAGCGATAATTGGAGACATATAAAAACCCCCCCTTCTCCTAATATCCACACAGCCCTCTGAGGAAGCGTAAACCGCGAAACGCGCGTCGGGGCTATTTGCTTGACACCTCCAGCAGATGACCACACACATGGGTAAGCATAACATGCGGCATTTTAAGTAGTCACGGCTGCACTTTATGGGCACCTTGCAATATGGGTAGCTTGAAAAGGGACACGGCATAGCCGGATTTATTGGTATTGGCTACAGAGCCTAAGTTTTTGACATCATCCCTCCTTATCTTGGAACGGTTGGTGTTGTGATTTTTTGTCCTATGCAAAGAAATATTTATATGCTGCTTTTGTTGGCACTCTCACATATGTTATGTGTGTGGTTATGTGCGGCTGGTGTCTTTCAGTCATTCACCTGTTCCCCATCACTTGTATTATTTGAGTTATTGTGTTTGTAGTTACAGTATATTAATAAAATGTATACGTTTTATACAAACGTGGTGTTGTCATGAATATTTATGGGGCATTATGCTCCTGTTTGTTTATAGGATCAATTACCATACTTTGCCTGTTTCATCAGCGTACCTGTATCCGGCCATATGCCTGTCATCAGTAATGGATCAACGTGTGCACAGAACAGAATCCTCTTATGGATCACTTCTTTTTCTTTTGATGGGTCATCCATCAGTGTGCCCCTCTTTCATAATTGTTATTATAATGATGTATGCTTGTCTTGTTACTCTCATCATGTATTTATTCTAAAATATATACATTTGTCATATTCTCAAGGCATGTTTTTCACAGTTGCATACTTTTAATGTGTTAATCTATATTATTTACACCCTTGGCTGTTTTTTCTCACTTTTGTCACCTTCATCAGCTTCTTCTTTTTTATATCCCTTTTATTTTCATCACTTATGCACACATATGTTTTGTATACTCACTAGTTTGTGTGGACAGAATATATGTTCTGTTTCTTTAAAAATGCTTCATGGTCTACTCAGCATACATTGACCCCTTTTCCATGTGGTTTGTTATACTTACCTGCTTGTGCGCATGCGTCCTGGCAGCCCGTTGCTTGACAGCGCCAGTGGCGTCTCATCTCAGCTCTGGGTGGATCTTGCATCTGCGGCCCCGCTCATGTGACCACATGTGGGCGGCGTCATATGACGCGTATCTCCCCATCCGATGATTCCCTTGGCAATTCTGACTTCCGGGATTCGTCAGCATCGCATGCGCCAATCCAAAGCATCATTACATCTAATACTTACCGCAGCGCGTATAGGTGGACATTGAATAGGCAACACTCCCACTTGATGCCACTCCCCCGGAAGAAGGCACTATGCCGAAACGCACGTTGGAACAGCAGCACCACAACACTCAGATAACACCAGACACATTGTTTTACTCCTTTACCTTTGGCTCAGCTTTTCCACTTTATTTTATACACAACCCGGCTGGACCTTATTACTATTGAGCTCTCTGAGTCCCTGATACATAACCTTATGGTGTCCATGGGATTGTTTTTTTGCACTATGGACTTGCACTTTTGAACCATCCATAACTAGTGTTGAGCGATACCTTCCAATTCTTGAAAGTATCGGTATCGGATAGTATCGGCCGATACCCGAAAAATATCGGATATCGCCGATACCCGATACCAATACAAGTCAATGGTACTCCAGTATCGGAAGGTATCCTGGATGGTTCCCAGGGTCTGAAGGCTCTCCTTCAGGCCCTGGGATCCATATTAATGTAAAAAATAAAGAATTAAAGTAATAAATATGGATATACTCACCTCTCCGGCGGCCCCTGGACCTTAACCGGCAGGCTCCGTTCCTAAGAATGAGCGCGTGAAGGGCCTTCGATGACGTCGCGGCTTATGATTGGTCGCGTGACCGCTCATGTGACCGCTCACGCGACCAATCACAAGCCGCGACGTCATCGAAGGTCCTAAACTCCTCATTCTTAGGAACGGAGGCTGCCGGTTACAGCGGTAAGGTTCAGGGGGCGCCGGAGAGGTGAGTATATGGATATACTCACCTCTCCGGCGGCCCCTGGACCTTACCGATGTAACCGGCAGCCTCCGTTCCTAAGAATGAGCGCGTGAAGGACCTGCGATGCTTGTGATTGGTCGCGTGAGCGGTCGCATGAGCGGTCACGCGACCAATCAGAAGCCGCGACGTCATCGAAGGCCCTTCACGCGCTCATTCTTAGGAACGGAGGCTGCCGGTTAACAGCGGTAAGGTCCAGGGGCCGCCGGAGAGGTGAGTATATCCATATTTATTATTTTAATTCTTTATTTTTTACATGAAGATGGATCCGATTCCGATTTCCGATATCACAAAAGTATCGGAACTCGGTATCGGAATTTCGATACCGCAAGTATCGGCCGATACCCGATACTTGCGGTATCGGAATGCTCAACACTATCCATAACTTGTTTACTCTGCCTGTTTGTTGACTGTTTGAGTTGTGGTTTCACCATTTGGCTTACCACTGTCATCATCCTACTATTTGTACTCTCATATGTTTTTATATGGTTATCTCAATAAAGCTTTCATATTTTATTACTGGTTCTTTTATGTTATTTCTCCTGATAAGATTTTCTACGTTTGGGCACTGAACCTATTGCACTAATCCTTTCACCCTCATATATTAGTCACTGGACAAATATACACACTGTGGGTGTTGTGCCTCTATATAGGATTTGATATAGGGAGCTATGTGCAGGCTCATACTGTATATAGGGAACTATATGTGGGCTCATACTGTAAATAGGAGGCTTGGTGCAGGATCATACTGTATAAAAGGAGCTATTTGCGGGATCATACTGTATATAGGGAGCTATGTGGGCTCTCTGACTGTGTATATAGGGAGCTATGTGTGAGTTCATACTGTATATAGAGAGCTGTGTGCAGGCTCATATTATGTATAGGGAGCTATGTGGGGCTCATACTGTATATAGGGAGCTGTGTATGGGCTCATACTGTATACAGAAGAATATGTGCGGGCTCATATTGTATATACGAGAGCTATGAGCTGACTCATGCTGTATATAGGAGGCTATGTGCTGGCTCATACTGTATATAGGAGGCTATATGTGGGCTCGTACTGTATATAGGAAGCTACTTTGGCCTCATGCTGTACATAGGAGGTTACATGGGGCTCATACTGCATCTGGGGAGCTATGTGCGAGCTCATACTGTATATAGAAAGTTATGTGAGGGCTCATAATGTGTGTTAGGGAGCATTGTGCGGGCTCATAATGTACATAGGGAGCTACGTGCAGGCTCACTTTATATAGGGAGCTATGTGTGGGCTCATACTGTATATAGGGGGCTATATGGGGCTCATACTGTATATAGAGAGCTATGTACTGGCTTATACTGTATCTAGGGAGGTACACCAGAAACTGGGCACTCATTAAGCCATCAATCTTCTGCATTCAAAGTTAGAGACAACTCTCAGGGATCTCCAGCTCAAAAGTATGGAAACACAGTGAAAAAGGATATTTAAGGCTGGCTTATTTCCAGTGTTATCTAAGCATGCTTTTTATATTCCATATATGTTTTAGTATCTATAACCCAGGATACTTTTAGGGACACAAGGGAGAGCCGCCGAGGAGCGGGGGCGCCATTTTGCGTCCAAGAGGGTGCCAACCTCCGCTGATAGGCAGGGATTACTCTAGGGACCTGGTAGGCAAGATATCCTTACATCTATATTTATGCTCCCAGAATATCAGATTGGTTTTATTCACTGCACTTTTTTTTGGTTGGTTTTGTATATTGCTGTCCTACTCCCCTTTTTTTTGGTTATAATCAAGAAAAGTCATTGTGTGCTGTATCCCTGTGTAGTGGCATTTTTCGTGAATCCCCTATTGGTGTATATACAAGGGATTTGCTAGGGAGATAAGGGCAAGCCGCCGAGGAGCGGGGGCGCCACATTGCGTCCAAGAGGGTGCCAACCTCCGCAGACAGGTAGGGTACAGATAGTGATTATTAGGGTGTAACAGGGATACCCATCCCCCATGCCCACCTGCGAGTGTTGTCTAGTATAGTTGATTAATTATTGCTTGGTGTGGTTTGTTTTTAGGTCATTGGTTATATTTTTTTAAAAAAAGCAGTTTAATAAAAATTATTTTTATGGTATTAGTTTTTTTGGTGAGACGTTGTTTACACTAATCCAGCAATATAGGTAATATACTTTTTTTGGAAACGTGTCAGAAGAAGATGCCATTAAGCTATTAAGCTAAGAACTGTTGAGGCTATATATATTGTGGCAGAGTCACTGGTGAAGTGATGGAGGGGAGATACGTGTCACTGCGCATGATAGCATCAGTGATGTAAAATCAGAATAGTCTCCTCCAGCACACCGTGTTGGGATGGTTTATATAAAGCTATATGATGGACTGGTTTTAGTGGACCTCCGTAGCGCGGGTGGGAGGGGGGTCCACGTATCTCCACTTGCAGTGTCCTTCCAGGACTTTTGTGATGTCAGGATCATGTGATCAGTCACATAAGTCACCTGGTCTGGGCTTAAATGGCTGACTGCCAAAGCTTTCAGTGTTCAGGAGGCGCCTGGAGAGAGAGGACTCCAGGAAAGTATGTGCTAATCTGAACAGTGGACATTACTGCCTGTTAGCGGGCTGACTTAGAGGCATATGCATATTTTGTGGTTTCATTTGCACTTCCACTTGACTGGCTATTTATGCTCTGAAGAGTTATTCTTTGTTTGGCAAGGACCTCATATATGTTTCTTCTTTGAGTTTGTTATGGGGTTTTTTCTGTCGGATTGTTGAAAAATATTGATTATATATATAAATACACATACCCCTCAGACCACTATTTTCTATATTGTATATATTTATATACAAGTATGTTCATTACATATTATTTAATCACCTATTGAGGATGCCTTGTTAGTTAGAGTAGTGGTAGGGCTACAGAGGGGCAGTCAACTCCATACCGTTTCAACTTAGGGTGCCAACCTACACTGTCAAGAAGGGAATTGGTGATGGGCAAAACTAGTTCTATTGTCTTTGCAAATGAGCGTGCATTTATGTCTTTATGTATTAGGTTTTTAAACTAAATAAAGAGAGGATTTTTAAAGTTTTTTTGTTATTGCTTACTCGTATAAGGGCCCCATAGGTTGATTACTTTAGTTGTTGATTGAAGGGGATATGTGGGGGCTCATAATTAGAGATGAGTGAACATCGTCGGCTACCTCCTTATTTGGCAAGCTATAGCGCTTACCGAAGAAGCTGCATCGGGAACCCGGATACCTGGAGTGCTCCCAATGAGGAGCTGTTTGGCGCTTCAGCTGCATGTGTCGCGGCTGTGTGACAGTCACAACACATGCATTGAGAGCCTGTGCGTTGTGACTGTCACACAGCCGCGACACATGCAGCTGTGAGGCCAAACAGTTGATCATCGGGAGTGCTCCAGATATCCGAGTTCCCGATGCAGCTTCTTCGGTAAGCACTATAGCTTGCCAAATAAGGAGGGAGCTGACAATGTTCACTCATCTCTACTCATAATGTGTTGGGGGCTATGTGGGGGATCATATTGTATATAAGGCATGTCAGCATGCTTAATTCTGCCCAATATTAAGTCATACAATTATTATAAAAAATTATTATTAATATATTAATGTTAATATTAAACATAATTAATTACAGCCTATTGATTTGACCTCCACAACAGTCAAGGTCTCTCATGTGGCCCCTGGGAAAATTAATCTCCCAACCCTGCTCAATTTTATATAGCGCTATGTGTAGTGCTGTACATAAGGGAAAGATTTTCATGGCTCGATCTCTGTCGTTTTCCATCTACAGATGTGCACCATAACACCTGTGAGTTACTAACATGATCTATCAAAGGAGATTATGTGACATGTCTCGTGATACACTGCAGCTTTATATGAAAACCCTTATTTGTTATAATGATGGCTGGACCCTATCTAACAGCACGATCTACCTATTGTGTCCCCCTATCTCTGTCACTGGGTTCCCGCAACAGAGAGGAGCCAGAAGACCACAGCATCTGCTTGCTCCTACTCCTGCGCTGAAAAGAAGCACTTCACCTTCTTTTTAAAGGGTGATAAATTTATTTTGGCAGTACCTAATTGTAAAGTGCTGCAGAATCTGTTGGCACTACATATAAATATATATATATATATATATATATATATATATATATATATATATATATATATATATAATTTATGAATTTAAAAAAAAGTGTCAGTGGCCAGTATAAACATTGCAGGACTTTAATTTTTTTTAATACAAAACATACAAAAATACCCCTCAAAAAATGGAAACATACACATAACAAACCTGATTTTTTTGAGGATACATTTCCTTAAAAAATAAATCAATATTCAAAATAAAAAAAAATTACTGTATGACATGCTTTGCACAGACACACAAGTGCATATGTGGCACCCCAGGAGTTCGGGTACCAGAGTCGTGCTGCCTTCCTCTCGGGGAGGGTAGTGCTATGCCTAGAAACAAGAGGGATCTCTTTGGCAGGTAACCTCACACACACAACACCTTCTGAATCCAGGCCAGGAGAAGGAGCTCAAAACTCGGTTTTAGGGAAGCTTCCCTGAATAAAGATCCTGGTCTGGAGGAGGAGTCAGTTTAGTCTGGAGCAGACAGTGAAGGGAAAGGAGCAGAGGAGAGATTTGAGGGTTCAAGGAGGCTGAGAGTGGGCCTCTGAGGAGCCAGAGCTGTGACCCAAGCCAGAGCTGTGGGTACCGGGAGCCCGAGACTGTGGGGAGCTGCAAGCCCCATAGCAGAAACGGAGGACACAGAACTACAGCCTGGAGTCACCGTGCTGAGATCCCAGAAGGAACAGCTCAATCTGCCTACCATACAGGTACCTGTCCCAGGACAGGGAAAAGAACCAGGACCTTGTTAGGACACTTCAGGCAGCAAGGGATTTATAACAAGCGCAAAGTGGAAGGCTCCCAACCTGACTTGCCTAGGGGATTTCACTTGTTTCCGGGCTGCCTGGACACGTAATGTACCTGTTGCCGGTACCCTGGACTGAGGCCTGTGACAACTTCAGTAAACCAGGTAAAGACTGCAACGCTGTGTCCTTTACTCATACACCATCATCACCATACACCTTAGGAGCCCTGGGGACCCCGCTTCACCTGTGGGAAGCGTTACTATCATTGCTGCAACAACATCCCCCAGAGGACCTCTTTAAAGCAGCGTCGTCCCCCTATTGACCAAACACCACAGATGGCGTCACGATAGAGTTTATCACGATTCCCCTTTAAAGACCGTTCCCCTTTTACAGTGAGTTCCGGGGCCACGGACCAGGTCGCAGCCACCGTGACATCCCCTTTAATAGCGACCGGACCCAGTGCTGAGCACCCCTCTGCCCTGGTGGGAGACTCACATACAATTTTCAAGGTTTCGCCTATAATAAAGTTTGGAATAAATGCTGTACTAAATTACCGTGTAGAGAGTGGCTCTAAGAGGAGGAAAATAAAGAGGAGCTGACGAACCTGTCCTACTTGTCCTTGCACACAGCTCTCATGATAAAGCTCCTTAAATTGATTTCTTTTGAAATGTCAAGAGGAGAACAGTGACGTACATAGGACCGAAGGCCCCACAGCAAAGTTAGAGAGGATCCGTTCCCTCTCCTGACATATCTGTTTAGTATTATCGTGCATTACTTGTGAAATATTTCTGGAGTATTTTTCCAAAGAACTCAGCAATGTGGTGTTCTTCTGTTGCGCTTCCTGGAAATATATTAATACATTAACAGCTGGATGCTACCAGACAAAGATGTGTACCCTGCACAAACAAAGAAACAACTCTTGGTCAAGGGGAATGGTACTTTGCAAAAAAGAAAAATAACAGAAGAACGTTGCACAAACAAATTTAACATAAAAAATCTCTGCCATTGCTATTTTATGGATAATTAAAGTGTTTAGTAAAATATACAGTGCCTTGCGAAAGTATTCAGCCCCTGGAACTTTTCAACCTTTTCCCACATATCATGCTTCAAACATAAAGATACCAAATGTAAATTTTTGGTGAAGAATCAACAACAAGTGGAACACAATTGTGAAGTTGAACGAAATTTATTGGTTATTTTAAATTTTTGTGGAAATTCAAAAACTGAAAAGTGGGGCGTGCAATATTATTCGGCCCCTTTAGCTTAATACTTTGCTGTGCCACCTTTTGCTGCGATTACAGCTGTTGAAAGAAATATTAATGTAATGCCACCAATCAAAGTAAATGTATTATTAGCAAGGTAGGGCTGTAGTTAAATATAATAAAATATAACTTTTAATTAATTCTATTAAAAAGAGCCTAACAGACTCATAAAACGACATGAAAAACAACGTACATATATATACTAGCTGATGCTATCAGTGAGCTATACAAAACGCTCCAACACAGCACGGTGATCAATACTAACACCTTATTTAAAGACTAGCAAAATGCAAGAGGTATCTTCTCTTATATACCCTCTATGTAGCAAACTTTGTCACAAAACAAGTCCAATTGAGAAATTTGGAATGAGGGAGGAATAAATATTTGGCGGGATGAAATCCACATGAGTGAGGTTTGGGACGGGCACGCAGAGTGCCACCTTATATGCATGGATTTTCAGACCACAATATCCTGTGAAGCAACTTCCATCTTGGGTGAGATTGTTCTTATTATCAGTAGCAGTCAATGATTACTCCCTTTGATTGGACTTGTTTTGGACTTGTATATATATGTACGTTGTTTTTCATGTCGTTTTATGAGTCTGTTAGGCTCTTTTTAATAGAATTAATTAAAAGTTATATTCTATTATATTTAACTACAGCCCTACCTTGCTAATAATACATGCGATTACAGCTGCAAGTCGCTTGGGGTATGTTTCTATCCGTTTTGTACATCGAGAGACTGAAATTCTTGCCCATTCTTGTTTGGCAAACAGCTCGAGCTCAGTGAGGTTTGATGGAGATCGTTTGTGAACAACAGTTTTCAGCTCTTTCCACAGATTCTCGATTGGATTGAGGTCTGGACTTTGACTTGGCCATTCTAACACCTGGGTACGTTTATTTGTGAACCATTCCATTGTAGATTATGCTTTATGTTTGGGATCATTGTCTTGTTGAAAGACAAATCTCCGTCCCAGTCTCAGGTCTTTTGCAGGCTCAAACAGATTTTCTTCAAGAATGGTCCTGTATTTGGCTCCATCCATCTTCCCATCAATTTTAACCATCTTCCCTGTCCCTGCTGAAGAAAAGCAGGCACAAACCATGATGAGGCCACCACTATGTTTGACAGTGGGGATGGTGTGTTCAGGGTGATGAGCTGTGTTGCCTTTATGCCAAACATATCGTTTGGCATTGTTGCCAAAAAGTTCGATTTTGGTTTGATATGACCAGAACACCTTCTTCCACATGTTTGGTGTGTCTCCCAGGTGGCTTCTTGCAAACGTTAAACAACACTTTTCATGGATATCTTTGAGAAATGGCTTTCTTCTTGCCAATCTTCCATAAAGGCCAGATTTGTGCAGTGTACGACTGACTGTTGTCCTATGGACAGACTGTCCCACCTCAGCTGTAGATCTCTGCAGTTTATCCAGAGTGATCATGGGCCTCTTGGCTGCATCTCTGATCAGTCTTCTCCTTGTTTGAGATGAATGTTTAGAGGGACGGCCGGGTCTTGGTAGATTTGCAGTGGTATGATACTCCTTCCATTTCAATTTCATCGCTTGCACAGTGCTCCTTAGAATGTTTAAAGTTTTGAAAATCATTTTGTATCCAAATCCGGCTTTAAACTTCTCCACAACAATATCATGGACCTGCCTGTCTTGTTGCTTGGTCTTCATGATGCTCTTGGTGCTTCAAACAGAACCCTGAGACTATCACAGAGCAGGTACAGTTATACGGAGACTTGATTACACACAGGTGGATTATATTTATCATCATTAGGCACTTAGGACAACATTGGATCATTCAAAGATCCACAATGAACTTCTGGAGTGAGTTTGCTGCCCTGGGAGTAAAGGGGCCAAATAATATTGCACGCCCCACTTTTCAGGTTTTGAATTTCCACAAAAATTTAAAATAACCAATACATTTTGTTCAACTTCACAATTGTGTTCCACTTGTTGTTGATTCTTCACCAAAAGTTTACATTTGGTATCTTTATGTTTGAAGCATGATATGTTGGAAAAGGTTGAAAAGTTCCAGTGGGCCGAATACCTTCGCAAGCACTGTAAATCAAAGCGGTGACAGGTGATCTTTAACTCTTGAGAAAATCATGCTCAAAACCATTCAGGTTTTTTTAGTCAACCTAATATGCTTCACATTCATACCACCTGGCAGCCAAAAATGGCACAAATTATCTTTTTGTAACACTCAGCTACAATTAGAGCTGAAAGAATAAACTAGATACAAAGTTTCAGTGGTATTTTGCTCTCTCGCTTGCTTGTCTTACTGTGTCTATCTGCACACCCAGCAGCCTTGCAGTAAGAACCTTGTATTCAATCTATCATCCCTATACAGGTATGTGGCCCTCACTGTGAGTGGTTATAAGTGCACCAGGTCCTGTACCAGAAGGACAAAAATTGGAGCTAAACACATAGTCAAGGAAAGTTCAAATGGTCAGGCAGAAACAACAGGCAGACATTGGTCAGACAGTCCAAATCTCAATACAATAGGGAATCCAGGGGTTAACTAGAAGAATAGTTAAAAAGAGTCTGTCAGTGGTTGGTGTGGCCAAACAGCTCAGTGCACATTCTCACCTACTTGTGTGGCGCCCCAGGGTCCTGGTCGTCACACTGACATTGCTTTCCTCCCAAGGAGAGTGATGGGAGGCAAGAAAGGATAACTGTAACCAGGTACCACAAACATACAACACATTCACACTCCAGGCCACCACGGGGAGCTTTTGATCCTATTTACTAGGTGACTCCCCATATATATATATATAACTGGTAGTCTGTAGGGAGAGTATGTTAGTTACTGACAGAGCTCCAAGAGTGAGTTCCAGACAGCCGTCTGAGGAAGACAAAGGGTCAACGGAGCTGTGCATGCCACAGAGCTGCAGCTCCTGGAAAGAGACATTTTAGAAGGCAGAACTGATTGCAGTTAGCGTGCAGGAGAGGAAGCACAGGAGAGGATACCAAAAGGGGACCAGCCCCGAGCAGGGTGCCTCCTTCTGAGGTGCAGAAATCCGGTAGCCGGAACACCGAGGTTGTAAGGACCTCCACGCCTCACATCAGAGACTGGCAGTACAGCTAATTGCATGTTACCTGTCCGCATCCACACCCAGGAGGCACGGTGACACCCCACAGAGCCGGGTCATCTAGGAGACCCTATAAACAGGCTCAAGTCACCAGTCATACGGGTTTTGTCCTATCCTATCCGGGGGACAGAGAGAGAGATAACATCTGTGAGGACCTTATGTGAAGCTTAGCAGTAAGGGACTACACCACTACAGCGCAAAGGAAGGCTTCTATTCTCCACCTGGATAAGGGGACTCTGGACTTGCCTCCGAACCGGCCGGACGCTACTTACCCCGTGATCTGGTGCCCAGGACTGTGGCTGCTGAAACCAGCAGTAAACGAGGTAAAGAAACTGCAATCCTGTGTCCTCGTTCTTCTCTGCACCTCTCACCATACCACCATCTACACACTGGGAGCCCTGGGGATATACTTGACCTGTGGGAAGATATACCATCTAGCTGCCATAACATCACCCCAGTGGACCCCTTAAAGCAGCGTCGGTCACCCTGACCGAATACCACAGGTGGCATCACGAGCATAAACTTTATCCCTTTAAAGACCTTTCCCTTTTACATGGGTGCCCAGGGCCACGGACCGGGTCGCCACCGTGACATCCCCCTGTGAACCGCAGGACCCGGTACCAAGCACCCCACGGCCCAGGCGGGGCGACTCACTTGCTTTCTTTCGCCACCCATTTCTGGCTCCATAAATTCAGAGCTGTCAACAAAAGAAGAGAGCGGAGATAGAGGGAAAACAAGTAGGTGGGAAGGTGCACTGAAATGCTTTGCCAAAATTAAAAATTCAACCTAGCTGGCTCAAAAGCACTATAGTCAATCCAGAATGCAGCACACGAAAATAGGGACAAGTGGCAGGGAGTAATCTGCAGCATCTAAGCAATACTTGTCCCCAGCACCATCAGCACCACCGCTAGGAGAAGACCTGCAGTTTCTGAGAGTAGAAACTGGTGTGTGAACAGGGACAGGCAACTACTGCAAAATAGTAGAGGAATCAATCTACTTTCAGGAGTCTGAAAGGAACTGAAGAGACTTCTTTTAGTTTGTACACCTTTTAATATTATGGAGAAGGGTAAAAAATAGCTATATAGTGGTAAATGAACCTGGTCCTGTTGATGAGAAAAATCATGTAGACGGTAGTTAACAACTTGTTCATACAAACTCTATGTAAAACTGTAGATTGACCTGATTTGTATCTATAAAGTAAAAGAGCCCTATGCCATTGCATCTGCCAGAGTTTGCAGATCACAAATATCATTTGAATAACAACATATGCCAACTCCCTCGGTATCTACAAACATAAGTTCATTTAAAACAGTAAAAATAAAAAATAAAAATTGAAGGCTCACAGGAATATTTTGTTTGTATAATTCCCATTTGGCTAAAGGACTTCTTTTTAACCGATACATACCTTTGCTTTTGTGACACACTTGGTTACACATTTCCATGTAGCTTGTAATTAAGACATCTGTTCACTAAGTAAAGAATAGAAAATAGGTGCATTCATCTGCCTCAAGCCATCTGCTGCTATTATGACAAACATTTAAAACCTTACAGTAAAAAAAGCAAGAATGGAGCAGTTTAGAGGTAAGTGTAGGGTGCTCCATTGCTAATGATCCTTTATGTATGTTTATGCGAAGAATTTTCATTTAAATTTTCTGTTCTGCTTTATTATATCAGGAATTTACTTATATATATGTGTATATATATATATATATATATATATATATATATATATATATGTATAGTAATGAACTAATATACCTGGAATTGCTCCCAGTTTCACCTTATCATATTATTGGCTCATTTCTGCGTTACCTATTGTGGCTGCAAGTCCCAGCCTGACCGCGGAGAAAATGACAAGAACTTATAGCATCACTGATCCCTATGATGAATATGTATGATCCAATATTAGAGAGGGACAGCAGCAGTTCTCTTCTATCAGCAAAATATAAGAGCTGCTTACAGAATAAAAGCAAAACACAAGCTGTTGGGAAACATCTGGTTATCTGCTGACAGACTAGATACAAGCCCCGGAGAATTAATATTCCCTGTGACTTTTGCTCCATTATTTTATCACTCATAGAAGAAGGAGCTTCAACAATATCAGTGTGTTTGGGGATTACAGTAAGTTCAGTTCCCTAAAATTGACTTCAAAGTGCTTTATATTATGTAGCCTAACATATAAACCCTACAATCTCTTCTCAGAAGTTCATAGTGACCTAAACTGGTTTTAAGCATATATTTTAGTATTCCTACCATAGACCTACAAATTCAACATAAGAGGGTTTGGTCAATATTTGCAAACTTTTTTTGTCATATTGAATATAAAATTAAGCAACTTTGTAAAAAGTCATTATTAAATAAATAGTGGCAATTTGGGGCATACGGTTACAAACAAATTTCAGAGTGTTTTTATACTTTTACCCTTAGTGCATATTAAAGGGGTTGTGCAGGACTTTAACATTAATAGCCTATCCTAAAGATAGATCATCATTATCTGATCTGTGATGATGCGACACCCAGCACCCCCCCGTCGATATTGGCTGGAACTACTCAGTTATAGAGCTGCACAGCACACTCCACTTTATAGTGACTGTGGCCCGATACTGCACATCCGCCACGTTTTCAAATCAATAGGGGCTGGATGTGCAGTATCCGACCATGGCTAATATGCTGTCTATGGAGCTGTCCAGCTCCATAACTGAGCAGTTCCGATGGTGACAACAGAAACAGCTGATCGGCAGGAGTGTAGCACTACCACCAATCAGACATTTTTATTTCCTATCCTAAGGAAAGACCATCAGTGTTAAAGTCCCAGAGAACCCTTTTAAAAGAGGTGGCAGAGGCAGAATCAGACTATTTGTACTGGGATAGGTAGCAGTCAGTAACCACGGAGGCACCCAGCTTTGCAACGAAAACATAGCTATTTCTTGCCTGCTGGAGCAGAGCTCTGCAAACCTCCTCCTAACTGCTGTCATCCACAGTGCCTCTTCTGATAAGCAGACCTGGCGCAGCGACATTCTTGTAGCATGATGCACGTATGATGTTGTGCTGGGCCTACTAATCAATAGAGGTGCTGACAATGCGGGCAGGTAGGAAGAGGTTCGCAGGGCTTTTCTACAGTAGCCATGGACTACTGACCTTGACACTGAACTAGGGAGTGGTGAATCTTTTTGCTTAACCCCATAAGCCCTGAGGGTGGTTTGCACGTTAATGACAGGGCCAATTTTTACAATTCTGACCACTGTCCCTTTATGAGGTTATAACTCTGGAACGCGTCAACGGATCCTGGTGATTCTGACAATGTTTTCTCGAGACATATTGTACTTCATAATAATGATAACATTTATTTGATATTACCTGCGTTTATTTGTGAAAAAAATGGAAATTTGGCGAAAATTTTGAAAATTTCGCAATTTTCCAACTTTGAATTTTTATGCCCTTAAATCACAGAGATATGTCTCACAAAATACTTAATAAGTAACATTTCCCACATGTCTACTTTACATCAGCACAATTTTGGAAGCAAAATTTTTTTTTGTTAGGGAGTTATAAGGGTTAAAAGTTGACCAGCAATTTCTCATTTTTACAACACCATTTTTTTTTTTAGGGACCACTAGGGTTGAGCGACTTTCATTTTTTTAAGATCGAGTCGGGTTTTGGGAAACCCGATTTTGCCCAGAGTTGAGTCGAGTGCAGTCGGCCGATTGTCGCTAAAAGTCGGGGATCGACCGAAACACGAAACCCAATGCAAGTCAATGGGGAAGCATAGTCGGCAGTGAGTGGAGGCCAGGAAAACACCTACAGTGCACATTTTACTGCCAAAAACATCCATTCTTGTTTCTGAAGCTTGTCAATCTTAATTAACTTTATAATAATAGTTGGGCATTGGAAATTGGGGTCATTTGGCAAAAGTTGTGGGGGGTAGGGCTGGTTCAAGGAAACGGGCACAGGAAACGTGGACTACGTCACGGCGGTGGAGCAGTGAGAGGTAAGTATGTCAAGTTTGCAAGTGCTGTGATCCTAAGCAAGCAGGGGGGCCCACTCGTTGGCATTGGCACTGGCACAGGGCCCCTCAAAGTACAGCGGTGTGTTTGCACGGCGGGGGCGCCTCCCACCGGCAGCGACACTTTTGCGTACTCTGAGGGGCCCTGTGCCAGTGACGTCGCCAACGAGTATGCCCCCCCCACCTGATGAAGGAACCTGAACTTTCATCTGCACCTTCCTCTTTGTCCCTGTGTAAGGTGGTATAACATGCGGGAAGGGGAACCTTACTTTCAGCAGGGTCAGATTCTGGCTGTGTAGAGTGCAAGGGGAATGTAGTGGTCTAGGTCAATGTACCAGCAGACTCATCTAGCAGTGGCTGGGCAATGGGCAGGATGAGGAGGAAACAGATATAGGGCCAAAGAATAAAGTAGGCTAAATGCAGTTCAAAATTGGTAACAGGACAGGACTAAACAGGCGGCATTGCTTTGTTCAGTGGAGTAGCAAACCCAGGAGCAGCAGACACTGTTTTAAGGGCCCAACCACACTAGTAGGCCAAATGCAGTTTAATATCTGATACTATAGGCCCAAAGCCAGAAGGTTGAAGCTCAGCTTTATTCAGTTGAGGACAACACCAGGCAGGGGCAGACACCGTTAGTAGGCCGGAACCACCAATTTTTTTTAAAAACAGCAGTTAATCAAAGCCAGAAGGTAGAAGCTCAGCTTTATTCAGTTGAGGACAACACCAGGCAGGGGCAGGCAGACACCGTTAGTAGGCCGGAACCACCAATTTTTTTTAAAAAGAGCAGTTAATCAGAGCCAGAAGGTAGAAGCTCAGCTTTATTCAGTTGAGGACAACACCAGGCAGGGGCAGACACCGTTAGTAGGCCGGAACCACCAATTTTTTTTTAAAACAGCAGTTAATCAGAGCCAGAAGGTAGAAGCTCAGCTTTATTCAGTTGAGGACAACACCAGGCAGGGGCAGGCAGACACCGTTAGTAGGCCGGAACCACCAATTTTTTTTAAAAACAGCAGTTAATCAGAGCCAGAAGGTAGAAGCTCAGCTTTATTCAGTTGAGGACAAACACCAGGGAGCAGCAAACAGAGGTATTAGGCCCCATCCAGCAATTAAAAAAAAAAAAAAAAAAAAGCTTAATCAGAGCCAGAAGGTAGAAGCTCAGCTTTATTCAGTTGAGGACAACACCAGGCAGGGGCAGACACCGTTAGTAGCCCGGAACCACCAATTTTTTTTAAAAACAGCAGTTAATCAAAGCCAGAAGGTAGAAGCTCAGCTTTATTCAGTTGAGGACAACACCAGGCAGGGGCAGACACCGTTAGTAGGCCGGAACCACCAATTTTTTTTAAAAAGAGCAGTTAATCAGAGCCAGAAGGTAGAAGCTCAGCTTTATTCAGTTGAGGACAACACCAGGCAGGGGCAGACACCGTTAGTAGGCCGGAACCACCAATTTTTTTTAAAAACAGCAGTTAATCAAAGCCAGAAGATAGAAGCTGAGCTTTATTCAGTTGAGGACAACACCAGGCAGGGGCAGGCAGACACCGTTAGTAGGCCAGAACCACCAATTTTTTTTGAAAAGAGCAGTTAATCAGAGCCAGAAGGTAGAAGCTCAGCTTTATTCAGTTGAGGACAACACCAGGCAGGGGCAGGCAGACACCGTTAGTAGGCCGGAACCACCAATTTTTTTTAAAAACAGCAGTTAATCAGAGCCAGAAGGTAGAAGCTCAGCTTTATTCAGTTGAGGACAAACACCAGGGAGCAGCAAACAGAGGTATTAGGCCCCATCCAGCAATTAAAAAAAAAAAGCTTAATCAGAGCCAGAAGGTAGAAGCTCAGCTTTATTCAGTTGAGGACAACACCAGGCAGGGGCAGGCAGACACCGTTAGTAGGCCGGAACCACCAATTTTTTTTAAAAAGAGCAGTTAATCAGAGCCAGAAGGTAGAAGCTCAGCTTTATTCAGTTGAGGACAACACCAGGCAGGGGCAGACACCGTTAGTAGGCCGGAACCACCAATTTTTTTTAAAAACAGCAGTTAATCAGAGCCAGAAGGTAGAAGCTCAGCTTTATTCAGTTGAGGACAACACCAGGCAGGGGCAGGCAGACACCGTTAGTAGGCCGGAACCACCAATTTTTTTTAAAAACAGCAGTTAATCAGAGCCAGAAGGTAGAAGCTCAGCTTTATTCAGTTGAGGACAAACACCAGGGAGCAGCAAACAGAGGTATTAGGCCCCATCCAGCAATTAAAAAAAAAAAAAAAAAAAGCTTAATCAGAGCCAGAAGGTAGAAGCTCAGCTTTATTCAGTTGAGGACAACACCAGGCAGGGGCAGACACCGTTAGTAGCCCGGAACCACCAATTTTTTTTAAAAACAGCAGTTAATCAAAGCCAGAAGGTAGAAGCTCAGCTTTATTCAGTTGAGGACAACACCAGGCAGGGGCAGACACCGTTAGTAGGCCGGAACCACCAATTTTTTTTAAAAAGAGCAGTTAATCAGAGCCAGAAGGTAGAAGCTCAGCTTTATTCAGTTGAGGACAACACCAGGCAGGGGCAGACACCGTTAGTAGGCCGGAACCACCAATTTTTTTTAAAAACAGCAGTTAATCAAAGCCAGAAGATAGAAGCTGAGCTTTATTCAGTTGAGGACAACACCAGGCAGGGGCAGGCAGACACCGTTAGTAGGCCAGAACCACCAATTTTTTTTGAAAAGAGCAGTTAATCAGAGCCAGAAGGTAGAAGCTCAGCTTTATTCAGTTGAGGACAACACCAGGCAGGGGCAGGCAGACACCGTTAGTAGGCCGGAACCACCAATTTTTTTTAAAAACAGCAGTTAATCAGAGCCAGAAGGTAGAAGCTCAGCTTTATTCAGTTGAGGACAAACACCAGGGAGCAGCAAACAGAGGTATTAGGCCCCATCCAGCAATTAAAAAAAAAAAGCTTAATCAGAGCCAGAAGGTAGAAGCTCAGCTTTATTCAGTTGAGGACAACACCAGGCAGGGGCAGGCAGACACCGTTAGTAGGCCGGAACCACCAATTTTTTTTAAAAAGAGCAGTTAATCAGAGCCAGAAGGTAGAAGCTCAGCTTTATTCAGTTGAGGACAACACCAGGCAGGGGCAGACACCGTTAGTAGGCCGGAACCACCAATTTTTTTTAAAAACAGCAGTTAATCAGAGCCAGAAGGTAGAAGCTCAGCTTTATTCAGTTGAGAACAACACCAGGGAGCAGCAAACAGAGGTATTAGGCCCCATCCAGCAATTAAAAAAAAAAAAAACTTAATCAGAGCCAGAAGGTAGAAGCTCAGATTTATTCATTTGAGGACAACTTGAATTAGGGACTGCAGACAGACTTACCAGGCTGTCCCCTGTGTGGACCATGCATGCAATACATTAACCCATTGCGCCACAAAGGACACGTAACCTTCCGTGGCCATGCCTTCCGCTCCATGTGTCTGTTGTCAGGTGTACCTTTGGACTCACAGATTGACAGAATGAAAGGACAATGTGGTCTTTAACATGCTAGTGGAGGGGTGGGATGGCTTTTCTCGCAAAAGAATTGTCAACTGGGTAGCTCATAGCGTGGTACAGCGTAGTCCATCATGGCTTTATTAATATTAAATAAAATAAAACAATAGGCTCTATGCACTGTAAAATAGGTTCCAGGGGTACACGGGCAGCAGTGGTCAGGTGAGTGGAGGCCTAGTGGAAGGAGGGACCGCAGACAGGCTTCGAAGGCCTAACACAATAAAATGGGCTGGCTGTAGGCACTTTATAATTGGTTCCAGGGGTACACGGGCAGCAGTGGTCAGGTGAGTGGAGGCCTAGTGGAAGGAAGGACCGCAGACAGGCTTCGAAGGCCTAACACAATAAAATGGGCTGGCTGTAGGCACTTTATAATTGGTTCCAGGGGTACACGGGCAGCAGTGGTCTGGTCAGTGGAGGCCTAGTGGAAGGAGGGACCGCAGACAGGCTTCGAAGGCCTAACACAATAAAATGGGCTGGCTGTAGGCACTTTATAATTGGTTCCAGGGGTACACGGGCAGCAGTGGTCTGGTCAGTGGAGGCCTAGTGGAAGGAGGGACCGCAGACAGGCTTCCAAGGCCTAACACAATAAAATGGGCTGGCTGTAGGCACTTTATAATTGGTTCCAGGGGTACACGGGCAGCAGTGGTCTGGTCAGTGGAGGCCTAGTGGAAGGAGGGACCGCAGACAGGCTTCCAAGGCCTAACACAATAAAATGGGCTGGCTGTAGGCACTTTATAATTGGTTCCAGGGGTACACGGACAGCAGTGGTCAGGTGAGTGGAGGCCTAGTGGAAGGAGGGACCGCAGACAGGCTTCGAAGGCCTAACACAATAAAATGGGCTGGCTGTAGGCACTTTATAATTGGTTCCAGGGGTACATGGGCAGCAGTGGTCTGGTCAGTGGAGGCCTAGTGGAAGGAGGGACCGCAGACAGGCTTCCAAGGCCTAACACAATAAAATGGGCTGGCTGTAGGCACTTTATAATTGGTTCCAGGGGTACACGGGCAGCAGTGGTCTGGTCAGTGGAGGCCTAGTGGATGGAGGGACCGCAGACAGGCTTCCAAGGCCTAACACAATAAAATGGGCTGGCTGTAGGCACTTTATAATTGGTTCCAGGGGTACACGGGCAGCAGTGGTCTGGTCAGTGGAGGCCTAGTGGAAGGAGGGACCGCAGACAGGCTTCCAAGGCCTAACACAATAAAATGGGCTGGCTGTAGGCACTTTACAATTGGTTCCAGGGGTACACGGGCAGCAGTGGTCTGGTCAGTGGAGGCCTAGTGGAAGGAGGGACCGCAGACAGGCTTCCAAGGCCTAACACAATAAAATGGGCTGGCTGTAGGCACTTTATAATTGGTTCCAGGGGTACACGGGCAGCAGTGGTCTGGTCAGTGGAGGCCTAGTGGAAGGAGGGACCGCAGACAGGCTTCCAAGGCCTAACACAATAAAATGGGCTGGCTGTAGGCACTTTATAATTGGTTCCAGGGGTACACGGGCAGCAGTGGTCAGGTGAGTGGAGGCCTAGTGGAAGGAGGGACCGCAGACAGGCTTCGAAGGCCTAACACAGTAAAATGGGCTGGCTGTAGGCACTTTATAATTGGTTCCAGGGGTACACGGGCAGCAGTGGTCTGGTCAGTGGAGGCCTAGTGGAAGGAGGGACCGCAGACAGGCTTCCAAGGCCTAACACAATAAAATGGGCTGGCTGTAGGCACTTTATAATTGGTTCCAGGGGTACACGGGCAGCAGTGGTCTGGTCAGTGGAGGCCTAGTGGAAGGAGGGACCGCAGACAGGCTTCCAAGGCCTAATACAATAAAATGGGCTGGCTGTAGGCACTTTATAATTGGTTCCAGGGGTACACGGGCAGCAGTGGTCTGGTCAGTGGAGGCCTAGTGGAAGGAGGGACCGCAGACAGGCTTCCAAGGCCTAACACAATAAAATGGGCTGGCTGTAGGCACTTTATAATTGGTTCCAGGGGTACACGGGCAGCAGTGGTCAGGTGAGTGGAGGCCTAGTGGAAGGAGGGACCGCAGACAGGCTTCGAAGGCCTAACACAGTAAAATGGGCTGGCTGTAGGCACTTTATAATTGGTTCCAGGGAAACACGGGCAGCAGTGGTCTGGTCAGTGGAGGCCTAGTGGAAGGAGGGACCGCAGACAGGCTTCCAAGGCCTAACACAATAAAATGGGCTGGCTGTAGGCACTTTATAATTGGTTCCAGGGGTACACGGGCAGCAGTGGTCTGGTCAGTGGAGGCCTAGTGGAAGGAGGGACCGCAGACAGGCTTCCAAGGCCTAATACAATAAAATGGGCTGGCTGTAGGCACTTTATAATTGGTTCCAGGGGTACACGGGCAGCAGTGGTCTGGTCAGTGGAGGCCTAGTGGAAGGAGGGACCGCAGACAGGCTTCCAAGGCCTAACACAATAAAATGGGCTGGCTGTAGGCACTTTATAATTGGTTCCAGGGGTACACGGGCAGCAGTGGTCTGGTCAGTGGAGGCCTAGTGGAAGGAGGGACCGCAGACAGGCTTCCAAGGCCTAATACAATAAAATGGGCTGGCTGTAGGCACTTTATAATTGGTTCCAGGGGTACACGGGCAGCAGTGGTCTGGTCAGTGGAGGCCTAGTGGAAGGAGGGACCGCAGACAGGCTTCCAAGGCCTAACACAATAAAATGGGCTGGCTGTAGGCACTTTATAATTGGTTCCAGGGGTACACGGGCAGCAGTGGTCTGGTCAGTGGAGGCCTAGTGGAAGGAGGGTCTGCCAGTTAGTAGTCAAAAACAACAATTAAATGTGAATGTCTCGCATTAAAACAAAACAAAAACACTAAAGGGTGCAATCATTAGGTTCAGGGGTGGGATCCTCTGCGTTGTTTCAGACCTACTAATTTAGCGCAAAGTATTTACTGTGGTAAATAGAGGACACTGCCCCTGACTATGTTAAGTACCATCATACATGTCAACACAATGGTATTGTCAGTGGCAGGTATGGAAGGATGTCAGCGCATAGACTAAACATTGGTGGAAGTGTGAGAGATAACTGTGGAAGTGGTAGAGCAATGTTTGACCTGGGGGTGGGTGAACTCTCTTGTGGCCGGCGGTACAGGCCCAGGGCCCCTCATGTTACAACAGTGTGTCTGACGTTGGGTGCGCACCACCACCGCCAGAGACACTTTATTGTACTATGAGGGACCCAGTAGCAATGCCGTCGACCAAAAGCGAGCACACCCACCTCTTCAGACAAACAGCAGTCTCACGGGTGCTTGCACCAAGTCGCGATACCATGGCCCCGTGTGGGGAGTTTGGCCATTTAGGGAGGTGTAAACATGTCGTATGCTGGACAATCAGCTGCAGAAAATTAGACATTAGAAAAGTAATTCACAGTAGTCCACAGGCAAGAGCTTTTCATAGGAAAGCTAGGTGTCGCCCGGGCAAGGTGGGGCAAAAGATTTCGAAATCCAGTTGTGGTTCATTTTAATGAATGTTAGATCATCAACATTTTGGGTAGCCAGACGAGTCCTTTTTTCGGTTAATATTGAATTTGCAGCACTGAATACTCTTTCTGATAGGACACTTGCTACCGGGCAAGCAAGCTCCTGCAATGCATATTCTGCCAATTCTGGCCAGGTGTCTAATTTTGATGCCCAGTAATCAAATGGGAATGACGGTTGAGGGATAACATCGATAAGGGATGAAAAATAGTTAGTAACCATACTGGACAAATGTTGTCGCCTGTCACTTTCAATTGATGCAGCAGTACCTGTCCTGTCTGCGGTCATAGCAAAATCACTCCACAACCTGGTCAGAAAACCCCTCTGTCCAACGCCACTTCTGATGTGTGCACCCCTAACACTCCTAGTCTGCTGCCCCCTGGAGCTCGTGTGAGAACGATCACGTGCGCTGTGTGCTGGGAATGCCTGAAGCAAACGGTCAACAAGAGTTGATTGTTTGGTTGCTAATATTAGTTCCAAGTTCTCATGTGGCATAATATTTTGCAATTTGCCTTTATAGCGTGGATCAAGGAGGCAGGCCAACCAGTAATCGTCATCCTTCATCATTTTCGTAATGCGTGTGTCCCTTTTTAGGATACGTAAGGCATAATCCGCCATGTGGGCCAAAGTTCCAGTTGTCAAATCTCCGGTTGTGATTGGTTGAGGGGCAGTTTCAGGCAAATCTATGTCACTTGTGTCCCTCAAAAAACCAGAACCCGGCCTTGCCACGCAACCAATTTCCAGTGCCCCCGGGAAAGCTTCCGCATTAAAAATATACTCATCCCCATCATCCTCCTCGTCCTCCACCTCCTCTTCGCCCGCTACCTCGTCCTGTACACTGCCCTGACCAGACAATGGCTGACTGTCATCAAGGCTTTCCTCTTCCTCTGGTGCAGACGCCTGATCCTTTATGTGCGTCAAACTTTGCATCAGCAGACGCATTAGGGGGATGCTCATGCTTATTATGGCGTTGTCTGCACTAACCAGCCGTGTGCATTCCTCAAAACACTGAAGGACTTGACACATGTCTTGTATCTTCGACCACTGCACACCTGACAACTCCATGTCTGCCATCCTACTGCCTGCCCGTGTATGTGTATCCTCCCACAAAAACATAACAGCCCGCCTCTGTTGGCACAGTCTCTGAAGCATGTGCAGTGTTGAGTTCCACCTTGTTGCAACGTCTATGATTAGGCGATGCTGGGGAAGGTTCAAAGACCGCTGATAGGTCTGCATACGGCTGGAGTGTACAGGCGAACGTCGGATATGTGAGCAAAGTCCATGCACTTTGAGGAGCAGGTCGGAGAACCCAGGATAAGTTTTCAATAAGCACTGCACCACCAGGTTTATGGTGTGAGCCAGGCAAGGAATGTGTTTCAGTTGGGAAAGGGAGATGGCAGCCATGAAATTCCTTCCGTTATCACTCACTACCTTGCCTGCCTCAAGATCTACTGTGCCCAGCCACGACTGCGTTTCTTGTTGCAAGAACTCGGACAGAACTTCCGCGGTGTGTCTGTTGTCGCCCAAACACTTCATAGCCAATACAGCCTGCTGACGCTTGCCAGTAGCTGGCCCATAATGGGACAACTGGTGTGCAACAGTGTCATCTGCCGATGGAGTGGTTGGCCGACTGCGGTCTGTGGAAGAGCTGTAGCTTCTGCAGGAGGACGAGGAGGAGGAGGAGGAGGGGGTGCGAATGCCTACAGCCAACTGTTTCCTAGACCGTGGGCTAGGCACAACTGTCCCGAAATTGATGTCCCCTGTGGACCCTGCATCCACCACATTCACCCAGTGTGCCGTGATGGACACATAACGTCCCTGGCCATGCCTACTGGTCCATGCATCTGTAGTCAGGTGCACCTTTGTACTCACAGATTGCCTGAGTGCATGGACGATGCGCTGTTTAACATGCTGGTGCAGGGCTGGGATGGCTTTTCTGGAAAAAAAGTGTCAACTGGGTAGCTCGTATCGTGGTTCAGCGTACTCCATCAGGGCTTTGAAAGCTTCGCTTTCAACTAACCGGTAGGGCATCATCTCTAACGAGATTAGTCTAGCTATGTGGGCGTTAAAACCCTGTGTACGCGGATGCGAGGATAAGTACTTCCTTTTTCTAACCAGAGTCTCATGTAGTGTGAGCTGGACTGGAGAGCTGGAGATCGTGGAACTTTCGGGTGTGCCGGTGGACATGGCAGACTGAGAGATGGTTGGAGACGGTATTGTTTCCGCCGGTGCCCTAGATGCAATATTTCCTCCTACAAAACTGGTAATTCCCTGACCCTGACTGCTTTTGGCTGGCAAAGAAACCTGCACAGATACTGCCGGTGGTGCGGAAAATGGTGGCCTTACAGTGCCGGAAGGGATGTTGCGTTGCTGACTAGCTTCATTGGCCGAGGGTGCTACAACCTTAAGGGACGTTTGGTAGTTAGTCCAGGCTTGAAAATGCATGGTGGTTAAGTGTCTATGCATGCAACTAGTATTTAGACTTTTCAGATTCTGACCTCTGCTTAAGCTAGTTGAACATTTTTGACAGATGACTTTGCGCTGATCATTTGGATGTTGTTTAAAAAAATGCCAGACTGCACTCTTCCTAGCATCGGATCCCTTTTCAGGGATTGCAGACTGAGCTTTAACCGGATGGCCACGCTGTCCTCCAACAGGTTTTGGCTTTGACACGCGTTTTGGGCCAGATACGGGCCCGGCAGATGGAACCTGTTGCGATGTTGATGCCTGCTGCGGCCCCTCCTCCACCTCCGCTTCTGAACTACTGCCGCCTGCACCCTGTTCCCCCAATGGCTGCCAATCGGGGTCAACAACTGGGTCATCTATTACCTCCTCTTCGAGCTCGTGTGCAATTTCGTCTGTGTCACTGTGTCGGTCGGTGGTATAGCGTTCGTGGCGGGGCAACATAGTCTCATCAGGGTCTGATTGTGGATCAGTACCCTGAGAGGGCAATGTGGTGGTCTGAGTCAAAGGAGCAGCATAGTACTCTGGCTGTGGCTGTGCATCAGTGCACTCCACGTCAGAATCTACTTGTAATGGGCATGGCCTGTTAAGTTTCACTTTCTAAGCCAGGGACGGTATGTGTAAAGAGCTCCATGGAGTTACCCGTTGTGTCGCCTGCTGCATCCTTCTCTCTTGTTGTAGTTTTTGCTGAAGAGGACAAGGAAGCGACTTGTCCCTGACCGTGAACATCCACAAGCGACGCGCTGCTTTTACATTTACCAGTTTCAGAAGAGGAGGCAAAAGAGCTAGAGGCTGAGTCTGCAATGTAAGCCAAAATTTGCTGTTGCTGCTCCGCCTTTAAAAGCGGTTTTCCTACTCCCAGAAAAGAGAGCGTTCGAGGCCTTGTGTAGCCAGACGACAAAACTGGCTCCACAGCTCCAGACTTAGGTGGAATATTTTTATCCCCACGACCACCTGATGCTCCACTACCACTACCATCATTACCAGCTGACAATGAACGCCCACGGCCACGACGACCTCTTGCACCAGACTTCCTCATTGTTTTAAAAACTTAACCAAAGTAACTTTATTTGTTGCTGTCAAACAACTTACACGGTGAGCTATAACTTTAGTATGATTTCAATATCCCTTAACAGGTTGGTGAAACCACAAGGAAAATCAGGCACAATGTTACACACTCTGTTTTCTGTGGCACCAAATCACAGAGATGCCACACACGCAGGACTGTCACTAAAGCACAAATGTCAATATTAATCTCCCACTTTTATTTTTTTTTTCTTTTTCAGGGAGACTTTAGAAACCAAATAATAAAAAAAAAGGCTTTCTATGGCCCACTGAGTGAGAGATGGCACACACAGGAGTCAGGAGTGGCACACAAGCAGAAAGGGCAATATTAATCTCCCACTGTTTTAATTTTTTTTTCTTTTTCAGGGAGACTTTAGAAACCAAATAATAATAATAAAAAAGGCTTTCTATGGCCCACTGAGTGAGAGATGGCACACACAGGAGTCAGGAGTGGCACACAAGCAGAAAGGGCAATATTAATCTCCCACTGTTTGAAATTTTTTTTTTTTTCAGGGAGACTTTAGAAACCAAATAATAAAAAAAACAAAGGCTTTCTATGGCCCACTGAGTGAGAGATGGCACACACAGGAGTCAGGAGTGGCACACAAGCAGAAAGGGCAATATTAATCTCCTACTGTTTGATTTTTTTTTTTTTTCAGGGAGACTTTAGAAACCAAATAATAAAAAAAACAAAGGCTTTCTATGGCCCACTGAGTGAGAGATGGCACACACAGGAGTCAGGAGTGGCACACAAGCAGAAAGGGCAATATTAATCTCCTACTGTTTGAATTTTTTTTTTTTCAGGGAGACTTTAGAAACCAAATAATAAAAAAAAAGGCTTTCTATGGCCCACTGAGTGAGAGATGGCACACACAGGAGTCAGGAGTGGCACACAAGCAGAAAGGGCAATATTAATCTCCCACTGTTTGAATTTTTTTTTTTTTTCAGGGAGACTTTAGAAACCAAATAATAAAAAAAAACAAAGGCTTTCTATGGCCCACTGAGTGAGAGATGGCACACACAGGAGTCAGGAGTGGCACACAAGCAGAAAGGGCAATATTAATCTCCTACTGTTTGAATTTTTTTTTTTTTTCAGGGAGACTTTAGAAACCAAATAATAATAAAAAAAGGCTTTCTATGGCCCACTGAGTGAGAGATGGCACACACAGGAGTCAGGAGTGGCACACAAGCCCTGAGGCCAATATTTTTCTCCCACTGATTGATGTAGTGATTTTTTTTCAGGTAGATTTTAGAACCCAAATCAAGCAAACAAATTAATAGGCTTTCTATGGCCCACTGAGTGAGAGATGGCACACACAGGAGTCAGGAGTGGCACACAAGCAGAAAGGGCAATATTAATCTCCCACTGTTTTAATTTTATTTTTATTTTTCAGGGAGACTTTAGAAACCAAATAATAAAAAAAGGCTTTCTATGGCCCACTGAGTGAGAGATGGCACACACAGGAGTCAGGAGTGGCACACAAGCAGAAAGGGCAATATTAATCTCCCACTGTTTGAAATTTTTTTTTTTTCAGGGAGACTTTAGAAACCAAATAATAAAAAAAACAAAGGCTTTCTATGGCCCACTGAGTGAGAGATGGCACACAGAGGAGTCAGGAGTGGCACACAAGCAGAAAGGGCAATATTAATCTCCTACTGTTTGAATTTTTTTTTTTTTCAGGGAGACTTTAGAAACCAAATAATAAAAAAAACAAAGGCTTTCTATGGCCCACTGAGTGAGAGATGGCACACACAGGAGTCAGGAGTGGCACACAAGCAGAAAGGGCAATATTAATCTCCCACTGTTTGAAATTTTTTTTTTTTTTCAGGGAGACTTTAGAAACCAAATAATAAAAAAAAGGCTTTCTATGGCCCACTGAGTGAGAGATGGCACACACAGGAGTCAGGAGTGGCACACAAGCAGAAAGGGCAATATTAATCTCCCACTGTTTGAAATTTTTTTTTTTTTTTCAGGGAGACTTTAGAAACCAAATAATAAAAAAAACAAAGGCTTTCTATGGCCCACTGAGTGAGAGATGGCACACACAGGAGTCAGGAGTGGCACACAAGCAGAAAGGGCAATATTAATCTCCTACTGTTTGAATTTTTTTTTTTTTTCAGGGAGACTTTAGAAACCAAATAATAATAAAAAAAAAGGCTTTCTATGGCCCACTGAGTGAGAGATGGCACACACAGGAGTCAGGAGTGGCACACAAGCCCTGAGGCCAATATTTTTCTCCCACTGATTGATGTAGTGATTTTTTTTCAGGTAGATTTTAGAACCCAAATCAAGCAAAAAACTTAATAGGCTTTCTATGGCCCACTGAGTGAGAGATGGCACACACAGGAGTCAGGAGTGGCACACAAGCCCTGAGGCCAATATTTTTCTCCCACTGATTGATGTAGTGATTTTTTTTCAGGTAGATTTTAGAACCCAAATCAAGCAAACAAATTAATAGGCTTTCTATGGCCCACTGAGTGAGAGATGGCACACACAGGAGTCAGGAGTGGCACACAAGCAGAAAGGGCAATATTAATCTCCCACTGTTTTAATTTTATTTTTATTTTTCAGGGAGACTTTAGAAACCAAATAATAAAAAAAAGGCTTTCTATGGCCCACTGAGTGAGAGATGGCACACACAGGAGTCAGGAGTGGCACACAAGCAGAAAGGGCAATATTAATCTCCCACTGTTTGAAATTTTTTTTTTTTTTCAGGGAGACTTTAGAAACCAAATAATAAAAAAAACAAAGGCTTTCTATGGCCCACTGAGTGAGAGATGGCACACAGAGGAGTCAGGAGTGGCACACAAGCAGAAAGGGCAATATTAATCTCCTACTGTTTGAATTTTTTTTTTTTCAGGGAGACTTTAGAAACCAAATAATAAAAAAAACAAAGGCTTTCTATGGCCCACTGAGTGAGAGATGGCACACACAGGAGTCAGGAGTGGCACACAAGCAGAAAGGGCAATATTATTCTCCCACTGTTTGAAATTTTTTTTTTTTTTCAGGGAGACTTTAGAAACCAAATAATAAAAAAACAAAGGCTTTCTATGGCCCACTGAGTGAGAGATGGCACACACAGGAGTGGCACACAAGCAGAAAGGGCAATATTAATCTACTGTTTGAATTTTTTTTTTTTTTCAGGGAGACTTTAGAAACCAAATAATAAAAAAAACAAAGGCTTTCTATGGCCCACTGAGTGAGAGATGGCACACACAGGGATGCCACTCTAGCAGAAATGCCAATCTTAATCTCCCACAAAAAAAAAAAAAAAAAAACAGGGACTGTCCTACAATTACTATCTCCCTGCAGTAATCTCAGCCAGGTATGGCAGGCAGTAATAAGGAGTGGACTGATGCACAAATTAAATAAAAAGTGTGGACAAACAAAAAAGATAGCTGTGCAGAAAGGAAGGAACAAGAGGATTTGTGCTTTGAAAAAAGCAGTTGGTTTGCACAGCGTCGTACACACACAGTCACAGCAACGCAGCTATCAGGGTCAGGGAGCCTTCTAGGGCAGCCCAATGAGCGACAGCGCTGAGGAAAAAAAAATGTAGCTTCCACTGTCCCTGCAAACAAAAGGTGGTGTTGGACAGTGGAAATCGCTACAGCACTAGCGGTTTGCAGCTTTATGTACCCTGCCTATCACTATCCCTGCTTCTGAAGAAGCGGCAGCAACCTCTCCCTACGCTCAGATCAGCAGCAGTAAGATGGCGGTCGGCGGGAACGCCCCTTTATAGCCCCTGTGACGCCGCAGAAAGCAAGCCAATCACTGCAATGCCATTCTCTAAGATGGTGGGGACTGAGATCTATGTCATCACGCTGCCCACACTCTGCGTTCACCTTCATTGGCTGAGAAATGGCGCTTTTTGCGTCATTGAAACGCGACTTTGGCGCGAAAGTCGCGTACCGCATGGCCGATGCAACGCTGGGATCGGCTCGGTTTCATGAGACGCCGACTTTGCCAAAAGTCGGCGACTTTTGAAAATGAACGACCCGTTTCGCTCAACCCTAGGGACCACATCACATTTGAAGTCATTTTGAGGGGTCTGTATGATAGAAAATAACCAAGTGTGACACCATTCTAAAAACTGCACCCCTGAAAGTGCTCAAAACCACATTCAAGAAGTTTATTAACCCTTCTGGTGCTTCACAGGAATTTTTTGAATGTTTAAAAATAAATGAACATTTAATTTTTTTTTCACAAAAAATTTACTTCAGCTCCAATTTGTTTTATTTTACCAAGTGTAACAGGAATAAATGGACCACAAAAGTTCTTGAACAATTTGTTCTGAGTACCCCGATACCCCATATGTGGGTGTAAACCATTGTTTGGGCGCATGGCAGAGCTCGGAAGGGAAGGAGCGCCATTTGACTTTTCAATGCAAAATTGACTGGAATTGAGATGGGACGCCATGTTGCGTTTGGAGAGCCACTAATGTGCCTAAACATAGAAACCCCCCGCAAGTGACACCATTTTGGAAAGTAGACCCCCTATGGAACTTATCTAGATGTGTGGTGAGCACTTTAACCCACCAAGTGCTTCACAGAAGTTTATAATGTTGAGCGGTAAAAATAAAAAATAATATTTTTTCACAAAAATGAACTTTTCTCCCCCAATTTTTATTTTCCCAAGGTTACCAGAAGAAATTGTACCCCAAACATTGTTGTGCAATTTGTCCTGAGTACGCTGATACCCCACATGTGGGGGTAAACCACTGTTTGGGTGCATGGCAGAGCTCGGAAGGGAAGGAGCGCCGTTTGACTTTTCAATGCAAAATTGGCTGGAATTGAGATGGGATGTCATGTTGCGTTGGAGAGCCTCTAATGTGCCTATACATTGAAACCCAATGTCAGGGAGAGACTAGGTGAGCGAGAGCTAATAACCCGGGCCCTTGCAGTTTCCCTCAGACTAGGGAAATCCTGACTGACCCTCTACCTGGAGTTTACACTGAAGGTGTGCATGTCCAGGCCTCGAACCTCACCGTGTCTCCTGAGCTCAGCCCTAGGCTGAAACCTCCGCCCACCACCCAGTGAAGATGTTATTCCCCAATACCCACAGTTAGCACAGATAAGGATAAAGGAAAATATACACCACGCCGCAGTCACTCAGGAATACACTATAAATGTGCAGGGCAAAATAAATACAAATATAGGAAGGAGTAAATAAGACAAAGGAAAATACACCACACGCAACGAATCTCCAACCACCAGCTCTCCTCACCAGACCGCGATAACAACGCACAAGACAGAAGCTATAATCGGTGACGCCCAAAGATCAGGAGAACTATTTAAAGACAGTGGGCATGGCCCAGCTTCCAATCCAAGGATTAGGTAAATTAACCCCGGAACAGCTAGATAAAATCTAGCAGACGCCAATGAGCAAATAGTGGTCAAAAGCGGAATTACCGCTGTCTGTCGGACGACCTGGTCTGAACAGCGTCCGACATGACACCCCCTACAAGTGACCCCATATTGGAAACTAGGCCCCCCAAGGAACTTATCTAGATGTGTTGTGAGAACTTTGAACCCCCAAGTGTTTCACTACAGTCAATAACGCAAAGCTGTGAAAATAAAAAATCATTTTTTTTCCACAAAAATTATCTTTAACACCCAGTTTTGTATTTTCCCAAGGGTAACAGGAGAAATTGGTCCAGAAAAGTTGTTGTCCAATTTGTCCTGAGTATGCTGATACCCCATATATGGGGGGAACCACCGTTTGGGCGCATGGCAGAGCTCGGAAGGGAAGGAGCCATTTGGAATGCAGACTTAGATGGATTGGTCTGCAGGCGTCACATTGCATTTGCAGAGCCCCTGATGTACCTAAACAGTAGAAACCCCCCACAAGTGACCCCATATTGGAACCTAGACCCCCCAATGAACTTATCTAGATGTGTTGTGAGAACTTTGAACCTCAAGTATTTCACTACAGTTTATAACGCAGAGCCGTGAAAATAAAAAATCATTTTTTTCCCTACAAAAATGGTTTTTTAGCCCCCCTAAATTTTTATTTTCCCAAGGGTAACAAAAGAAACTGGACCCCATATGTTGTTGTCCAATTTGTCCTGAGTACGATGATACCCCATATGTTGGGGTAAACCCCTGTTTGGGCGCACGGGAGAGCTTGGAAGGGAAGGAGCACTGTTTTACTTTTTCAACGCAGAATTGGCTGGAATTGAGATTGGACGCCATATCGCAGAGAGAGCCCTGATGTGCCTAAACAGTGGAAAACCCCAATTCTAACTGAAACCCTAACCCAAACACACCCTTTACCATAATCCTAACCACACCCCTAACCCCAACTCCAACACACCCCTAACCCTAATCCCAACCATAACCCTAACCAAACCCCTAACCCTGACACACTCCTAACCCTAATCCCAACCGTAAATGTAATCCAAACCCTAACCCTAGCCCCAACCCTAGCCCTAGCCCTAACCCTGACCCTAGCCCTAACCCTAGCCCTAAACCTAGCCCTAACCCTAACTCTAACCCTAGCCCTAACCCAAGCCCTAACCTTAACCCTAGCCCTAACCCTAGCCCTAACCCTAGCCCTAACCGTAGCCCTAACCCTAGCCCTAATCCTAATGGGAAAATGGAAATAAATATATTTTTTTAATTTTATTATTTTTCCCTAAGTAAGGGGGTGATGAAGGGGGTTACATCGGGTTTTTTAGCGGATTTTTATGGCTGGCAGCCGTCACACACTAAAAGATGCTTTTTTATTGCAAAAAATATTTTTTTGTGTTACCACATTTTGAGAGCTATAATTTTTCTATATTTTGGTCCACAAAGTCATGTGAGGTCCTTTTTTTGCGGGACGAGTTGACGTTTTTATTGGTAACATTTTCGGGCACGTGACATTTTTTATTCGCTTTTTATTCCGATTTTTGTGAGGCAGTATGACCAAAAAACAGCTATTCATGACTTTCTTTTGGGGGAGAGCGTTTATACCGTTCCGCGTTTGGTAAAATGGATAAAGCAGTTTTATTCTTTGGGTCCGTACGATTACAGCGATACCTCATTTATATCTTTTTTATGTTTTGGCGCTTTTATACGATAAAAACTATTTTATAGAAAAAATAATTATTTTTGCATCGCTTTATTCTGAGGACTATAACTTTTTTATTTTTTCGCTGATGATGCTGTATGGTGGCTCGTTTTTTGCGGGACAAGATGACGTTTTCAGCGGTACCATGGTTATTTATATCCGTCTTTTTGATCAAGTGCTATTCCACTTTTTGTTCAGCAGTAAGACAATAGAGCGTTGTTTTCTGCCTTGGTTTTTTTTTTACGGTGTTCACTGAAGGGGTTAACTAGTGGGACAGTTTTATAGGTCAGGTTGTTACAGACGTGGCGATACTAAATATGTGTACCTTTATTTTTTTTTAAATTTAGATAAAGGAATGTATTTATTGGAACAATATATATATTTTTTTATTTATTTAGGATTTTTTTTTTTACACATGTAAATATATTTTTTTTTAACTTTTGTATGATGCCTCCTAAACAGTAGCCAAGAAAGCCAAATTAGGGTTTTATGAGGCATCACCTCTTCTTAAATGTTCTGCTCTTGTCTTATTAATTCATTTGTAAATCTGCCTGAAGAAGGAGCCTCTGTGCTCTAAAAGCCTGCAAATATACTTTTTTCTGGTTAGCTAATAAAGGTATCATTTAGAGAGTACTTAAGTCATTTTTGGGCATAAAAGTATTTACATTGACTAATTTCATTAACTATTTAACATTATTTGATTATTACAGTCTCTTTATTTCCCTGCTCATTGTTGTCTTAAAAAAAAAAGGAGTTAACTGAGAATCTGTCACTTAGGGTACTGTCACACATTGAAATTTCCATCGCTACGACGTTACGATTCGTGACGTTCTAGCGATATCGTTACGATATCGCTGTGTCTGACACGCTACTGCGATCAGACACCCTGCTGAGAATCGTACGTCGTAGCAGATCGTTTGGAACTTTCTTTCGTCGCTTGATCACCCGCTGACATCGCTGGATCGTTGTGTGTGACAGCGATCCAGCGATGTCTTCGCTTGTAACCAGGGTAAACATCGGGTAACTAAGCGCAGGGCCGCGCTTAGTAACCCGATGTTTACCCTGGTTACAAGCGTAAACGTAAAAAAACAAACCGTACATGCTCACCCGTCGGTGTCCTTCAGGTCCCTTGCAGTCTGCTTCCTGCTCTGAGTGCCGGCCGGAAAGTGAGAGAGCAGATCACAGCGGTGCTGCGCTCTGCTCTCACTGTACGGCTGCACTCAGAGCAGGAAGCAGACGGCAGGGGACCTGAAGGACACCGGCGGGTGAGTATGTACTGTTTGTTTTTCTACATTTACGCTGGTAACCAGGGTAAACATCGGGTTACTAAGCGCGGCCCTGCGCTTAGTTACCCGATGTTTACCCTGGTTACCCGGGGACTTCGGCATCGCTCCAGCGCCGTGATTGCAACGTGTAACCGCAGTATACGACGCTGGAGCGATACTTATACGACGCTGCAACGTCACGAATCGTGCCGTCGTAGCGATGAAAATGGCACTGTGTGACGGTACCCTTAGTTGGTTCGAGACTTTGAGACACTTTGATTACCAGTATAATAAAATATTACAACACCCTGTGTCTTTATTTCATTAAAATACTTTTAAATAATGTGTGTGTGTGTTTTATTAACCATTTCGTACTATTGGATTAATAATGGATAGGTGTCATAATTGACGCCTCTCCATTATTAATCTGGCTTAATGTCACCTTACAATTGCAAGGTGACATTAACCATTCATTACCCCATATCCCACCGCTACACGGGAGTGGGAAGAGAGTGGCCAAGTGCCAGAATAGGCGAATCTTCCAGATGTGCCTTTTCTGAGGTGGCTGGGGGCAGATGTTTTTTAGCCGGGGGGGGGGGGGGGCAATAACCATGGACCCTCTCTAGGCTATTAATATCTGCCCTCAGTCACTGGCTTTACCGCTCTGGCGGAGAAATTTCCGCGATTTAACCCTTTATTTTACAAGCTACAGCGCCCACATTTTGCACACTCCTAACATTAGTAGTGTGGAATATGCAAAAAAAAAAGGGATATGAGATGGTTTACTGTATGTAAACCATGTCTCATATCATGTCGGGTTTGTGGAGGAGAAAGAAAAAGCCGGCAATTGAATTACCGGCTTTCCACATATCTCGCGCTGAATTAAATATAAATACAGTATATATATAAATATATATATGTGTCTCAATGACAGTATACTTTATATATGTTTTAACGAACATTTGAGCCCATAAATCCATTAGATGTCGGTTTTGCAAGCCTGCGAGAAAATATCGCAGTACGGATGCCATACGGATTACATACGGAGGATGCCATGCGCAAAATACTCTGCCACACCCTGCCTACGGATGACATACGGATCACTATTTTTGGAACATTTCTGCGTATTAAGGCCGTAAAATACAGACCGTATTTTCATACGCTGAGTGTGACGCCGGCCTAAACATTAAACTTTAGTCTTTTTCCAGGTGGCTTCTTTAATTATTGAGCCCTAAGCAATCTCATGTTGTAACCTTGAATCAAAACTAGACCTGGCAATGTTTAATTGTAGGACCCATTTTTCTATTCCACAAACACACAAAAAAATCATTAACACTTTTATAGCAGATGTCCAATTATTGCTTCCTTTAATTGGATTCAATAGACTCGGGAGTAGGGTGATATAAGACTGGGGTATTGGCACTATATTCCTGTGGTTCCTGTAAATTATTTTGGCAGGATACCCATTATACGGCTTCTATCAAGTGATAGGATCTCTGAATATATTTAGTGTCAGCCAAAAAAAAGTTCTTCAAAATAAATGTGCAAAGCTAAATGGAAATGCTTTTACTTTTTTAATTTTTTTGTATTTTGTATTTCCTCAGTCCTAGATATTTGAAGAAAGAGAACCTTATATAATATTAAATTATTTCAGAACTTTACCAGTGGCGTTGAGGATCCAAGAATTAAAGAAAGAAAAGTTAATAAAAATAGTAGAGGAAAAAAAGGGTTATTTTAGAGGGTTTGTTTTTGAGTATAGCGACAAAAACTGATAGGCAGGTAGTTGCTACGTACCTGCCTATCCTGACCTGGGACGATCTCTTCCAGCACATTTCACCTCTCACCAACACAGCAGCTCTCCCTCTTCCAGTTAATCTGTAGGGACCCAGCTGTCAATCAGCATGACATCAGCAGAAACGCTCCTCTACAGAGCAGAAGAGAAGATGCAGCTCTGTCAATGTGATGTTAGCGGAAGCCGCACAAATCGTCGTCCATGACCCCTCTGAGCCATCAGAAAACAGTGTCGGAAAGAGAAGGCAAGTAGTTAGCAACTACCTGCCGGTAAGTTCAAAGCCACATCCTCAAAAATAATAAAAGTCCAGGATAACCCCTTCAGGTATAAGGTTATAGATAGTTTACCACCAAGCTAAAGATTACCTACACTTTAATATTTTAAACAATTATGTTGATAAATTTGCAGTAAATAACAGCAACAAAGTCACCAGGAACAAAAATCGGAGTTCAAAAATTTCTCTAATTACAAATTCTCGTCTACTAAGGATCGAGATTGTTGTCATACCAAGTGACCACATCACCTAATTAGACTTTGTGGCTACAATGTGAATGAGGTCTAGTGTGTACATAACCCAGGTGGGCCATTTTTTTTTTAAGGATTTTTGTGCAAATCTTGGACATCTCCTTTCATCAAACTACAAGCTTCTTGGTCAAAACTATCTACTAGTACCTACTTGGTTTGTAGTGAAAAAGTTTGGGCCTTTTAACAACAGAAATAATGGATTTGAATAATTATACTCATACTTGCCAACTTATGAAGTGGGCTTCTCGGAGAACAGTGACAGCGGAGTGCATACTAATTCACCATAGTTATTCCTCAATAGTCCCACCCCTACATTCTTCAAGAGTGTGATTAGATGCCGGGGTTCCATCTAATGATGAGGAATCCTGATGTTACACACAAGAAACCTTGCAGAAGCTCAGCTTTCGAAGAGATTTTCTAACTCTTCAAGTAGCCTCCAAGATATCAGGGGAAGTTTAGAAGTATGATTGTACTGAGCACATCATTAGCATGAGACCTAATAATGACACTGCCCAACAAGAATACTGTGCATTTTCTTTATTTTTGACCACCTTTTGTAGAGCTCTGGGTTTCCCACCTCAAAATACCATAGGCTACATTGACATAAACTGCTGCATCTTTTTCTGTTCTTAAATTTGTCATTATCCAATTGGTTACATATTTTTTTATCTCAATCCAAAACCCTAAATATAAAAAAAAGAGCTATAGCTGAATGCCTAAATGTGCTCTGATCCTTGTCAAATTCATCTTAAAGTCATTTTATTGTATCATTTTAGCCGTAAGTATGTATTACGATTGCACATAAATCAAGCAGCGGGGCCGGACACTGGGGTGTTACACTGATGTATTCTTTGATTCTCTTTTTATGTAAAGTACTGAATTTACAGCCATAAATTATAATGACTTCTGAATATAGATTTAGCATTTCTGGATAGTATCTTTTATTATCTGTAAGATAGTTACTGCAGCTTTCATCTCTTAAAATCCTCGCTGTGGTCTGCGGAAACCACAGCAGATAAAAGATGTGAGAACTACTTCAAAGTCAACTAACAAGCCGTGAGCAGGCAAAGCACGGAGCCTTGTCCTCTTCTCGAGTGCACTTACCTCACAGCCATTGCAACAAATTGCTTTTGATAACTTACGGCATGACATTAGTTTCAGCTGTAAATGGCTTTGGACAATAGTTTTTTTTCAATAGACATACGAATGGCACAAAATATATGATTCATTAACATTTTACAAAGAGATTACAAGGCGTAATTTACCCATCATTGCTGACCTGGTAAAATATTTGCCATTTTCCTAGTGCAGCTTCCTTGGTTTCTGTAACTTTGCTTGAGTCAGTGACATACATAAAAGAGAGGGGATTCACATTGAAAATATCAGAATGTCCTCTTTTTTTTGTTTGTTCCCTAGAAAGGAGGCATAGCGTTTATTCATTTTCTTACTGTGACCGTTGGGCCAATTCCCTTACCTCCTGCTTGTGAAGTTTAAACTTTATCTTAATCTTAACTAAAGGATTTATCCAGGACTACTTAATTTTTTTTTAGTACGAGCCCAAGAACTAACAGGCAGATAGTTGCTAACTACCTGCCTGTTGTGCCCGGCACCGATCTCTGCTAACACAGACTGCTCCTGCCGCAGGTGATACAGTGGCTTCCGCTGACGTCACATAGACAGAGCAGCAGCTTCACTTTCACTCTGCTGTGTTGATGGGGCGTGATTTCCAACATTATGCTCATTGTCAGCTGGCTCCCTGCTGCTTAACTGCAGGGAGCTGGCTGTCAATTAGCATGATGTTAGGAGTCACGACCTGTCCACAGAACAGCCCGGAAGAAGAAGAGCTATTCTGTTGACTTTGAACAGCTGAATCAATCTGAGCTGGCGCTGGATAGAACAGGCAGGTAGCTGCATCTGTTAGCAACTACCTGTCTTTTAATTTTTAGGCCCAAAGTGCAAAAAAAATAGTCATGGACAAACACTTTTAGATAAAGTTTTTATCAGCAAAATGTAGTCATCAGTAAAATGCGTAATATTTTTGTGTAAACCATTGTAAATATATTAAAACTAGATGCCATACATATAAAGCCCAGATTTTTTTTCAATATAAACATTATAAACCATAGTATGTTGCTGTCACTGACCCTATGTGTAGGCATTTATTTTATCATAGTCCAGTGACTTTGACTCACGGTTTTGTAGCACATTCTTGACCAGTTGATTGTTACTACACTTAGCTGTTCGACTGCCCGACCACTGGCTGAGCAGAAATATTTGGAAATTATTCCTGCACAACAAGAAAAAGAATTAAATGTTATATTATCATTTATCAACACTGGTGGACCTTACGGAAAGCGTTTCTATATATATAATTGTCTAAGGGGTACTTCCGTCTGTCTGTCCTCAACTTCCGTAACGGTTATTCATTCACTGATTGGTCTCGCCAGCTGCCTGTCATGGCTGCCGCGACCAATCAGTGACGGGCACAGTCCGATTAATCCCTCCCTACTCCCCTGCAGTCAGTGCCGGGCAGCCGCTCCATACTCCCCGCAGTCACGGCTCACACAGGGTTAATGCCAGCGGTAACGGACCGTGTTATGCTGCGGGTAACTCACTCCGTTACCGCCGCTATTAACCCTGTGTGACCAAATTTTTACTATTGACGCTGCCTGTGCAGCGTCAATAGTAAAAGGATCTAATGTTAAAAATAATAAACAAAAATAAAAAATCATTATATACTCACCTTCCGCTGCCTTTCCCGTTGCTCGCCACCCTCCGGTAACCGCTCTGTGCAAGCGGCAAGTTCCGGTAGCAAAGATCGTATGGCAGAAGGACCTGCCATGACGTCACGGTCATGTGACCGCGACGTCATCCCAGGCCCTGCGCGCCTGCGTGAGCAGGACCTGCCATGACGTAATGGTCATGTGACCGCGACTTCATCACACCCTGGGACCAGAAGCTGCCGCCTGTACCGCGCACAGGCGACAGAACTACAAGTATGGTGAGTATGTTAGAACTACAATGGGCCCTCGGATCGGAAGGTGAGTATGTTTATTTTTTTATTTTTTAACCTGTGACAAACGTAGCTGGGCAATCTACTACGTAGCTGGGCAATATACTACGTGGCTCTGTGCTGTATACTACATCGCTGTGCAATATACTACGTGGCTCTGTGCTGTATACTACGTCACTAGGCAATATACTACGTCACTGGGCAATATACTACATGGCTGGGCAATATACTACGTCACTGGGCAATATACTACATGGCTGGACAATATACTACGTCGCTGTGCAATATACTATGTCACTGGGCAATATACTACATGGCTGGGCAATATACTACGTCGCTGTGCAATATACTACGTCACTGGGCAATATACTACATGGCTGGGCAATATACTACGTCACTGGGCAATATACTACATGGCTGGGCAATATACTACGTGGCTCTGTGCTGTATACTACGTTGCTGTGCAATATACTACGTCACTGGGCAATATACTGCGTGGCTGGGCAATATACTACGTCGCTGTGCAATATACTACGTGGCTGGGCAATATACTACGTCACTGGGCAATATACTACGTCACTGGGCAATATACTACGTCACTGGGCAATATACCACGTCACTGGGCAATATTCTACGTCGCTGGGCAATATACTACGTGGCTGGACTATATACTACGTGGCTGGGCTATATACTACGTGGCTGGGCAATATACTACGTGGCTGGGCTATATACTACGTGGCTGGGCAATACACTACGTCGCTGGGCAATATACTACGTGGGCTGTGCAATATACTACGTGGACATGCATATTCTAGAATACCCGATGCGTTAGAATCGGGCCACCATCTAGTGAATATAATAAAAAGCACTTTCATAATAATGATATCCAAGTCATGAATCTAAGTGTATTCTATCTCTAACCTCCCAGCTTCAGTAACAGCTGCAGCTTGTACTGAGTTCGAGATTCCAGCAACAGGGAAGAGGGACACTGCGGAGCTGTTGATCAGGCTAGGTGGGTGGATATAGAAGTTTATGTGCATACAACCATTCTGCTAAGGATTTTCAAAGTAAGTATACCAGCCAATTTAAATCAGAATTTTCATAATGTATGAAGTTGGTATTGCGAAATTTAATGACTTATCCGCTTGATCCCCTTAGAAATAATATAAAAATAAATGTAAATGTTGAAAATGAGTTGTACAAGAGAAAATGTACTTTACAAACTTTTGGTTTTTCAGACTATGAGAGTAAGACAGATCATCATAATTTTTATTGCTACCATGATACAAAAAAAAAAAAACATCACACACTCTCTTCAGCAATATGTCGCGAAAATGTGTAACTTTGCCTTTTTGTGATTATTACATTTTGAACGAGTATTTAATGATAAAATCAATATTAGCATTTAGATCACAAAGGCTCATGCTGGCTGCACTTGGCCGGTTCAAAGACATCTGTCTGTTTCCCCCAGGCTACGGACGAACCCCTGATTACAACAAAGGCTTCATTGTGGCAGATTTTAACCTTTACATTAAAAGTGCTCATTATTATTTCATTTAGCTGAGGACTGTTTTAAATTTGCCACTGTGATATGCATGAATTTGTGTTAGGGGATTGTATAATCAGAAAATTAACTATTGCTTAAATCAGTTTTTGTGTTAAATGTACAGTATTTTTATATTTTGGTCCATTTTTAATATCACAATTTGTATTGAAAAAAAATTGAAGTTTTGCCTTTTTTACACTGTTTTTCCGTTCTTTATGGAAAACGTTTCTGAAATGTCATGATTATCACAAGCAAGATTACAATCAGTAAAGGTAACACCTCTATACACAGTAGATAGCACATTTTCCACTATTCACAGTAGGTGATGCCCCATTTTCACATGATAATTAGTTGCTTCAATACAAAAGATAAGGTCCAAGTCAGTCTAGTGCTGCTAATGTACATGTGATTTTTCTGAAACAGTAGGACATATATGTCTAGCATGGCTCCAGTGGGTAGTGTGAACTTTTTTTAATACAGATTGTGATGCAAAAATAAAAATATATATATATATATTTTAAGTATAAAGTACATTTTACATTAAAGCCTCATTTAAACAGCAGGTCATTTTCTGATGACACATTCCCTTTAAAATGAGCATTAAACCTAGAGATTAATAATGAGATTAGGACAAGAAACATAGTTGCCTTCAATATTTGCTTGTTTTCTGTATTTTCTGCATAAGCCAGAAACAGTAAGTTTGGTAAAACTTGCCAAAACCCCCAAACTTTTGCCGTCTACTCTCATAGTTCAATATACTGTATGACCACTTGGTGTCCTAATAAAAGGAGCTTTTTTACTGCATTCTTCTCCTTTAGGAACCCTTCAAAGAACAAAGAGGTTACTCTTCTGCTTATTAGTTTCATGTTTAACTAAGCAATGGAAGCTAAGCGGAAGGACGTCACAGTCTTTTGCTGTATTGTAGGGGGGAAGCTTTTGATGCATCAGTTGTCCCAAGTCGGTTATACACATTAGATGGCTGTCGGCCAAATGAGGCTTTGTCTGATCATTTGGTCATCTGCCAGTTAAGTCATTTATCCCATACAAAGAAGTGTATATTATGTTCTCTTTGAAAAAGCATCCAAAAGGCAACTCTGCTGGAGGCTTACCTCAGGAAGAACAAAGTGATCGGCAGTCCAAAATTGATATCTTCCACGACAATCAGATGGCCAGAGATCCCTTACATATAAGAGTGTCGGCTGAACCCGTCAATATTGTCCAATATTGCTCTAATGTATATGGAGGCCTTTACAGTCACACCCAAAGTAGTGAGAAGGAAGAGGACATCATTGAGCTCCTGGGAAACACAGAGGAGTTTTCTTCTGATATTTCTCAATTTTAACTGTAATATCAGACACAAGGGAAAAAAGTAGGAAATTATTTTTGATTTTTTGTGTGCATTTTCTGTGTTATGTTTTCCTTTAAGATGAAAATATGACAAGAAAATATAGGTTCCTGATTCATCTTCTGTTAAAATTCTGAGCATCTGCCTTTTTTTAAATATATCACAAAAAAAAACTAGGGGCAAATACAATGGGGTACATTATATCTCTAACAAAGACTGTGAGCCATGTTTCCGTTACTAATAAGCAGCAGAGTTGACTAATTATGCGGCTATACTGTAGCAGATGACGTATCACACCGGCTTTGACTGACCCACCAAAATACCAGAGGATTCTGCTGTGAAACCAAATTCTGAAATAATAGTAGGTTTCTAAGAAAACAAAGCCTGAAAGGTATGGGCGAAGTTATCTCTATTTGGAGCTGAATCTGGACACAATTGCTTTTCTATTTAGAATGGGGTTCGAAAGAACCTTATGGTTGAGGTTGTTGCGTCCCGTTATATTCAAGCTGCAAAAGTCTCTGTGTCACTTTTTCAGCAGATCGGTACACATTCACATTGCTGGCCACAACCCCTTTTATAGTGTCCTCCAATGTCCTGCAGTGGCCTGTCTCTGCTTTGCATACACTTGCAGCCTACTCGTCTCATTTACTGTGTCACCGTCCTTCACACTCACGCATCAGACCACGAACTGTATCTGCTAAGGCACTCATCTTAAACACTCAGGGATCAACTTCAAGATTAATCTGGCACATCAATTCTCCAATCACCATGGGAAGCTATCTCCTCTCCTTGTGTACTCTCTCAGTCTCACAGTAAGGGTATGTGCACACGTCCGGATTTCTTGCAGAAATGTCCTGAAGAAAACCGGACATTTTCTGCAAGAAATCCGCATTTTTTTTTTCGCGTTTTTTTTCCGTTTTTTTCGCGTTTTTTTTAGCATTCTGCAAGCGTAATTAGCTTGCAGAATGCTAAAGTTTTCCAAGCGATCTGTAGCATCGCTTGGAAAACTGACTGACAGGTTGGTCACACTTGTCAAACATAGCGTTTGACAAGTGTGACCATCTTTTTACTATAGATGCAGCTTATGCAGCATCTATAGTAAAAGAGAGAATGTTTAAAAATAATAAAAACAATAAAAAAATGCTTATACTCACCCAGACGATCTCCTCAGCGACGTCCGTTCCTCTTCCTATAGCTGGTGTGTGCGCGCAGAACCTTCCATGACGTCGCGGTCACGTGAGCGGTCACATGACCGCTCACGACCAATCACAAGACAGTGACGTCATCACAGGTCCTTCACCGCACACCAGCTACAGAAACCGAAGCGGCAGCATGCACCTGAGGGGCGGGAAGACATCGAGGGTGAGTATATGACTATTTTTTATTTTAATTCTTATTTTTTGACCAATTATATGGTGCCCAGTGCGTGGAGGAGAGTCTCCTCTCCTCCACCCTGGGTACCAACCGCACACAGTCTGCTTACTTCCCGCATGGTGTGCACAGCCCCGTGCGGGAAGTAAGCAGATCAATGCACTCCTAGGTGTGCGGAATCCCCTGCAATTCCGCATTTTAATGAACATGTTGCTTTTTTTCCCGCGATGCGATTTTTTCGCGGAAAAAAAGGCTACATTTGCACAAAAAATGCGGAATACACTGAAAATAATGGGAGGCATATGTTAGCGTTTTTTTCGCGTTTTTATCACGTTTTTATAGCGAAAAAACGCGAAAAATACTGAACGTGTGCACATGGCCTAAGCCTCTGTGCTCCTCTCTGCAGACGCATATCTTGCTCCTCCATGATGGTTCTCTAATGTAGGTGGGCTCATCTCCTCCACCTGGGACAAACGGACCTCTTTCATGATATCATCACTCACATTTCCATTCAACACATCCTTCACATAGCTTGCAATATTTCATATTGTCACTGTAATTGTAACTGTTCAACAGCCACAACACATGCAGGGATTTCCTGTTTGTTAGGCAGTCCCTGCATGTGTTGCGGCTGTCGAACAGATGTGAGACATGCAGCCGTGGCCACTCGAGCATATTTTTCGAGCACACCCAAAAATACTTGATTAGGACACGCGCATTCTATAGGGTAACACCTTATCCGAGCACGCTCACTCAACACTAATTGCAACATATTTTGATAAGGAGTCACTGTAGTATACTTAACTATAAAGGCATAACACTAACACTTTGCTAGTGGTAGGAAATGCATATAGCATAACATAATCTTACATCACATAATGTATGACATTTGTACTGAAGTTATAATATACAGTATATATAAATGTTAGAACTTAGACTAACTTAGTTAAATGCATACAAACTGCTATATTTATTAATTTTTAAATAAAAAAATCAATATATAGAATAATAATAAAATACCTGGTGTAATTATTATGGTATTTTCTAATAGTAAATTACCTATATTCTCTCTGCCTTGGAGCAAACATGGATGAACTCCTTGAGTCTCATGTAAACTCACCCTAAAGCTTCTATTCGTATACAATAAGGTCATAGATATCAAACATGCAAAGAAGCAGCCAGTTGTTTCTCAAAATAAGACAAAAACTAGCAAAATGTTGAATGACGTTCAGATTTAATTATTATGAAACAAACATCATGTTCGGCAGTGAAAATGTTTGTTTCCCACCAGTAAAATTATATTTTCCTATGTCCACTGAATAAACCTAAAATATTCTCAGGATAGTCTTGTGATTACCCTGGAGCTCAGTGACTGCTGCTTGGCTGTAAAAATAAATGGTCCTTAGTCAGTGCATTTATATGTTTAAATAGAGCTGCTTTTGGGTAATAAAGTGGAGGGAAGGGAAAAGTCGACACGTTACATCTTACAAAGTCTTTTGAGAATATTGTGATCTGAAATTAAAGAGGTTTTTCTTTCCTAAAAAATAATGGCATATTATTAGGGTATGATTTAACTTTGTACAGTAATTTGTCTGTGTGTCTGACCTCTGAGATATCCCTCTAGACTTCAAAGTTTCTGTCTGGTCAGCAGGGCTAAGTGGTGCTCCAGGACTAAGGTCCGCTCAGAGCAGCCAGATTCACATTAGTTGAGATTGGTGAAAAGCGAACATGCTGGGATAAGGTGTTATCTGACCATGCTCGTGTGATAATTGAGTGTATTTGGCATGCTCGAATAAACATGTTCGAGTCCTCGTATTTGCATGTCTCTTGGCTGATCGACATCCGCAACATATGCCGGGACTGACTAACAAACAAGTAACATAAAATGCTGGAAGAGAGGTGTTGTCAGCGTGGTCACATGAGACAGATAGCGTACCCTGTGATCACACTGGCACACTTCTGACCTTCTTTATGGGTGTCTACATTTTTCTACTTATGGATGCTGCTTTTTTGAATGGACAGCATCACAGTGGGTTAAAACTAGAATCCCACAGAGTTGAACGAAATGAAATGCCCCATCGAATTATAAGAAAATTAGCATATTTGGCCTCAGTAATTTCAGGCCCTGTATCTCCATAACACAGTGGAGAGAGAAAAAAAAAGCCAAAAACCTGTTTATTTAATTTGTTATGCAACGTGACCACTTCAGCCAATCAGTCGCTACTAATTGGCTGCAGCATTTCAACATTGCTTCAAAGAGGAAGCTTGCTGTTGGTTCTTTTTCAGAACATCCCCTTAATATGGTGAATGTTATTGACAATCTGCCTCTAGTAGGCAGATTCTTAAGGCCCCGTCTCACATAGCGAGATCGCTAGCGAGATCGCTGCTGAGTCACAAGTTTTGTGACGCAACAGCGACCTCAGTAGCGATCTCGCTATGTGTGACACGTACCAGCGACCCGGCCCCTGCTATGAGATCGCTGGTCGTGTCGGAATGGCCTGGGCCGTTTTTTGGTTGTTGAGGTCCCACTGACATCGCTGAATCGGTGTGTGTGACACCGATCCAGCGATGTCTTCACTGGTAACCAGGGTAAACATCGGGTTACTAAGCGCAGGGCCGCGCTTAGTAACCCAATGTTTACTCTGGTTACCAGCGTAAATGTAAAAAAAAAAAAACAGTGCATACTCACCATCTGATGTCCGTCAGGTCCCTTGCCGTCTGCTTCCCACACTGACTGAGCGCCGCAAAGTGAAAGTGAAAGTACAGCACAGCGGTGACGTCACCGCTGCGCTCTGCTCTCACTGTACGGCGGCACTCAGTCAGAGCAGGAAGCAGACGGCAAGGGACCTGACGGACATCAGATGGTGAGTATGTACTGTTTGTTTTTTTTGGTAACCAGGGTAAACATCGGGTTACTAAGCCCGGCCCTGCGCTTAGTAACCCGATGTTTACCCTGGTTACCCGGGTGCTGCAGGGGGACTTCGGCATCGTTGAAGACAGTTTCAACGATGCCGAAGTCGTTCCCCTGATCGTTGGTCGCTGGAGAGAGCTGTCTGTGTGACAGCTCCCCAGCGACCACACAGCGACTTACCAACGATCACGGCCAGGTCGTATCGCTGGTCGTGATCGTTGGTAAATCGCTATGTGAGACGGGGCCTTTACTGGCTGGTCCGTACAGCAGCTGAAAACATTATACGTCTCATGAGAAGGATAATCTAGGTGTTGGAACTGAGCATGTGTGACCGCCAGCACTGAACACCTTAAGAGGACAAGAAGGAATCGAAAGACAACAAGTACCGTATGTAACTGCAATATCTGGACACAGGAGCCATTTAAAAAAAAGATGAGTAGCATTGAGAATGTCTAAGGCTAAGTTCACATTAGCGTTGTGCGACGCAGCGTCGGGCGCCGCTGCGTCGCCGCATGCGTCATGCGCCCCTATATTTAACATGGGGGCGCATGGACATGCGTTGTGATGCGTTTTTTGACACATGCATTTTTTGCGGAGCACGCGTCAGGGCGCACAGGACGCAGCAAGTTGCATTTTTTTTGCGTCCAATTTCGGCCAAAAAGGACGCATGCGTCGCAAAACGCAGCGTTTTAGCGTGCGTTTTGCTGCGTTTTTGTTTGCGTTGTGCGTTGCGTCGCCGACGCTGCGGCGCACAACGCAAATGTGAACGTAGCCTAACAGAGTAATACCCTTGCACACGCTGTGTTACTACTTAGCAGTTTCTCAGCTTTTTTTCTAATAATAGATAAAAATTCTATGTACACAAATAACATGTGAGATCAGTAGAGAAAATGAACATGTTACTGTAGACTTCCAAGGTAAAAAGAAGAAACAACCCTGAAAAGTACCGGTATACGTTTTTTTCTAATCAATACTTTCATTTCACATCGGCTCCGTGCTGTTGCCATATGATTTTATCTACAGTAAAATATTAAATTCATAGCCCGACTGGATAGAGAGACTTAATACAATTGAATCCGTGGGAAAATATGACGAGAAGCCTTATTTGATCAATATAATAAAAGACATAATGGATTTCTAGGATACAAAGGATTTTCTGGTCAATAACTACTTTCAAAAGGAGCTCCGCCAAACAAAGCCTAAATTAACTAGAAAGAGCAGAAATAGACGCTTCCTTTTTTACTTATACCGCAGCTCATGGGCATTGAATATTTATTGATAGTGTAATACAAGGTCAGTCTCACATTTCTATGTGGGAGCAAATATAGTTTATAGAGCAGAAAACAAATTCCTGTTACCTTTGAGTTTTCTTTAGTTATGCAATAAATATTAATACCTACAAACCCCTGATGCTTTGCAGCAGACTAATTAATATATTTTTCAGTACAAATTTAAAGAGAAATTACACTAAGAAATGAAAATTACACCAGATAAGTACATTAATTTTGCACAATTCAAAAGCTCAAATTTAGAGACTAAAATTATGTGTATCCAATCATTTCTGAAAACTCTACTTCACACTTGTCTTGGAGTTTCTCTTGAGTTTTCATGTATTTTGCAAGAATAGGGCAGTCTGCTGAACTTTTTGTGCCATCAAAAAGGCAACAGGCTCCTTCAGGATCCTCTGATATTTGTTTCTAAACAGATCTGATGGTAGTTATGGCTCTTTTAGAAATAGTAAGCCATGATGTTAGTGTAAAACAGAGTTTAAGGGGCACAAACTGGTACTACAGTATAACAGTAACTGGTTCCGTTATGATCACAATTGAGGTAACTTTGCACCCAAATGCTTGTAATAATAAAATCTGACTATTTGCATTCCAATGAACGACTACATCAATTGTTCATCAGTATGCAATGCTCAAGTAGGCTGCTTTTTGGTCCGTGTCTCTACCCGTAGTATTATCATAATGTCACCTAACACTGCATCTGGGAACTGTAGAGAGGAATGTGGAGCGCCCCCAGACGCAGGGCCGCGGGGTACTCGGTACCAGGCCTCTCTGTCTCGGTTCTTGGGTTGTCACGGTGGCTAGGCCTGGTATGTGACCCTGCTAAGGGGTGTCCAATGAAAGATGTGATGATGGTGCGTGGTGCAAGGTGAGATGAATAACGAGGACACAGAGTTGCAGTCTCTTTACCTCTTTACTGAAGGCTTCAGGATCCGCAATCCAGAGCACTGCTAACAGGGCTGGCTGAGACCAGCCGGTCCGAAGGCACATCCAGAGTTTCCTTTACAGGTGGAAATCAGTGCTTACCTTCTAGCGCCTGTGTGTTGTAGTACCTCCCTGCTGAGCACCACGGGATAGTCCTCACAACTGTTGTGTCTGTTTCTGATGTTCTTCCTCACAACTATTGTTTCTCTTCTGATGTTCTTCTCCGTCCCCCAGATGATTTGGCTAGGACGCACCCGTATGACGGGTAGGTCTGGAGTTCTTCCGGGACCCTAGAGTCGCCCCTCTCCCACAATTGCCTCTTATGTCTGCTTAGGTGATTTAGGTGAGACAGCCAACCTAAAGTCAACTGCCCTGCTGCTGTTTGAAGTAATGCTTGGAGCCCAATACTTCCTCGGCATTCCGGCCACCGGCTACGCGCCTCAGTAGGATGTTGCCGATCTCGGGGCATGACTCCTACTGGTTCTATTCTCCTTTGTGCTGTGATCTCGTTTCTCACTTCTCCACAATAAACCTCGCTTCTTATCCTTTCTTAAGATACCGCCGCAATGAAGTGCAGGCGCGGTTCCGTAACGATCTGTCCTTTTCGCTAGGCCTCTGTCAGGATCCCACCCCTGACAGGGACCCCCCTGAATCTTCCCAAGCAACCCCTTCTCTCACTAGGTGTTGCCTGGGCAAAACCCAGTCAGCTTCTCTCTGACTTCCTATCCAGCCCCCAGTTTTACCAGATTGTGAGGAGTGGCCTAATCATAGAACCCTTTGCTCCCCCTGATGGCCAGAGTGTGAAGTGTAATGTGTGACTGTGATACCTGGTCAGGTGAATTCCTTAAGTGCCATCAGACGTACCATCACTCCCCTTAGCGGCGGAGCAACAGTACTGCAACGACCAGGACTCTGGGGCGCTGCAAATGCAATGGACAGTTTTTATTTTGAGTGACCGCTGCCGGCAATGACGCTCCTCACATGGGACTATAACTTCCAGAAACTTTCTTATTATTTATATTTTATCTCCTTCCTGAAAATAAGGAGAGTACGACTTCCCAGTAACCATCCACCTGGAGCAATCGGAAACACAGGCAGGAGTATATACCACCTTAATGCTAGTTCATACAACTCTTGGAAATGTACTGCAAATCACAGGATTTAACTAACCCATCTGTCTGTCTAAGGGTCTGCTTACCCCACGTCACCTTTACTGGTCATTTAAATGCCTGTTCACAAGGGCAAACCAGAGTAAAGGATGCACACTGAGGGATTTATAATAAATTGCTCCGTGGCAATAGGATGATATGGTTCTCGGCAGTGTAGTGCAAGTCCTGTTTACACAGAATGATGTACCGTAGAGAAAGATGATTTTCAGCAATGCACAAAAGATCATTCACCCAATGAACAAGCATCTCTATCATTCATTGAGTGATCGGCAGGATGCTTAAATTGTAAGATTATGAATGCTTGTTCACGATTATCTTGCAATGTAGATGCAGTAACAACACCAATATCCTCAATCTTAAATGGTTATGCCAAAAAAGCATACATAAAGAAACCACTAAAACACAAGGCTTTTTTTACAAGGTTAAAACAGATCTTTTATTACAATACATTAAAAAAGTTATACAAAGAAAATATATATGTAATAAAAAATGGGGAATCCAAATACAGAAAAGAACGAGGGTGGGTATACCTGGAAGTAATTAGTGTATAATGCATCTACAATAGATCAGTAATGATTATTCAGGGCTTACATAGTAATGCAACAGGACTAGCATATAGTTCACATTCTGATAGGGTCATAAGTAACATACAAAGGCTATTAGAGCACTCAAAAAATCTATTATGGATCGGTATGATATCCAATATGAGCTGAAACACAGTTTGATAAATATAAATATATATATACAGTATATACACACACACAAGAATGTGCTAGTGGACTCTATTAATCACATTTAACGTCCATATGTGAGACCCAAAGAAAATGTTCTGCTGGAAATAATAAACATGTTTAATACACTGGACTGCTTCTTCTCAGTGTAGTAGGAGCGACCGGACACTGCGGTCTTCTGGCTCTGCCCGTTGTAGTAATCCCGTGATAGCAAGCCTATGGGTGCGAGAAAAACTTGGACGCCACACGGACCACCAGTCTAGCTTGAGACAAATACGCACACATTTCCCTCATTTCAGCCCATTGAGCAATTTAATTCAATAGGGAAAATCAATGAGAAATGTGAAGCCATACGCATGTCATACCATGTCATACAGATACATGTGTGGGAGAAAATCACATCATAGCATTGCAAACGGATTACACATGGATGACCATACGGAGAACACTGGTGCGACTCTCAGCAGGGAAACTCAGACCGATTTTCCATATGTTTAGTGTGACGCTGGCCTTATTAGAAGACACCCGGGGTTAGAGGGTTTTAAGTATGGGAACAAAGAATAAAATATTGCTATATATGCTGATGACCTATTATTTCATTTCAGATTTCATTATTTCATTAATAACTTTGATAACTCTATTCCAAACATATTGGACACAATTGAGAGATTTAGGACCTTTTCAGGCCTGACCATAAGCTTGTCTAAATCCACTCTTCTTCGGATTCCAGGAGTATTGCTATTTGGGAGAGTTTGTCCAATATTTCAGCAGTTCAGAAATTTAAATATCTGGGGATTTACATTACTAATAAACCACTGGAGCTTATTCTTTTAAATTTAATTCCAGAGGTTATTAAAATGAGGAACAAAGTGTGTATATGGGAAAGTTACCTCTGTCAGCCTTAGGTAGAATAAACCTCATTAAGACAGCACCATTGCTTGCGTCCCTGTATGGTGTCCACTTCTCCCTCCGTACAGAGACGCAGACTTACTAACTGTCCTAGACCTCTGCACTGCCCCCAGCTTCTCCTGCTTCCTGCTGCTCTGTATGTCGCACTGTGTCTCGGCGGAGTGCGCACTCTCCCGCTATTAAAAAGCCAGCACGCCAACATAGTAAATGCCATCAATTAACAGCTGGGAGGCATTTAATGTAATGTGTTCATCTGCAAGGTGTCTCTCAGCCAATAGTTGGGAGACATGTTTTATAAAAGGCACCGTCCCCAATTGGGAAATGCCTGAGCAACTACTATAGATTAGTGTTAGGGTGGTGCAACTGTATATTGCCAGGTCCCCCTGTCCTTAGTCTGTTTAACTTGTTCCCGTAACCTGTCTCATTAGTATAGTACTGTTAGTCCTTATTCTTGTGACTGCTTCGGTGGTGTCTGTACCCTGAAACCGCATCGGCGGTACCTGAGCTGTTTCCTGAGACCAGTGGGTCTAACTTGTCCCTGTGGCCATCCTGCCAGCACAGTCTGAAACCCTCTGTGGCCGTCCCATCTGCTATCCGGAGACTGCACAGTGTGAACTTGTCCTAAGTGACCATCCTGATTGTACAGTGTGAATTTTCCCAGTGAATGTCCTGCTCTCTCCAGGAATATGGGTTAATGGCTTAGACCGTTGAGGTCAGCTGCTACTGCCGGTTGCCGCCCTAGAGTGGTACCTGGCAGCTTTTTGCCGCACAAGCATGACCTCACCACTAGAGGCTCTAGTGAACACCAAGGTAGCTGTTTAGTGATGCCCCTCCAGGGTAGGTTTTGTCCGTGGCGCAGTGGGTCCACAATCCATGTGCGCCACCTGAGCGTGTAACAAGATGTGCTTATTGCCATGCATTCTATACATTGCACATAACTCACCCGTCTGGATTCCTAAATATTGCTTTAGGAAAATGCACAACATCTTTAGAGACTTTATGTGAAAAAGAGGGATCCCAGAATAAAACTGGAAAAACTGCAATTGCCAAAAAACAAGGGGGGTAGCTTTGCCTCATATATGGGGGCAATAGTTAGCTTCCCAATTTCAACACTTCCGTGTCTGGGCACTGGAGGAAGCACAGGCAACATGATTAATAGTATTAAAATACTTGGGCGTGGGGAAGAATTTACTGGAGATACTGGAGTCACACAAATCTATTGGTAGCCCAAGGATATACCCTACCTGGTCACTGGTCCATAATATTTGGTGGACATGTAAAAGATTAGGATGACAGACTGCTCAAAGTACACACCTATCTGGAATAACTTTAATCTAGAGGAGTTGCAGAGATTGGAAGGCTTTGGAGAATGGAAGAATCGGGGATTGAAATATGTGCATCAGCTATACTCAGATAACCATCTCAAGTCGTTTGAACATCTGAAACAGGAATTTCATTTGCATAAAACTGAATTCTTTAGCTTCTTCTAACTAAGACACGCAATACGGGTTCAGGAAGCCATCTCTGATCTTTCTATATACTCTAATGGGCTTCTAGACTTCGTAGTACAGACAAAATCAACAAAGGTAATCGTCTCTCTGGTATACAACTCAATGTTGCTATGTTGCTAAAGATTTTGGGTGACCCAATGGCTCTGGTTCGGAGTAAATGCGGAGAAGGATGTGGGCAGCATTTCTACAGAGGAATAGGAAGAGGTGCTGGAATTGATGTAAAAAAGTCTCAGCTGTTTCTAGTTCATAGAGTTTTTAGGACCCCCAAGTTATTGCATTGCATGGGCATAAAGACGGATGACTGTTGTCCTCATTACAAAGAAGAAAATGCAACCGAACTTTCCCCCAAAAAGGTCTCGGGGTCATCTGGAGGTGATCCGGACACGACAACCCATCATATACTTCATGCTTTAAGTTTAACTGACATACTCAAGTGAATTTTTTCTCTCAAGCAACTTTTATTTTAGTGTTACATACAGTTTATACGTTTCGCATTATCTATGCTAATGGGTATTCTTAGTTTCAGATGCTGATTTAAGCAATTTTTTTGTTATATTTTCTTTAAGTGACGCATGACTTTGTTACTTTACAGAATTATCCCTATTTGTTCCATATACTACTCAAACTGTTTTTTTCAGGTGTTTTATTTAAGCAATGGTTAACTATGCATATAGCTACAGATATCTATGCTTATTTTGGTTGAAAATGTTAATAAAATTGTTTGGAAAAACAAAGAAGAAAATGCGAACCTAATGCACATGTTTTGGACATGCCCGAGACTGGTGGAGCTTTAAGGCAGGGGGATTGGTAGATTAATAGCAGAAGTGTTTAATGTTAAAACTATGCTTAGTGCGAAAACATGTGTCAGGAGGGAGGTGGGAGGATCTCCCCAGGTACAGTTAGCCATTGGAAAAATACTCTACCAGACGAGAAAATCAATAGCCACACACTGGTTGACAACCAGGCCTCCCTGTGAAGAAGTGGTCCAAACTCTCAACTCTGCTATTTTAATAGAAAAGAAGGTTTATATCAAGAGGGGGCAGTTGGTAAATTTGGTAAAGTATGGGAGACTGGATTAAGTGAGCAGCTGTGGTTTCGGAAGAGATGGATAGATATCTCTTATTTAATTTACTGATCCTGTAAATTATGATTATCATCTGCCTGAGTAGTAGGATGATGTACTTGACTAATTGCTCCCAGTAACACCTATTTGAGTATGGGTATAGTTTTATTGTAATGCACACTGTGGGAGAGGGTGGGGAGGGTGGATGTTTGTTTTGGGTTAGGAAGGGGCAAAGAAAACTATATGGTGGTTATTTAAATGACATTGAATTAACAATTAGTTTATATAGGTAATAATCCTGTATATGCAATATATGACAAAATAATTATTCTGCTATAAACTATGTTATTTGGTGTTCAATAAAAACTTATTGATTAAAAAAAAAGTAGAAGATGAGCCTTGAAAGTTGGGAAGCAATATCCAAGTCTTGTCAGGAATCGGTTATGTAGTCAAACATTTATTAGATGAGAGAGCTCTATCTTTGCATTTATATAACACTTTTTTCCTTCATTCCCGTTTTAAGGATTCTGAATTCTTCAGCCAATTGATGTCTTTCAGTGCCAGAATATGCTGCCAGACAATTTCACTTAAGAATGCTGAAATTTTGCAGAAAGACTGCAAGTCCCAGGTTCTTTGATATCAAATAACCAGGCTTCATCCTACATTATATTGTACAGGGCTTACAAAATGAGCTGTTTGTGCCCCAATTTAAAAAACGATTGCAAAAATAGAAAAATCTAATAGAAAACACAAAGATATAAAGAACTAAAGGAGATGAAAATACAGGACATTTACTAAAATAATCTAAATATTGATGTTCACATACTATTGCTTTCAAATCAAATTAATAATATCACCGAAACATCAATTTCTTAAATCAGCATTGGTACTAGGACCATATATGGACCATATATTACAACATGGAAACACCAAAGTTATCCAAGACGAGTATGGGAGCATGTCCTAGACATTGAGGTACCAAATTCAGAAATGGACCTTCAGAAACTCAAACCTATCCCACGCCATTTTAGACTAACACATAACTGTGACCCCACAGGGTTAGTAGATAAAGGCATCTACAGAGTCTTTATTGATCCCCGGAAACACCTACCACAAAAGGAGGTGAAATGTATACATAAACTAAACACCATAGTATCTTTTGAATTGAATGATCATAATAGCTATGTGCCTTTTTTTACCTGTATAAGCTATTTCCAACAATAAGTTCTCCTCTTAAGGTACCGTCACATTAAGCGACGCTGCAGCGATAGCGACAACGATGCCGATCGCTGCAGCGTCGCTGTTTGATCGCTGGAGAGCTGTCACACAGATCGCTCTCCAGCGACCAACGATGCCGAGGTCCCCGGCTAACCAGGGTAAACATCGGGTTGCTAAGCGCAGAGCCGCGCTTAGTAACCCGATGTTTACCCTGGTTACCAGCGTAAAAGTAAAAAAAACAAACAGTACATGCTCACCTGCGCGCCCCCAGCGTCTGCTTCCTGACACTGACTGAGCTCAGGCCCTAACAGCACAGCGGTGACGTCACCGCTGTGCTTTTACTTTCACTTTAGGGCCGGATCTCAGTCAGAGCAGGAAGCAGACGCTGGGGGACACGCAGGTGAGCATGTACTGTTTGTTTTTTTTACTTTTACGCTGGTAACCAGGGTAAACATCGGGTTACTAAGCGCGGCCCTGCGCTTAGTAACCCGATGTTTACCCTGGTTACCAGTGTAAAACATCGCTGGTATCGTTGCTTTTGGTGTCAAACACAACGATACACGGCGATCGGACGACCAAATAAAGTTCTGGACTTTATTCAGCGACCAGCGACATCACAGCAGGATCCTGATCGCTGCTGCGTGTCAAACTAAACGATATCGCTAGCGAGGATGCTGCAACGTCACGGATCGCTAGCGATATCGTTTAGTGTGACGGTACCTTTAGGCTGGGTTCACATTAGCGTTTCTCTGCGCAGCGCATGATCTGCATGCATTATGCGTACATACAGTATCTTTAACATGGTGTGCGCAGGGACATGTGTTTGCATGCGTTCGCATGTGGATGTGTACGCATGCGTCGTTTGGCGGTGTGCGGCGGTGTCCGGCATTTTTTGAGGCGTCAAATATTGCACAATCATGTGCATGCGGATGATTGCGGATGAGTGCTTCAAAAAAACGCATTACTGTCTACGGGAACACATTGGTACCTAAGGACATGTGTACGTATGTGTTCGATATGCATACGTACTTCACACTAATCATGTCCAGGAAATTATGTTACCACCTGCAAAATCCCTGATGTATAAAGGGGGTCTGGAGACAGGTAGTCCATTACTCTTAAGACTCTGGATGAAAGCACGACTCTGGACAAGACTCTGGATATACACTCACCGGCCACTTTATTAGGTACACCATGCTAGTAACGGGTTGGACCCCTTTTGCCTTCAGAACTGCCTCAATTCTTCGTGGCATAGATTCAACAAGGTGCTGGAAGCATTCCTCAGAGATTTTGGTCCATATTGACATGATGGCATCACACAGTTGCCGCAGATTTGTCGGCTGCACATCCCAAAGATGCTCCATACAAGGCAGGATGGATCCATGCTTTCATGTTGTTTACGCCAAATTCTGACCCTACCATCCGAATGTCGCAGCAGAAATCGAGACTCATCAGACCAAGCAACGTTTTTCCAATCTTCTACTGTCCAATTTCGATGAGCTTGTACAAATTGTAGCCTCAGTTTCCTGTTCTTAGCTGAAAGGAGTGGTACCCGGTGTGGTCTTCTGCTGCTGTAGCCCATCTGCCTCAAAGTTCGACGCACTGTGCGTTCAGAGATGCTCTTAGGCCTACCTTGGTTGTAACGGGTGGCGATTTGAGTCACTGTTGCCTTTCTATCAGCTCGAACCAGTCTGCCCATTCTCCTCTGACCTCTGGCATCAACAAGGCATTTCCGCCCACAGAACTGCCGCTCACTGGATTTTTTTTCTTTTTCGGACCATTCTCTGTAAACCCTAGAGATGGTTGTGCGTGAAAATCCCAGTAGATCAGCAGTTTCTGAAATACTCAGACCAGCCCTTCTGGCATCAACAACCATGCCACGTTCAAAGGCACTCAAATCACCTTTCTTCCCCATACTGATGCTCGGTTTGAACTGCAGGAGATTGTCTTGACCATGTCTACATGCCTAAATGCACTGAGTTGCTGCCATGTGATTGGCTGATTAGAAATTAAGTGTTAACAAGAAGTTGGACAGGTGTACCTAATAAAGTGGCCAGTGAGTGTAAGAACTATATAGAAGCTTTGAAATGTCTGTTTGTCTTTGCAGTCTGTACTCTGTACTAGTTTTTTTCTGCTTGCTGCTCCGGTCCTGGTGCTGCCGTTCTGGTGCTGCTGCCATCCTGGTGCTGCTGCCTTCCTGGTGCTGCTGCCATCCTGGTGCTGCTGCCTTCCTGGTGCTGCTGCCTTCCTGGTGCCCAGCCATCCTGGTGCTGCTGCCATCCTGGTGCTGCTGCCTTCCTGGTGCTGCTGCTGTTCTGGTGTAAGAGGGTGGTGCTGTTATGGACAGTAAGGAACACGCTGTCACCTTAAGAAGCTGCACCCCCTTGTCTGGCGTGATGGAATGTTCTGCTTCTCCCCTGCACTAATCGTTGTAATGAACTACTCTGTGCAGAGTGCAGGTGTGGAGCTGGAGCAGCGTGTATGAGCTGAGGCTGCTGCAGAAAGGAATTTTTGTGCTGATAGCTGAAAGAGAGAAGAACTGTGTCCTGATATAGCTGCAAGAGAGCCACGAAGATACAGAGAAATGGATTTACAGTTTCCAGGAGCATCCCTAAGATCCAGAAGCAAGGAGAAGACCACGCTTCACAGAGCTGACAGAAAGCCATGCGCACCACCATATTAGACTGCTGGGGCCCCCCTGGGACTGGACCTGATTCTCCAACATCACCGTGAGTCTGTTCCTGTTTGGTGCACTTGTTAGGGCCTAGTGTAGGCTTCAATAGTCAGTACATGGGAGCCGTGTGGCCTGCTTAGTAAAAACCAGGGAGGTTATACATAGGGTAGCATCATCACTCGTTTATTGTTTAGATATGCTTGTTAGACATATTTTGAGTCTGCAATAGTTGTAGCACCTTGCTGTTTTACGGAAAAGTTAAAGTTCATAACTCTTGTAAATTGTCTGTTGCCATTGTATACCCCTGTTTGCATCTTCCTCATTCCCTTCATTCCTTGCCTTCCAATAAATCTACCCTTGGTTGTTTGCACCTCATCTTGAGTACAGTAGTCTTCCTGCACCGTGGTGGTCCCCCGGCCATCGCTTCACTGGTGCTGCTGCCGTCCTGGTGCTGCTGCTGTCCTGATGCTGCTGCCTTCCTGATGCTGCTGCCTTCCTGATGCTGCTGTTGTCCTGGTGCCACTGCCTTCCTGGTGCAGCCCAGCCTTCCACTCCCACCAGGCAGAACAGGAGCCCAAATTCACAGGAAGCAGCAAAACAAAGGAAAGGAAGCAAAAAGGAAAGAGACATAAAGCCAACTCCTCCACCCTCACCTTCTGTAATAATTATAGGGGATAACTCAGGAGACTCTTTGCGTGGAACAAGACAACTACAGGACACAGTTTTATAAGTGGTAAAGTCTATATTATCACACGGTGATTCAAACAGGTGCAGAGAGAAACTCAAGTCCACAACACTTGGTGCAAATATCAAATGCAGCTCAGCAGTCTATAGGAAACTTCAGAGGAAAATGCAATCACGCAGAAAGTCTATGAAGCACAATTATTCTTGAGGATACTTGACACCAATAAATCCTTGTCTTAGTCCAAACACAGATAGATAAGCTTATAAGGCTGTTCAAATAATATCTTAGCTCAACCAGGGAGGCCTGGTTAGTAGTCTCAGGTTTTTGCAGAGCGGCAAACAGCTTACATGTCCAGCAAATGCAGATGTAAGTAAATACGAGCAGCAGATGAAGGAGGATTACTGGAACTGGTGTATGCAGCAGGAACTCAGAGCAGAGTAGCAGGATCACCACACAGGTTCACAGGAGCAGGTATATAGCCAGGGAGTAATCAGAGGTCAGGAGTTGGATGCAAGGCCGAATACTCTAGCATAGACTGAAGGCTGGGGTGGAGTTTTATAGCAGGAAGATACAGTGCACATGAGACCAAAGACGCCATCTTGGAAAAGGGCAGTGATGCACAAAAGGTAAAAAATGTTCAGAGTCCTGACACCTTCCCTTGGTTCTTTCCCATTCAATGCGTCGATCTCTTCCATCTTGTTTTCCACTCCTAATGTGTCCTCTTCCCCCAATGTGTCCTCTGCCAATGTTTCTGACCCAATCCTCCAATTGACTGCCACTTTCACTTCCCTACTTCCCCAATCTTTCCTAGCCTACCATCTCAGCCCAACACCCCCAGGTCCACCATGTAACTTTCTCCCGCAGACCCCAAAAGTAAATCACATTTTTTTCCTTTTTTATGTAAAATTTCAAATTGTTTTTGTTTTTGTTAGTAAAAATTATTTTATTTCACAATAATTGTCTGGCTGTGTTTTCTTTATCTCTTATTTAAACATGTGTGCATTGTTCAGTGTATTGTTGAATGAAGTATTAATGGGTGTTACAGTTAAGGTGTTTATTATTAAAGTTACAGTCAAGGTGTTAATATTGCAGTCAGAAAACAGTACAGGTACATAACATTACAGGTACATTTGACTTATTTACAGCTTAAACCATTTCATCTTGCATGCCACACGTCCAATATCAGAAACAAAGTAGGCAGCCAATTTATCCCTCATTTGGGCAATCTCCACAGTAGTCCTCAGAGGGTGAGCATGGTAATCCTGCAATGTGGTATTAACAGGTTCCTCAAGTTCGAAATGGGGTTGCTCTTTTGACAGGATGTAATTATGCAGAACAACACAGGCTTTCACAACTTCATCAATTGTCTCTATTTTAAGATTGATTGGTGTTCCCAAAATGCGCCATTTAGCTGCCAGTAAAACAAAGGCACACTCCACAGTTCTTCATGCCCTTGTCAGTCTGTAGTTGAAAATCATTTTTGTGTGAATCAAGTCCAACTCGAGTATGGTTTTATGAGGTTGGCACACATTTGAAACGCCTCATCCCCAACAACAACAAACGGCATTGGTGGTCCTTCAGTATTCAGAAGAGGTTGTGGCGGTGGAAAATTAAAATTATTACCATACAAACGTTGTCCCATGTCAGAGTTTTTGAAAGTCTGCGAGTCATTTCCTTTTCCAAATGAGCCAAAGTCAACGGCGACAAATTGATACTCAGCATCTGCAATCGCCATGAGAACAATGGAAAAGTATTTTTTATAATTGAAGTACTCGGATCCACTTCCAGCAGGTTTCAGTATCTGAATGTGTTTGCCGTACACAGCCCCCACACAGTTTGCAAAATTACAAATTTCCTTGAATTTTTTAGCATTTTTCAGCCAGAGTTCAGTTGTGGGTTGGGGGAGGAATTCTGCATGCAGGACGTCACACAATGCACGGCAGGTGTCTCCAACAATCCCAGAAAGGGTGGACAGTCCAATCCAAAATTGAAAATATAGAGATCTTAAGCACTCTCCGGTAGCCAGGAATCTGTGGAAAAGAAAATGGGGAAAAAAAAATCAGTACATGGCTTTTAGAAAAAGAATATTAATAACAGGTGTTTTTTTCTTCAAAATTACTTTTTTCTTTGATCATGTATAAACAATAGTATTCTGTTGCATTCCATGCTTCAGATTTGGCACAGGTGCACTGAGGCACTTTAGTTATGCTTGACCCTGTTGCTATTCGGTATAAGCATCATATTAATTTTTTTTTCTGTTAGTCACATAAAGATTCAGTGGGTACGGAAAGTATTCAGACCCCTTTAAATTTTTCAGTCTTCGTTTCATTGCTGCCATTGGGTAAATTCAAAAAAGTCAAATTTGTTTCTCATTAATGTACACTCTGCACCCCATCTTGACTGAAAAAACAAGAAATGTAGTACTTTTTGCAAATTTGTTAAAAAAAGAAAAACTGAAATATCACATGGTCATAAGTATTCAGACTCTTTGCTCAGTATTGAGTAGAAGCACCTTTTGAGCTAGTACAGCCATGAGTCTTCTTGGGAATGATGCAACAAGTTTTTAACCCCTGGGTTTGGGGATCTTCTGCCATTCTTCCTTGCAGGTCCTCTCAAGTTCCATCAGGTGGGGTGGTGAATGTTGGTGGACAGCAATTTTCAGGTCTCTCCAGAGATGCTTAATTGCGTTTAGCTCAGGGCTTTGGCTGGGCCAGTCAAGAATGGTCACAGAGTTGTTCTGAATCCACTCCTTTGTTATTTTAGCAGTGTGCTTAGAGCAATTGTCTTGTTGAAAGGTGAACCTTCGGCCAAGTCTGAGGTCCAGAACACTCTGTACTTGGCCGCATTCATGTCTCCTTCAATGGCAACCAGTCGTCCTGTCCCTGCAGCTGAAAAACACCCCCATAGCATGATGCTACCACCACCATGTTTCACTTTTGGGATTGTTTTGGGCAGGTGATGAGCCGTGCCTGGATTTCTCCACACATACCGCTTAGAATTATCACCAAAAAGGTCTATCTTTGTCTCATCAGACCAGAGAATCTTATTTCTCATAGTCTGGGAGTCCTTCATGTGTTTGTTTAGCAAACTCTTTGCAGACTTTCATATTTCTTGCATTGAGGAGAGGCTTCTGTTGGGCCACTCTGCTATAAAGAACCGACTGGTGGAGGGCTGCAGTGATAGTTGACTTTGTGGAACTTTCTCCCATCTCCCTACTGCATCTCTGGAGCTGTGCCACAGTGATCTTGGGGTTCTTCTTTACCTCTCTCACGAAGGCTCTTCTCCCATGATTGCTCAGTTTGGCTGGATGGTTAGGAAGACTTCTGGTGGTCCCAAACTTCTTCCATTTAAGGATTATGGAGGCCACTGTGCTCTTAAGAACCTTGAGTACCGCAGTAATTCTGTTGTAACCTTGGCCAGATCTGTGCCTTGCCACAATTCTGTCTCTGACCTCCTTGGCCAGTTCCTTTGACCTCATGATTCTCATTTGGTCTGACATGCACTGTTAGCTGTGAGGTCTTATATAGACAGGTGTGTGCCTTTCCAAATCAAGTCCTATCAGTTTAATTAAACACAGCTGGACTCCAATGAAGGAGTAGAACTAGGGTTGAGCGACCTTTAGTTTTTTAGGGTCGAGTCGGGTTTTGTGAAACCCGACTGTCTTAAAAGTCGAGTCGAGTGAAATCGGCCGACCACTGTGAAAAGTCGGGTTTCGGCCGAAACACGAAACCCAATGAAGGAAATTTTTTTTTTTTTTAATTCTCTCTCTCTCTCTCTCTCTCCCTCCCTCCGTCCCAGCACAGAAAATGTCGTATTGCACATTCCAAATCCCTACTGCGCACAAGCGATAACATGACGAAAGGCGTTCACTCCCCTAAGACCTATGTCATCACTCTGCCCACGCTCATTCATTGGCTGAAAAAATGGCGCTAAACGCGTCATACGAAACGCGACTTTGGCGCCAAGATCGCGTACCGCATGGCCGACCCCGCACAGGGATCGGGTCGGGTTTCATGAGACGCCGACTTTGCCAAAAGTCAGCGACTTATGAAAATGAACGACCCGTTTCGCTCAACCCTAAGTAGAACCATCTAAAGGAGGATCACAAGGAAATGGACAGCATGTGACATAAATATGAGTGACTGAGCAAAGGGTCTGAATACTTATGACCATGTGATATTTCAGTTTTTGTTTTTTATTAAATTTACAAAAATTTCTACATTTCGTTTTTTTTTCCAGTCAAAATGGGGTGCAGAGTGTACATTAATGTGAAAAAAAAGATCTTTTTTGAATTTACCAAATGGCTGCAATGAAACAAATAGTGAAAAATTTAAAGGGATCTGAATACTTTCCATACCCACTGTAACTCACTTTTTTTATTTATGGCACCACTCATGCACAATGATGATTACAGTTTACTCCAATTCTTTACATTTTAGTTTACACTTATCTGTATAATGGATAACCTCTTCTAAACAATGATTCTGTCCTCAGGGCCGGTTTTAGACAAAGTGGGGCCCTAGGCAAAAGTTTAAAGTGGGGCCCCAAATGCTCACATATTGCACCATCACACAAAAACATTTCTTTACACTGGCTGAGGAAGGACGATGGGCGCAGATAGTCATAGATACAGTATAATACAGGTGCCATATAGTATAATGCACTCAACATGGCCCTTGATAGAGTATACTGCAGCCCCCCTAAGAGTATACTGCAGGCCCCCTCAGAGTACATAGCAGGCCCAGTGGCGTAACTACAAAGTTATGGGCCCCGGTGGGTGCGAACTTCCAAATGGGGCCCCCCCCCCACCCCGGGTCCCCCCGCCTCAACCCCAACCACCCCCGCCCCCCCCACCTTGCCCTAGATACGCCTTGGACTGTCGCAGGAATCTCCTGCACTGCAACATGGTGTTGGGTGCCAGCACAGCCCGCACAGTGGTATATCCAGCACAGTGGTATATACAGCACAGTGGTATATCCAGCACAGCCCGCACAGTGGTATATCCAGCACAGCCTGCACAGTGGTAAATCCAGCAGAGCCCGCACAGTGGTATATCAAGCACAGCGGTATATCCAGCACAGCCCGCACAGTGGTATATCCAGCACAGCCAGCACAGTGGTATATCCAGCACAGCCCGCACAGTGGTATATCCAGCACAGCCAGCACAGTGGTATATCCAGCACAGCCCGCACAGTGGTATATCCAGCACAGGGATAGATACATCAGAGCCCGCACAGGGATATATACAGCAGAGCCTGCACAGGGATATATACAGCAGAGCCCGCACAGGGGTATATAGAGCACAGCCCGCACAGGGGTATATAGAGCACAGCCCGCACAGGGATATATACAGCAGAGCCCGCACAGGGGTATATACAGCAGAGCCCGCACAGGGGTATATACAGCAGAGCCCGCACAGAGATATATACAGCACAGCCCGCACAGAGATATATACAGCAGAGCCCGCACAGGGGTATATACAGCACAGCCCGCACAGGGGTATATACAGCACAGCCAGCACAGGGATATATACAGCACAGCCCACACAGTGGTATATACAGCAGAGCCCGCACAGGGATATATAGAGCACAGCCCGCACAGGGATATATACAGCACAGCCCGCACAGGGATATATACAGCAGAGCCCGCACAGGGATATATACAGCAGAGCCTGCACAGGGGTATATAGAGCACAGCCCGCACAGGGATATATACAGCACAGCCCGCACAGGGATATATAGAGCACAGCCCGCACAGGGATATACACAGCAGAGCCCGCACAGGGGTATACACAGCAGAGCCCGCACAGGGATATATACAGCAGAGCCCGCACAGGGATATATACAGCAGAGCCCGCACAGGGATATATACAGCAGAGCCCGCACAGGGGTATATAGAGCACAGCCCGCACAGGGGTATATAGAGCACAGCCCGCACAGGGGTATATAGAGCACAGCCCGCACAGGGGTATATACAGCAGAGCCCGCACAGGGGTATATAGAGCACAGCCCGCACAGGGGTATATACAGCAGAGCCCGCACAGGGGTATATAGAGCACAGCCCGCACAGGGATATATACAGCAGAGCCCGCACAGGGATATATACAGCAGAGCCCGCACAGGGATATATACAGCAGAGCCCGCACATCTCATCTCCCCCTCCCCGATAATGGCCCCACAGTCCAGTTAAAAAAAAAAAAAAAAAAACTCTCCTCACCTTTCCTTTTGCCCGCGCTGCTCCCGGAGGCTGCAGTCTGCCCAGGACACTGCAGGTGCGCGATGATATGACGTCATCGCGCACCCGCAGTGTACTGTCAGAGGCAGAGCGGGGAATGATGGGAGAGGGGGCATCAGCAGACGCTCTCTCCTCCATCATTGCATTGAACTATACCGGTGTCATAGACGCCGGTATAGTTAAATGCGGCGGCGGCGGCAGCGGCACTGGCGGGGGGCGGTGGGAACAGTGCAGCGGCCCACTACTGGCACCGGCTCTTCTGGCATTTGCCAGAAGTGCCCGATGGCCAGTCCGGCCCTGCACTGACCTGCCAACCCGGGGCCCCTGACCTGCGAGGCCCGGTCGCAATGGCGACCGCTGCGACCACGGTAGTTACGCCCCTGAGCAGGCCCCCTCAGAGTATAATGCAGCCCCACATATACAGTATAATGCAGCCACTCACACAGTATCATGTAGCCCCCTCAAGGTACAATGCAGCCCCCTCAGAGTACAATGCTGCCACAAACACACACAGTATAATGCAGCAACACACACACAGTATAATGCAGCCCCACATATACAGTACAATGCAGCCCCCTCAGAGTACAATGCAGCACCCCACACACATAGTATAATGGAGCCCTCTCAGAGTATAATGCAGCCCCACACACAGTACACTGCAGCCCCCAGAGTATAATGCAGCCCCCTCAGAGTACAATGCAACCCCACACACAATATAATTCAGCCCCCCACAAACACACAGAATAGTGTAACCCCCCACACACAGTATAATGCAGATGCCCCACACAGAATTATGCAGCCCCCCCACTCACAGTATAATGCAGACACTCACATACTATAATACACACACACATTAATGCAGACACACACAGTACACACACACTAATTACCTCTCCTCGTTCCCCGCGCTGCTCCCGGCTCTGCTCCAGTCTCCTCAGTTCCATTGGTGGCACAGTGTGGCACACGATGGAGTGACATCATCATGCGCCCGCTGATTCACAAGCAGAGGGGGTGTGATGGGAGAGGGAGCGTCGTCTGACGCTCTCTCCTCCATCACTGACAGCTGAGTGCATGATGAAGGGGGGAGGATGCTGCGTAGGGTCCCCCTTACAGGCCATATAGGGCCACGTGGCGTGGGGGGTTCTAGGCAGCTGCCTGGTCTGCATGTCCCTAACGCTGCTTCTGCCTGTCCTTTGGGTCAAATGCATACCTATATTAGCCGTTGGCAGACAAACTTTTACTGTATTCACTAGTATACACATGATTTCACCTATACACACTTATTGATTTTGTATTAATGACACCAGTTATATCACTTTACTCTATTCACTCATAGTTTGTGATTTAGAGTATCTTGAATTAAATTAGGCTGATTGGTTTATGTATAGTATCTCAATGCATATATTAACTTGTTTCTGCTTTACTGTGTTGCAGGTATAATACTCTAATTCCGCCTTTATAGCAGGATAAGGTGATCACGTATAGGACCCCTGAAATACACTTCTATTACATAGGCAATCAATAAAGATTCCCCTCCTTCAGATGCTATAATCGCTACAAGACAAATCAACTCCAGCGCTCAGACGGGATTCCTGTCTATGAATACTGTTGGTGATGCTACCCTGTATCCAGGAAATTATGTCATGGAATGACCTGACCTCCAATCACATGACAACAGAATTGCATTGGCACCAGAAAGTGACGCATCTTCCGCTCACCCGGTCACGTGATATAAGCACCTCGTAGTGGTGACAACGCGGCAACGTGAAAAAACGGAAGTAATGTTACATCACTCCTCTTTCTGTGGTTCATGTGATCATATTGCCAGGGTAACAGCGTTAACATGTATACTGCATTGGTAGCCATGATAACAAGCAGCAATCAGGTATATAGGGGACATCTGATCAATCTATAACCTCATTGACTATTCCTAACTTAAATACTCTATCTGGACAGTACCTAACCACCCCTAGATGAAGCATTTCAGTGCGAAATACACGTTGAATGTGGTGCGTCTCCTGTTATTTGTCTCCAGGTAATCAGGTAATTATATATTTTCTTGTTCTCGGCTCACATGGTAGGCACTTAGTTGTGCCACATACCTGAACACCTATCTAATTATATATACTGTAGATACTACCTTACTGCTGCAACTTTGCCTTTATATACATGGCGTCTTGGCTGTGACTCCCCCAACTGCCTATATGTACTATATGTTCTTTATGTACTTAGGAAATGTTCCTTGAGATGGTATTTTATTGCGGTATTTGCACAATTGAGTGCATGTACATTTTACAAGCATTGTACTAATATAGGCATATTTATGTAGCTTGGTGATACACTATCATATGGCTGCCTGTGTTAGCTTAATTCATTTTTAACGAAGAGACCCCTGACCCTAAGGGTAACCATTCTCCAGGTGTATCCACCTGCTTGTCTGTGCCAGTGGTGTACTTTTCCCTCACTTTTTATCTTGTTTTTATACTATGTTCCTAATAAAATCAATTATATTTTAATGTCACTTGAGCCCCCCTTTTTTTTGAATTTTAATTTATTACAATAGACAAAAGGCTAAAACCTAACAAATTATTAAGCAGGTTACTGGATGCAAAACGCAGACAAGGGCAAAGCGTAAGTAACTGATGCAACTATTTATTCTCTGAGTGGGAACACAAGAAAGTGGATGATTCCTGAGTAACTGGGTATTTGCAGGGTACAATGTCCAAAATAAAATAATATCACGGTTGTTATCAACATGCTATTACTTTGACAGTGCACACCGTCACTGCATAATATATCTAGTTTCTAGTGAGAACAATGTTCACAGTGACAAGTATATTTCTTTAATGATCCCCTTTATCTTCCAGGCCCTAGTTGGGATCTCCGGTTCTTCCCGCTAGGCCACAGACCATTTTTACAATGCTCTCTGGGCCTCCCCCACTCTAGCAGGCCCCCACCCTGATTGTTGTAGCACCCCAGACTATTCAATGCACCACATATTAATGTCAAAAGTAACAGCCCAGTTCACTCGTGTCTCTTGGTCACTACAGCAGACGTTCACTTCTGAATTAGAGTAGTAGAGTAGACAAATCTTGGGGACTTGACCTGTGATGGTCATCTGTAGGGTCCAGACTACGAGGGCTGGGCCTGGGGTCTTTCCTGGCAAAGTCTGGTTTCTGGGTTTTGACTGGCGCAGGCTAGGGCCTCAGGTCTAGACTGGCGTGGTCTGGTCCACGGATGTTGCCTGGCACAGTCTGGATCTCACTTGTGGGCGTACAGTTGTCCACCCTTTTGGTCTCTTGTGTGTTGCCCAATATTTCGGCCATGACGTGTCTCTGAGCACACATCCTCCTGCTCTATATGATTTTAAAAGAGAAAACACAGTAGTTTGACAATAAATGGCTTCACCCAACCACTTACCATGAGGGGAGAAAAGTTTTGGTGCTATCATTCATATTCTTTGAAAAAGCCAAGGAAGCAAAAATTCTGCCGAGTTATGTAAACTTTTGATTGCAGCAGGGTAGGCAACATTCATTTTAAAATATAACTTTCAATGATATCCTAAAAAAGGCTGAATAGCCACAATGTATATTTAGACAACCAAACAATACCATTAAAGTGCAAGTGCTCAAAACCAACCGTGCTGAAGATAAAAACTGGTATGATCTCGCCAAAGTAAAATTTCCTTCATCCCAGTTGCATAGATGTTATTTCACATAAGCTGACTATAATTAACAGATTTGTTAGGGTACACCGTTACCTCTTTTATGATATTATAATATTATGCTGAACTGCACTGCCAGTGAAATTTAGCGTTACAGCTCCTTTTTATGATACATTCTTCTCGGAACTATAAATTAGGGATGACGGTTTAGGCTACTTTCACACTAGCGTTGTTTGTAATACGTCGCAATGCATCGTTTATGAGAAAAAACGCATCCTGCAAAGTTGTCTGCAGGATGCGTTTTTTACCCATAGACTTTCATTAGCGACGCATTGCGACGTATGGCCACACGTCGCAACCGTCGTGCGACGGTTGCGTCATGTTTTGGCGGACCGTTGGCACAAAAAAGTTACATGTAACGTTTTTTTGCGCGTCGTGTCCACCATTTTCGACCACGCATGCGCGGCCAAGACTCCGCCCCCTCCTCCCCGGACATTACAATGGGGCAACGCGCGTCGGTACGTCGGACCGACGCTAGTGTGAAAGAAGCCTAAGGGAGATCTGATACCAATGCATATGTATTTAATAGTTCCTAATCGTAAACCCATCTGTTTTGTGATATTAAATTCCTATCTGACATCCAATATCAATCTGGTTGAACTATAGGGGTTAAGGGTGTATTGACAATATTATAAGAACCGTGGGACTTTGATATTGGGATTCTGTTTGACATACCCCGACGTGTTTGTTCCATTGAGAACCTCCTGGGGCTCAAATGCCGGAAGTAAGACGACTGATGATGCGTGCGTTCCACCTGGAACATCATGTGGTCCAAGAGTCAGAAGTTACGTATGCGTTCCACTACTGAGACGCAGGGACGCGCAAACCAGAAATGACGTTTGAAAGGATAGGTTCTGAGGGCACGTTCAAGGGTTCCACCACCACTACAATGGAGATGATGTCAGACGCCATGGTAATAGAGGAACTATTTGGGCTCATACTCACCTGCAAGAAACTCGGATGAGTCTCGCACGTCAATACCCGGCACTCAGATCGGAGCGTGCGTCCGCATAGGAATACATGCCGCTGCACTCTGCTCCTGAGTGCCGGGTGCACTGCCGGGTATTAACATGCGAGACTCATCCAAGTTTCTCACAAGTGAGTATGAGCCCTTAAAAGGACAACAGACAGAATGAATGGGTGAGACTTTTTCCCCCTGACAGGGGCGCTGGCATAATCGGTCAGTTTGTGAGCCTTTGCTTGCCAATGCAAGGGACCTCTTGAGACATTGCTTCATGCACTAAAAACTTTTCTTTTTTACCCCGATGAACCCTCTGAACGGAGGAAGAAACACATTGGGGAGGCTACATAACCTTATGGGTAACTTATTTACAGGTCCACACTAGGGTACTGCCCTTGTTAGGGGAGCAGCAACGCAGCTGCACGACATGGAGTGGTAAAACAAAAAATACTCCCCCCTCTTTTTCTGTCTATTCCCCATTGTCTGATTTAAATGGAAAGAGACCGTTCATTTGTACGTGAAGTAACATCTATACAACTGGGATGAAGGAAATTCTACTTTGGTAAGATCATACCAGCTTTTTTTATCTTGAGCATGGTTCGTTTTGCGCACTTGGTATTGTTTGGTTGTCTACATATACATTGTGGCTATTCAGCCTTTTTTAGGATATCATTAAAAGCTACATTTTAAATTTAATATTGCCTACCCTGCTGCAATTGTTGGTCCCTATCTGGGAAGGTACTGAGGGTCAGGTCTCAAATCTGACTCACAGGTTGCTGAATAATATGTAAATTTTTGAGCACAACTGTACATGAAGAACAAAAACAAAATTATTTACGTTAGTCGGAATTTATTTTAAATTATGTGAATGTGATTTTGAAGACTTACTTTCTGCTTATTGCCAGTGTTCTACCAGTGTATGTATTCTTAGGTAAAACAGTGACTATTGATGCACCTGCCCAGCCACTAAGTGTTCCTGAATATAGCATTCAGAATACTGGTGGCTATTTCTTTCTTTATGACGACTTCCTCCTCAGGGCCTGTAATTAGAATGGCTTCCATGTGATCTTGAAAATGACTGTAATGCAGGGCACAAACTTCCTTCCTCTCTTGTGTTGTTCAGAAGACATCAGGAAGCAGCTGGGTGCAGATTTTGAGAGTCTTTCTAATTAAGAGTTTCTATAAACACTACAATGTTGATTAAAAAAGGTCTCAAAACATAAATTCTTGGACATTTATGGAAACTTTTTTTTGCTTTTGCTGTTGATTATGTCATGTTTGACATATTCTCAGCATTCTGAGAATAGAAATCATTGTCCTTCTAATCTAGCACACACTCTCTGGTGTAAATAGCATTGTGTGAATAACAGCATTGATTTAAAAAAGCTTAAGAGCTTTACTATGCATTTATTTCACTGGTCAACACAAAAAATCATCAGCAAACGTAATATGTCTGTTTTATGGAGTTTGATGTGCAGATTGAAAAAATATGCATTAGTTTTGCTCTATCACATAAAGTTTCTGAGATAGAAGTATTTTAGTTTTTCCGTTATTTCTGCATTTTCAATGTATGTGGTTTTTCCTATGTTATTCCCATTTCTTTGCTTGTCTTACTTAATTGTGAATTTTTTTTTACAGGGACAACATCAGTAAAGGTTTTAGTGAGTTTTATGGGAAGGAGTATTGACAGTGCAGTCAACCAATGACTGCTTCTCGGAAAGTCACGTGTTATGGGGAGGAGCTAACTGTTACGAGGCGGTAAGATTTGAGCCAGTCAGAAAAGGATGGTGATGGCAGCAAGGACTGGTATGTGAGACTCTGACAGGAGACAGGTCTCTACAGGGATCTCAGCCCTGCCACAGGGAGATAGAAGGGAAGGCAGCAGACAGCCGCCATTGTTAGAGGATTTTCACTGCATTTCTTGGAGGGCAGGTCGCCTCAGGGGGAATAAAACAGCTCAGCCACTGAGATGTAACTGAGTGAGGGTCTCCACAGAGAGAGAACCTGAAAACAGCCAATATCATACTGAGAAACTGCCTGTCTGCAAATGTTCATCTGTAAGGAATAGGCTTACCCGTTTACGTCACAACTGTATATAGTTATCTACCAGATTACCTCTAGTAAGATCAGTTCTAAATACAAGCTGCCTCTGTCATCTCTGGGGAATATCTACATTTAGTCGGTCGGCTCATGGCATTTTTCTTTTTAGCTTGTCACCACCATTGAACTGAACTTACTCTACTGTTTGATCTGATTTAAAGGAGAAAAATGTCCCAACAGTGTATCAATCATCCGAACAGATTCTGCTATGTGTGTGGTTCTTTTACACCAAAAGGCCAAGTACGTTCAATCACATATGATATTAAAACGATGTACCAGATAATTATTTGCTACTACTAGGTAACTGAGTATAAGTGTTTTAACAATAGTTTTATCTGTAAGTTAGATGCTAGTCACTAATGTTAGCAATCATAGTGCCCATAAACATTCCAGTACAACTTTCAACAGACCCTAAAAGGCATACAGCTCTGGCAAAAATTAAGAGACAACTGCAAAATGTTCAGTTTTTCTGATTTTTCTCTTTATAGGTAATATTTTTCAGTAAAATGTAAATTGTTCTTTTATTCTATAAACTTCTGACAACATCTCTGAATATCCAAGCAATAAATTTTGTATTTTGTTTCTGACAAAAAAAAATGGTCAAAATTAAAAAAATAACAGTGCTTTCAGACTTCAAATAATGCAAAGAAAACAAGTTCATAATCATTTAGAAACAACAATACTAATGTTTTAACTCAGGAAGAGTTCAGAAATCAATATTTTGTGGAATAACCATGATTTTTAATCACAGCTTTCTTGCGTCTTGGCATGCTTTCCACCAGTCTTTCACACTGCTTCTGGTGAAAAAATATAAGCAGTTCTTCTTTGCTTGATGGCTTGTGACTAGGGTTGAGCGAAACGGGTCGGCAATTTTCAGAAGTCGCCGACTTTTGGCAAAGTCGGGTTTCATGAAACCCGACCTGACCCCTGTGTGGGGTCGGCCATGAAGTCGGCGATCTTCTGAATCTGGAATCTGAATTCCGATACCGATTCCCGATATGTTTAAGATATCGGGAATTGGTATCGGAATTCAGATTTAAGTGTAAAATAAAGAATTAAAATAAAAAATATCGCTATACTTACCCTCTGACGGGCCCTGGTACTAACCGGGAACCTTCCTTCCTTAGAATCAGCCTTCCAGGACCCTGCGGTGACGTCACGGTGACGTCGCGGCTTGTGATTGGTCGCGCGGCCGCCCATGTGACCGCTCGCGCGACCAATCACAAGCCGCGACGTCACCGAAGGTCCTGGAAGGGCTGATTCTTAGGAAGGAAGGCTGCCGGAACGAAGCTGAGGGTGAGTATATTCCTATTAATTATATACTCACCCTCGGACACGCTCTGCTTCTTTCCGGCAGCCTTCCTTCCTAAGAATCAGCCCTTCCAGGACCTTCGGTGACGCCACGGTGACGTCGCGGCTTGTGATTGGTCGCGCGAGTGGTCACATGGGCGGCCGCGCGACCAATCACAAGCCGCGACGTCACCGTGACGTCACCGCAGGGTCCTGGAAGGCTGATTCTAAGGAAGGAAGGTTCCCGGTTAGTACCAGGGCCCGTCAGAGCGTAAGTATAGCGATATTTTTTATTTTAATTCTTTATTTTACACTTAAATATGGATCCCAGGGCCTGAAGGAGAGTTTCCGCTCCTTCAGACCCTGGGAACCATTGGAAACCCAATGCACTGCATTGGGTTTCGAGTTTCGGCCGACCCCGACTTTTTTATAGGATCGGCCGATTACACTCGACCCGACTTTTGAAAAAGTCGGGTTTCGTGAAACCCGACCCGATCCTATAAAAGTAAAGGTCGCTCAACCCTACTTGTGACTATCCATCATCCTCATGATAACATTCCAGAGGTTTTCAATGGGGTTCAGGTCTTGAGATTGGGCTGTCCATGACAGGGTTTTGATGTGGTGGTCTCTTAATTTTTACTAGAGCTGTATAATAGAGTTCCCTTGTGTTGCTTAGAGTTAGTAAGTATTGGTCAAAAGATTTTGGTAGCTGTAGAGTGAAAACAAATATTGTAATTCATTTTGTAAAATATGATTGAAAAAACAGGTTTTAAATCGATAGGCTTCATGGAAATATGCTGATGCCATATAGGAAGTTTCCCCCTCTATGAGCTAGAGCAGAGAGGCACCAACAAGTAGAATCTGAGTGGCAACCCATAAAACTATATTTCCAGTGCTGTACCCCAACTTCAGTAAGCAAAGTTAGCTGTTTGTTACACACCTGTCCCAGGTCCAGGCTCTGCTCCGTTCACCCCAGTCTCATAAACTTTCTTGTGCTCCATGTTGGGCTTTGCAAGTAGCCTGAGGTGCTTCCATGTGAACATCTACCCAGGCCTGTGTCTTGGTATTAAGACTCTTAGTTTTTATGCGCACCACAATCTGCTCAATACCTGTTTCAGGATCTCTGCTACCTGTCTGCATTCTCCAGGACCTCTGCTACCTGTCTGAGGTCTCCAGGACCTCTGCTACCTGTCTGAGGTCTCCAGGACCTCAGCTTCCTGTCTGAGGTTTCCGGGACCCCTGGTACCTGTCTACAGTATACAGAACTCCTGCTACCTGTCTGCTGTCTCCTGCACTTCTGCTACCTGTTTCCAGAGTGCCTCATCTGTTTGCTACACCGATGTTATGGCCCGTTTGCCCACCTAGACTTGGGCTTTGAGGATCCACTGCTCCTAGTGTGTCTAACAGAATACGAAGACAATGGATCCTGTAGGAACAGCAACAACAATAATGTTGCTGTGGGCTACAAACTCATTCGGCAAGGGCCCTAAAAGGGTGGATATTGTTATACACCTGTCCCGAGTCTGGGATCTGCTCCCTTCACCATGGCCCACTAAACTTTCTTGTGCTCCATATCAGGCTTTATAACTAGCCCGACATGCTCCCATGTGATTATCTACCCATGTGATTATAATAAGACCTACAAAGACACACACCTGTGTTTGTGTATTAAAACTCTTAGTATGTCTGCACTCCACAACATGCTTAGTACCTGTGTCAGGGCCTCTGCCACCTGTCTGCGGTCTCCAGGACCTCTGCTACCTGTTTCGGGACTCCTATCTGTATGTGATCACCTGTACCTTTGCTTCCAGTTTTCCATGTGTCTCAACTGCCTGCTTTGAGGATCCACCACTCCTAGTGTACCTAAAACTGTTAATTGTTTAGAGAGCTGTAATAGCTAGCATATTATGCTTAGACAACCCCATTTGATCATGAAGCTTGGATCACTGATTAAAATGCTTGCACAGCTGTCTCTCATTTTTCCTGTAACTTATAGTTTTCTTTACCGAAAGCTTCCAAATTTGAGCTTCCTTATTAAACAAACAGGCAGATATCGATAGATTTTCTCTAACAAAACACTGGTTGATTGTCTAATCATGCAGATATTTTAATGTGAGGTATTCTAATCATCTATAGTGACTTTACTGACCATCTTTGATAATGAAAATAATAAACTAACTCAGGGGCGGACACAGGCATCTTGGGGCCCCTGTGCAGGAAATGTGTCTGGGCCCCCCTCCTTTTAAGGCGAAAAAGATATATATATATATATATATATATATATTGTGGCATAGCGACTGGTCATGTGATTGATGGACGGTATGTATCGCAGAGGTGGGTGGCCCTGTGATGGAAGCCTGGGTATGTTTTGCTCAAGCAGATCTACTGCTGAGGGATTTGTTTACGTTGGGAAGGCTTCCAGGTGATTGGAGAGATGGGTGGGTGTGTGTCAGGGTGGACACACTTCCAGGTGTCCTGGATGGACACTGCAGAGTGGCCTGTGTGTTGGACGGTTCCATGAGGGGACAGACATCCTGAACAGCACACAGAGACCATTTCAGGCTGGAGAGCCTGCGTGCTGGACATAGCACGGCCTGTGTGCCTACAGGTCTGAGAGAGAGCGGAGCTCTACTATGGACATTGAGGGATCATCTGTCTGACGTAAGACTGTTTACCTGTTGTTCCTGTTGCAATGTGGTTTATGGAGCAATAAACCCTGTGAACTTTTAAGGAAACGTGTCTCCTGAGTGTCATCCGTCGCACCTAAGCGAGTGTCCCCTAGACCCGTAGGGGGTGAAATGCTACTATATATATATATATATATATATATATATATATATATATATATATATATATATATATATATATATATACAGTATATATATATAGCCACACACATATATGTATATATTACATAGTCTCCTTTATTATGTATATTGCTGTCCCTTATTATACAGTGCCCTCTCTTGTTACATACAGTACTGTCCCTTACATATTGGATTTTATAGAGCCCTGTTTTCTATTACATACCATCCTGTCTTGTTAGCTGTATAATGCAATGATGGCTGATGGAGCATGGGAAAGCTTCTTTTCTAAAGGAGAAGCTGATGGACTGGTCGACTGGTCAGAGGCTCCTCCATCAGTAGTCATTTTACATCTAACAAGAGAGGGCACTATGTAATAAAAGAGGGCGCTGTGAATAACAAAAATAACAAGAATACACTATGTAAAAGACAGCACTGTACATAACAGCAGAGGAAGCTATATAATAAGGGACGGCACCATATATAACTAGAGAGGATGGTATGTAATAAGGGACAGTGTTATACATAACAAAAGAGGGAACTATGTAACTAAGGATGGTGTTATACATAATAAGTGAGTACACTATACACTAAGGGACTGTGCTATACATAAGTGAGTACACTATGTACTAAGGGACTGTGCTATACATAAGTGAGTACACTTTATACTAAGGGACTGTGTGAGACATAATAATCGATAATAGCATCTTCCTCCACCTCCCCCTGTTCCTAAATCCACTATAAATCCCCCTTCCTCCCATCCCAATCGCCCACACCCCTCATTGTCCCCCATGATTGCCCTCTTCACCACCTCCATCATTGCTTTCTCACCACCCCCAATTATTGCCCATTCCACCACCTCCATTATTGCCTCCTCCCCACCACCTCCATCATTGTCCTTTCCACTGCCACCATCATTGCCTTCTCCCTCATCACCCCTTCATTACCCATTCCACCACCTCCATCATTTCCTCCTCCCCAACCACCCCCAACATTGTCCGTTCCACTGCCATCATCATTGTCTTCTCCTCTACCACCCCAATCATTACCCATTCCACAACCTCCATCATTTCCTTTTCCCCACCACCCCATCATTACCCATTCCACTACCTCCATCATTGCCTCCTTCCCACCACCCTATCATTTTCCTTTCATCATTGTCTTCTCTCCATCATTAGCCATTCCACGACATCCATCATTTCCTCCTCCCCCACCATCCCCATCATTGCCCTTTCTACCACCACCATCATTATATTTTCCCCCACCACCCTATCATTTCCCATTACACCTCCTCCATCATTTCCTCCACCCCCACCACCACCGTTATTGCCCTTTCCATCCCCCATCATTGCTTTATCCCCCATCACCACCCTCTCTGTCAATCCAATCATTGCCTTCTGGACCATCACCCCCATCAATGCCCTCTCCTCCACCTACGCATACACAGACACACACAGCACCATTCACCTCTCTGCATACACATACATACACACACACAGACACACACAGCACCATTCACCTCTCTGTATACACATACACGCACGCACACAGCACCATTCACCTCTCTGCATACACACACACACACACACACACACCTCACCTCACTCACCTCTGCGCACGTATCCTGAAGCTGCACTATCATCACCGGCATCTTCCTGTCTCTCACAGCCATAGTGCTGAATGATGTCATTCAGCCGCTGCTGTGTGAGACAGGAAGCGCCGGGCAGGACGGATCCATTCTCGGAAGCTCCGCTCTGCTGCCATTTTCTCTTGCAGGCAGCAGCGCTGCAGGGATTGCTCCCTGCCCACCGAACATGAGGGGAATCTGGCCAGGGGACCCCGGAGCCTCGGGGCCCGATAAACTGGCCAGATTGCCCTCATTAATAGCCACCCTGCAGGGGCCCCCTGGAGCCTCACCGGTTGAACTGGCGGTATGTCCGCCCATGAACTAACTCCAAATTAAACATGATCGTATTGGAAGCTTCCTGTCAAAAAACTAAACAGTTTAAAAACACGGCTTGTTAATGCCTCCTGTAAACAGTATGAAAAGTGTTTGTTTAGGTGGTAGGAAGACTAAATATAGTCTGGAATCAGAGGCAATTAAGGGTTCAGAAGAAGCTGCATAACTGTGATTAGCTAGTAATTGATTTATTGTTTTGAAGACTGTGAAATGAACATTTAAGTCAGGAAAAAAACAACTAGAGTAATGTGCTATGTTAAATAATGTATGCAGATAGTTTCCAGATGTATGTCACAAGAATTAACATTTTTGACAGCCTAAGTAGTTGCTTGTGTTCCAGCATATTCTCTCTTTTTTATGTTTCTATTTACTTGGCTGAATTTTACGGACTTCTAATAGGACAAATCAAGATATCAGATGTTAAAATTACTCCTGACGGGCATCAGTCCATCAATTCCTGGAGATAACGGCTTTTGTTAACTGTTGCTGACATGTTGAAGTCAATTAAAGACTCACTTAAAATTCAGAAGGTGGAAGCACCGACCAAAGTGTCAGTCTTGGGCATTAATTGCTCCAATTTAGATATACTTAATTTTCCTAGATGTTCCTAAGGGAATGACTATCAGTTCTTCTCCATGCATCAACTATATCCTAACACCTGGTTATCGAGATATTATGTACTTTATGTTTTGCGCTTTTTATCATGTATATAGCTGAAAAAAGCCTCTGCTGACAAAATTTCATACTAAGTCAGTACTTCTACAGATACAGAGTTGCAAATGTCCTCCATAGCCATACAGATAAAGGTACCGTCACACTAAGCGACGCTGCAGCGATAGCGACAGCAATGCCGATCGCTGCAGCGTCGCTGTGTGGTCGCTGGAGAGCTGTCACACAGACCGCTCTCCAGCGACCAGCGATGCCGAGGTCCCCGGGTAACCAGGGTAAACATCGGGTTGCTAAGCGCAGGGCCGCGCTTAGTAACCCGATGTTTACCCTGGTTACCAGCGTAAAAGTTAAAAAAACAAACAGTACATGCTCACCTGCGCGTCCCCCAGCCTCTGCATCCTGACGCTGACTGAGCTCCGGCCCTAACAGCACAGCGGTGACGTCACCGCTGTTGCTTTCACTTTCAGTTTAGGGCCGGCGCTTTAGTGTCAGGAAGCAGAGGCTGGGGGACGCGCAGGTGAGTATGTACTGTTTGTTTTTTTAACTTTTACGCTGGTAACCAGGGTAAACATCGGGTTACTAAGCGCGGCCCTGCGCTTAGTAACCCGATGTTTACCCTGGTTACCAGTGTAAAATATCGCTGGTATCGTCGCTTTTGCTGTCAAACACGGCGATACACGGCGACCTAGCGACCAAATAATGTGCAGACCTTCTAGCAGCGACCAGCAATTTCACAGCGGGATCCAGATCGCTGCTGCGTGTCAAATACAGCGATATCGCCATCCAGGTCGCTGCAACGTCACGGATTGCTGGCGATATCGCCTAGTGTGACGGTACCTTAATGTAGCATTCACATCACAGTAAGAGATGGCATATCACTAGGAAGTGCCATTGTAATAGGTGTATTGCCGGAAGGCACAGACACTGTTGATCTTTTTAATTCAGTATTTTTCTCATTATTAAAAGATCAGACAGCTTGTAGAACAATAACTAATATAAAAAATCTTACAGTAGGAACTGTCCAATTATCACTGGTGCTATATTCCCCCAGGTACTTATTTGATCCAATCTCTAAAGTAAACTGGAAGAGCACCACTGTTTATGCTATCAGTACACCGGGTGCTCGTAGCTACTGATCTGTCTCTTGCTTGCAACTGGCTATTATGTGAAATTCCTCTTTAACCTGTAAAATCCATTACCTCAGGGATTTCAGACTCAAGTTGCCAAAATCCGAATTCTAGGTTTGCTCAAACATGACTATTAGCTGCTTGGCTACATTTCTTGTGCCTCTTGCGAGTCCATCACTAGACTTTCACAAGCACTAGCCATATTACATGCATTTCCAGTAGCAATGATACCATAAGCTTCTGTGACAATATATGTACTGCAGGGATGGGCAATTAATTTTCCTGAGGGGCCACATGAGAGACCGTGACTGTTGTCGAGGGCTGAACCAATGGGCTGAAATTAATTCTGCTCAATATTAAAATCAATATATTATAATTATATTATTGATAATTATATTATTATTATTAATTGTATCACTTAATATTGAACAGAAGTATGCTGACATCTGCCTATATATCGTTTGAACCCAAGTACAGCCCCTTCTGTATATCGCGTATGAGCCCACCCACAGCCCCATAAATATTGTAAGAACCCCACACACAGTCTCCCTATATAGAGCATGAGCCCCACACAGCCTCCCTATATATCTACTGCATGAGCCCCACAAAGCCTCCCTATATACTGCATGAGCCGCACCCAACCTCCCTATATACTGCATGGGCCCCACACAGCCTCCCTATATAGAGCATGAGCCCCACACAGACTCCCCATATACAGCATGAGCCCCACACAGCCTCCCCATATACAGCATGAGCCCCACACAGCCTCCCCATATACAGCATGAGCCCCACAGAGCCTCCCCATATACTGCATGAGCCCCACAAAGCCTCCCCATATACAGCATGAGCCCCACATAGCCTCCCCATATACAGCATGAGCCCCACACAGCCTCCCCATATACAGCATGAGCCACACAGCCTCCCCATTTACAGCATGAGCCCCACACAGCCTCCCCATATACAGCATGAGCCCCACACAGCCTCCCCATATACAGCATGAGCCCCACAGGGCCTCCCCATATACAGCATGAGCCCCACACAGCCTCCCCATATACAGCATGAGCCCCACACAGCCTCCCCATATACAGCATGAGCCCCACACAGCCTCCCTATATACAGCATGAGCCCCACACAGCCTCCCCATATACAGCATGAGCCCCACACGGCCTCCCCATATACTGCATGAGCCCCACACAGCCTCCCCATATACAGCATGAGCCCCACATGGCCTCCCCATACACAGCATGAGCCCCACACAGCCTCCCCATATACAGCATGAACCCCACACAGCCTCCCCATATACAGCATGAGCCCCACACAGCCTCCCCATATACAGCATGAGCCCCACACAGCCTCCCCATATATAGCATGAGCCCCACACAGCCTCCCGTTATGAAGCAAGACGCCCACATAGCCTCCTGTTGTGCAGCACGACACCCCCATAGTCTCCCCTTGTGCAGCACGGTGCCCCCATAGCCTCCCCTGGTGCAGCACAGCACCCCCATAGCCTCCCTATGCCCACCCAAACATTCCATACACATGAAAAAAAATGAACACCACATACTCACCTCGGTCCCGTTCCCCGGCACTCTGCTTCTGTCTCGGTGTCTCCAGTGCACTGACTCTCCACAGTACACAGCTGACGTGATGAAATGATGTCATCGCAAGAGCTGTTTCACACGCTGATTGGTGGAGGGAAGGAGGCCCCTCCTCCACCAATAAAGTCAGCGACTCAGCGCAGAAGGAGACAGCGAGCGACAGGCACGGTGCAGCCCGTGAACCTCTGGTTTCCAGCCTCTCGGCTGTCTTGGTCCGTGGGCCGGATGTGGCCCGCAGGCCGCACTTTGCCCAGGTCTGATGTATTGCATTTGTAGGTGTAGCTATGTATACTTAATCAATATTGCTTACAATGCACATTAAATTATGACTAGTGTTGAGCATTCCGATACCGCAAGTATCGGGTATCGGCCGATACTAGCGGTATCGGAATTCCGATACCGGGATTCCGATACTTGGCGCGTATCGGATACCGGAATCGGAAGTTCAATGATTCAAAATTCAGAAATTCAGCCAATGAGAAAGATTCCAAGTGTGGGCACATCCTGTTTAGCATGGAGGGCATGAAACTACTGGCAAGGCTGTGATTGGCTGCTGAAATGATGTCATGATGCAGTTTAAAAGTCGCTGGCGCCATTTTGCGATCACTCTGCTGTGAATTCAGTTAGTGACAGGACGCTGTTTGCTGACTGAGGGACAGTTTAGAGATAGCGATTTGCTTCTTTGTGCTTTCCAAAGGCTAATTTAGCAACCGCTGTGTTCACCTACTATTCACCTTCCTTTTGCCTTGTAGCGCTGTTTTCACAGCGATCTGCAAGGTCTCTCTGTGTGTGTGTGTGAGTGCAGCCCACTCTCTAGTCTGAGTGCAGCCACATAGGCCATCCATAGCTGGTTGTATTCAGTTCAGGGAGGGTGGTTCATTGCCTCATACTGTCCTTTTTTTTTTTTTTTTTTTTGAAGTAGTGCAGGCTGCTGCACATTTTTTCCAAAAATTCCTATTAGTGTCTTTCCACCCGTCTCCAGCTAATTTGTGGAAAAACACTACATAGGATAAAGTAGAGGAGGGTTTTTGGGCCTTGCAGCGCCGTTTACGGCTGTCTGCACGGTCTCCGTGTGACTGCAGCTCGCCCTGTAATCTGTGAGCAGCTATAGCCTGGTTGTCTCCAGCTCAGGGTTTTTCACTGCGTCATACCGCCAAATCAATTTTCTTTTTTTTCAAAGTAGTGTAGTCTGCTGCTAATTTATTTTAAAAAATCCTATTAGTGTCTTTCCACCCGTCTCCAGCTAATTTGTGGAAAAACACTACATAGGATAAAGTAGAGGAGGGTTTTTGGGCCTTGCAGCGCCGTTTACGGCTGTCTGCACGGTCTCCGTGTGACTGCAGCTCGCCCTGTAGTCTGTGAGCAGCCGTAGCCTGGTTGTCTGCAGCTCAGGGTTTTTCACTGCGTCATACCGCCAAATCAATTTTCTTTTTTTTCAAAGTAGTGTAGTCTGCTGCTAATTTATTTTAAAAAATCCTATTAGTGTCTTTCCACCCGTCTCCAGCTAATTTGTGGAAAAACACTACATAGGATAAAGTAGAGGAGGGTTTTTGGGCCTTGCAGCGCCGTTTACGGCTGTCTGCACGGTCTCCGTGTGATTGCAGCTCTATCCGTTGTCAGTTCAGCCCCCAAAAAATAAATAAATAATAAAGTTCACCAAACACACCAGTTACACCACTTTACATTTGTGTAGGCCACATTAGCTCATATTCAAGTCTAGTCCACACTTTAGAAAATTAGTGTGTCTTATACCTGTTAGGAGGAGTTGCTCAGGAATAAGCACACAAAGCCGTTAGTACTTTTCTGCTTATCTTTATCAGTCAACCAAGATGAAGAAGGCAGTGAGTAAGGCACGTGGGCGTGGGCGTGGGCGCGGAGCAGGGAGGGGACGTGGGGATTCTGTGCCTGCTGCGGGCACCGGTGAGTCATCAGCACCCACTTTCACAAGGGAACAGTCGTTCATGCGCAGCTTTGTCGCCGAGCGCCGTACACCGCTGCTGCGTGAAGACCAAATTGAAGCCGTTGTGGGATGGATGGCAGCTAATGCATCAACTTCCATTAGTGCCACATCCTCTCAGACACAGAGCACTGGAGAGCAGCCATCTGTCTCTTCACCACCTGCAAAATTGCCCAGGCAGACAGAGATCCCAGGACAGGAGCAGTCTCTACTTCTGTTCTCTGAATCATCTCTTGGCTTGGAAACAGGGGGCCAGCCAAGCAGCATTGGAGAAATGGAAGAAGAGGCAGGGTGCAGTGATGCCCAACAGCTTTTTCTGTCTTCCTCTGAAGAGGCGGGTGGGCCAGTGGCTCCGGTCACCACCTCGCAGGCCGCATCAGCTGATGATGACACTCAGGTGCCACTTACTGGTGCGTGCTCTGCTGCTGAGACTACCCAGGAGGAGCAGTTGGGGGCAGAGGGTAGTGTAGATGATGAGGTCCTTGACCCATCTTGGCGTCAGGGACAGGAAGGTGGTGGGAGCAGCTCTGAGGAAGAGATTCCCCGTACGGCCCAAAGAGGGAGAGGGAGGGGGAAGACTGCGGATCCTGCAGCCTCCGCTTTGGCACCCGTAAGGAGCATGTCTCTTCCAAAAGTCAAAAGGGGGGCTCCCAAGACTTGCAGTGCCTGGTCCTTTTTTGACACAGTTGCAGATGACATTTGCTATGTCAGATGCAAGGTGTGTCATCAAAAAATCAAAAGAGGTCAAAAAGTCGCCAACCTCAATACCTCCAACATGTGGAAACATGTGCGCAACAGGCACCCGGCGGAGTTAGACAAACACACTGAAGAGCTAGGCCAACCAACAGCGGCAGCTACCACCTCTTCAGCTCGTGTTGCCTCTTCCTCTAGCTCACACGCAGCTGGTTCGGCTTCCTCCCAGGATCGCCGTGGAAGAACCTCTGGCCCTGTTGTCCAGAGACCCGCTGTCATTCCACCCGCAGCACCACTTTCCCAGTCAACCACACACTCCCAGCCCAGTCTACAGCCATCGGTAGTACAGGCATGGGAGAAAAGGCGGCCTTTCTCGTCAAACCACCCACGAGCACAGGCTCTGACTGCAGGCATTGCCAAACTTCTGTCACTGGAAATGCTGTCATTCAGGCTGGTGGAGACTGACAGCTTCCGTGACTTGATGTCATTGGCAGTCCCACAGTACAGTGTGCCCAGCCGCTTTTACTTCAGCAGGCAAGCCGTCCCTGCCCTGCACAAGCATGTGGAGGGACACATAAAACACGCGCTACTGAACGCCGTCAGTAGCAAGGTCCACCTCACCACCGATGCGTGGACCAGTCAACATGGACAGGGGCGATACCTTTCCCTCACTGCCCATTGGGTTAATGTCGTTGAGCCGGGTACAGACCGTGCGAGTGGCGCAGGACGTGTCCTGCCCACTCCAAGGATTGCAGGAATCCATTCTGTACGCATTGACTCCTCCTCTTACACCAGTTCCTCAGAATCATCGCTGCAGGAGCCGTCACAGTCCACCTCCACATGGGCCCGTGATGAACGTGTACCTGTTACGACCGACATGAGCACAGCCGTGGCCAAACGTCAACAGGCCGTCTTGAAATTAATTTTTTTGGGGAATCGTAGCCACACAGCGCAGGAGCTCTGGAATGCCATCAAGCAGGAGAGCGATGTGTGGTTTGAGCCAGCGAATCTCCAGCCAGGCATGGTAGTGTGTGATAATGGCCGAAATCTGGTGGCAGCCCTGGGCCTCGGCAACCTCACTCACATCCCATGTCTGGCACATGTGCTCAATTTGGTCGTGCAGAGTTTTTTGAGGGACTATCCGGATCTTGATGCACTGCTGCACAAGGTCCGCCTAGAGTGTGCTCACTTGTGGCGTTCCAGCACGGCAAAAGCGCGCATTGCGGCTCTGCAGCGCCGACACCGCCTGCCGGAACATCGCATCATATGTGACCTACCTACCAGGTGGAATTCCACGTTACATATGTTGGAGCGGTTGTGTGAGCAGCAGCAAGCTGTAATGGAGTACCAGCTGTATCAGGCGCAAAAAAGTCGCAGTCAGCGCCGTACAGACTTCACAACCACAGAGTGGGCCACTATGAAGGATGTCTGCCAGGTTTTGCGTCCCTTTGATTATTCCACGCGGATGGCGAGTGCAGATGATGCACTAGTCAGCATGACTGTCCCCCTTATCTGCCTGCTTGAAAAATCACTGCAAGCGCTAAGGGATGATGTTGTGGAAGAGGTGGAGGATGAGGATTCACCACTTCCATCATCTTCTGGACAGTCAGCGCCACGTGGTTCCTCACAAACGCGTAGGCAGGGGACAGTTTGTGAGGAGGATGAGGAGGAGTCAATGGAGGAGGAAGACATCCGTCCAGAGGAGGGAGTTCCCGAATTGTCCAGTACTCAGTGTGTACAGCGAGGGTGGGGTGATGACGAGCGGGCAGAGATCACGCCTCCAGCTGGGGACAGCGTTTCTTGGGCAGTTGGCAGTCTGCAGCACATGGTGGATTACATGCTGCAGTGCCTGAGAAACGACCGCCGCATCGACCACATTCTCAACATGTCTGATTATTGGGTGTTCACCCTCCTCGATCCTCGCTACCGGGACAACGTAGAAAGCCTCATCACACCGTTGAACCGGGAGCGAAAAATGCGGGAGTACCAAGACACACTGGTCAGTTCCATCATCTTCTCCATTCCAACTGAGAGAAGTGCTGCTAGTGCATTCCAAAGCAGCTCAGTGCGTCCAGGCAGTGGTGGAGGCTCTGCACAAAGAGGGAGCAGAAGCAGTGCCTCTGCCCAAGGCAAGACCAGTATGGCCGAACTGTGGCACAGTTTTCTGTGCCCGCCACAAAAGTCTACACCATCACAGACGGCTCCAGTCAGCAGGAGGCAACGGTTCCGTCAGATGGTGACAGACTACATGTCTTGCCCTCTTGCTGTACTCCCAGACGGCTCTTCCCCTTTCAAGTTTTGGGTCTCAAAGCTGGATACATGGCCAGAGCTAAGCCAGTATGCATTGGAGGTGCTGTCTTGCCCTGCGGCCAGTGTATTATCGGAACGTGTCTTTAGTGCTGCAGGTGGTGTACTAACTGACCGTCGCATGCGACTATCCTCCGATAACGTTGACCGGCTTACTTTCCTGAAAATGAACAAGGCCTGGATCTCGCAGGAATTTGCCACTCCTCCTCCTGATTAAATAATTAGGTCACTGTATACGTTATCCAGGTCTCCTGTTGTGTTCATCTTTCTACCACCTGAACTTAAATTCCTGGGCTCCAACACCGCCAGTTGAGGCTCAGATGTGCCGTCTGCACAGTCAAAACATACGACCCAGTGTTATTGGGTTTCAGTAACGTCAGCTGATCCCCAGCTGTGTAGCCGGCAATGTGTCATGCGACCGCCACGCTGACACAACAACTGAAATGTAAGGGAATCTGTCCCCCCCCAAGGCGTTTGTTACTGAAAGAGCCACCTTGTGCAGCAGTAATGCTGCACAAGGAAAAAGGTAGCTATTTTGGTTTTGCTCCTTGCACACGCAAAACTTAACACTTATAAAATGTGTCCACTGATACCGTAAAACCGTCCCGGAGGTGGGACTTTCCTTCGTAATATGACGCAGCACAGCCGTCATTCCTACCCCCCCGGCGCCGCGCCCCGGCTCCTCAGCGTTGTTTGATTCCGTCCCGGAGCCTGCGCTGTTATGTTATCCCGTGGCCAGGCACACTTAGCGCTGCCCGTCTTCTGGCATCATTTGGTGTCAGGCTGGCTGCGCCTGTGCGGCCACGCTGGCCGAGAGCCCGCCTCGCAGTGTCTTCTGATTTAATCCCACTGGGGGCCTGGGATCTATGGACATGCGCAGTGCATATCTGAACCTCCACCTCTCACTCATCTCCCTATGGCTTCTTCAGACTGTTCGGTGTCAGCTGGTCCCTAATAGCATGCCACGGCCGTGACACCGCACAGTCTGAAAAAGAAGCCGTAGGGAGGGGAGTGAGAGGCGAGGATATGCACTGCGCATGGCCATGGATCCCAGGCCCCCAGTGGGATTACATCAGAAGACACTGCGAGGCGGGCTCTCGGCCAGCAATCCCTCCTACCTCCTCCAACCTCCTCCTCCTCCACCTGTCCCTGGGCTCCAACACCGCCAGTTGCCGTCCAGAAGTGCTGTACGCACAGTCAACAGTCCCTCCTCTGTTATTGGGGTTCAGTAACGTCAGCTGTTCCCCTGCTGTGTGTGTGGCAATCCCTCCTACCTCCTCCAACCTCCTCCAACCTCCTCCTCCTCCACCTGTCCCTGGGCTCCAACACCGCCAGTTGCCGTCCAGAAGTGCTGTACGCACAGTCAACAGTCCCTCCTCTGTTATTGGGGTTCAGTAACGTCAGCTGTTCCCCTGCTGTGTGTGTGGCAATCCCTCCTACCTCCTCCAACCTCCTCCTCCTCCACCTGTCCCTGGGCTCCAACACCGCCAGTTGCCGTCCAGAAGTGCTGTACGCACAGTCAACAGTCCCTCCTCTGTTATTGGGGTTCAGTAACGTCAGCTGTTCCCCTGCTGTGTGTGTGGCAATCCCTCCTACCTCCTCCAACCTCCTCCTCCTCCACCTGTCCCTGGGCTCCAACACCGCCAGTTGCCGTCCAGAAGTGCTGTACGCACAGTCAACAGTCCCTCCTCTGTTATTGGGGTTCAGTAACGTCAGCTGTTCCCCTGCTGTGTGTGTGGCAATCCCTCCTACCTCCTCCAACCTCCTCCTCCTCCACCTGTCCCTGGGCTCCAACACCGCCAGTTGCCGTCCAGAAGTGCTGTACGCACAGTCAACAGTCCCTCCTCTGTTATTGGGGTTCAGTAACGTCAGCTGTTCCCCTGCTGTGTGTGTGGCAATCCCTCCTACCTCCTCCAACCTCCTCCTCCTCCACCTGTCCCTGGGCTCCAACACCGCCAGTTGCCGTCCAGAAGTGCTGTACGCACAGTCAACAGTCCCTCCTCTGTTATTGGGGTTCAGTAACGTCAGCTGTTCCCCTGCTGTGTGTGTGGCAATCACTCCTACCTCCTCCAACCTCCTCCTCCTCCACCTGTCCCTGGGCTCCAACACCGCCAGTTGCCGTCCAGAAGTGCTGTACGCACAGTCAACAGTCCCTCCTCTGTTATTGGGGTTCAGTAACGTCAGCTGTTCCCCTGCTGTGTGTGTGGCAATCCCTCCTACCTCCTCCAACCTCCTCCTCCTCCACCTGTCCCTGGGCTCCAACACCGCCAGTTGCCGTCCAGAAGTGCTGTACGCACAGTCAACAGTCCCTCCTCTGTTATTGGGGTTCAGTAACGTCAGCTGTTCCCCTGCTGTGTGTGTGGCAATCCCTCCTACCTCCTCCAACCTCCTCCTCCTCCACCTGTCCCTGGGCTCCAACACCGCCAGTTGCCGTCCAGAAGTGCTGTACGCACAGTCAACAGTCCCTCCTCTGTTATTGGGGTTCAGTAACGTCAGCTGTTCCCCTGCTGTGTGTGTGGCAATCCCTCCTACCTCCTCCAACCTCCTCCAACCTCCTCCTCCTCCACCTGTCCCTGGGCTCCAACACCGCCAGTTGCCGTCCAGAAGTGCTGTACGCACAGTCAACAGTCCCTCCTCTGTTATTGGGGTTCAGTAACGTCAGCTGTTCCCCTGCTGTGTGTGTGGCAATCCCTCCTACCTCCTCCAACCTCCTCCTCCTCCACCTGTCCCTGGGCTCCAACACCGCCAGTTGCCGTCCAGAAGTGCTGTACGCACAGTCAACAGTCCCTCCTCTGTTATTGGGGTTCAGTAACGTCAGCTGTTCCCCTGCTGTGTGTGTGGCAATCCCTCCTACCTCCTCCAACCTCCTCCTCCTCCACCTGTCCCTGGGCTCCAACACCGCCAGTTGCCGTCCAGAAGTGCTGTACGCACAGTCAACAGTCCCTCCTCTGTTATTGGGGTTCAGTAACGTCAGCTGTTCCCCTGCTGTGTGTGTGGCAATCCCTCCTACCTCCTCCTACCTCCTCCAACCTCCTCCTCCTCCACCTGTCCCTGGGCTCCAACACCGCCAGTTGCCGTCCAGAAGTGCTGTACGCACAGTCAACAGTCCCTCCTCTGTTATTGGGGTTCAGTAACGTCAGCTGTTCCCCTGCTGTGTGTGTGGCAATCCCTCCTACCTCCTCCAACCTCCTCCTCCTCCACCTGTCCCTGGGCTCCAACACCGCCAGTTGCCGTCCAGAAGTGCTGTACGCACAGTCAACAGTCCCTCCTCTGTTATTGGGGTTCAGTAACGTCAGCTGTTCCCCTGCTGTGTGTGTGGCAATCACTCCTACCTCCTCCAACCTCCTCCAACCTCCTCCTCCTCCACCTGTCCCTGGGCTCCAACACCGCCAGTTGCCGTCCAGAAGTGCTGTACGCACAGTCAACAGTCCCTCCTCTGTTATTGGGGTTCAGTAACGTCAGCTGTTCCCCTGCTGTGTGTGTGGCAATCCCTCCTACCTCCTCCAACCTCCTCCTCCTCCACCTGTCCCTGGGCTCCAACACCGCTAGTTGCCGTCCAGAAGTGCTGTACGCACAGAGCCAAACACCTCGCCAATGTGTTAGTGGGGTTCAGCACCGCCAGCTGTTCCCCTGCTGTGTATACGGCAATGTGTACTGCGACCGCCACGCAGGCACAACAAGTTAAATGTAAGGGAACCTGACACCCCCCCCCCCAGGCGTTTGTTACTGAAGGAGCCACCTTGTGCAGCAGTAATGATGCAAAGGGAAAAAGTGCCTCTTTTCGTGATGCTCCTTGCACATGCTGAACCAAACACTTATGAAATGTGTCCCCACACAGCGTTAAACCGTCCGGTAGGTGGAACTTTCCTTTGTCGTGTGACGCAGCACAGCCATCATTTTTACCCCCTTGGCGCCGTGCGCCCCCTCCTCAGCGTTGTTTGAATCTGTCCCGGAGCCTGCGCTGTTAGGTTAGCCCTTGGCCATGCACACATGTTGCGCTGCCCGTCTTCTGACCTCATTTGGTGTCAGGCTGGCTGCGCCTGTGCGGGTGCGCTGGCCGAGATCCCGCCTCGCAGTGTCGTCTAATGTAATCCCACCGCGGGCCTGTGATCCGTGCCCGTGCGCAGTGCATATCCTCTCCTCTCACTCCCCTCCCTACGGCTTCTTCAGACTGTGCGATGTCAGCTGGTCCCTAATAGCATGCCACGGCCGTGACACCGCACAGTCTGAAAAAGCCGTAGGGAGGGGAGTGAGAGGAGAGGATATGCACTGCGCACGGGCACGGATCACAGGCCCGCGGTGGGATTACATTAGACGACACTGCGAGGCGGGATCTCGGCCAGCGCACCCGCACAGGCGCAGCCAGCCTGACACCAAATGAGGTCAGAAGACGGGCAGCGCAACATGTGTGCATGGCCAAGGGCTAACCTAACAGCGCAGGCTCCGGGACAGATTCAAACAACGCTGAGGAGGCGGCGCACGGCGCCAAGGGGGTAAAAATGATGGCTGTGCTGCGTCACACGACAAAGGAAAGTTCCACCTACCGGACGGTTTAACGCTGTGAGGAGACACATTTCATAAATGTTAGGTTCCGCATGTACAAGGACCATAATTAAAAGAGCTAAGTTTACCTTTTCCAGCATTAGTGCTGTACACAATGGCTCTTTCAGCTACAAACGCCTGGGGGGGGGGGGTTAAAGGTTTCCTTTCAACTTGCTCGAGTGCAGGCTTCGGCCTACACTCCGCTCCCCCTGCTCCTCCTGCTGACCCTGGGCTCTAACACCGCCAGTTTTTGCCCAGATGTGCTAGCTGCACAGAGAAAAACACCAGCCAATGTGTCAGTGGGGTTCAGCACCGCCAGCTGTTCCCCTGCTGTGTAGCCGGCAACGTGTCCTGCGACCGCCACGCAGACACAAGAACTGAAATTGAAGGGAACCTGTCCCCCCTCCCCCAGGTGTTTCTATGTTTTACAGCTACCTTGAACAGCAGTAATGCTGCATGTGTTCAAGGTGGCTCAGAAACTTATTCTCCTTGCCCATGTTGAAGTGAACACGTCTAAAATGTGTCCTCTGTGACCATTAAAACGTCCCTCAGGTGTGATTTGACTTTGTATTGACACACGCAACAAGCTCCTTGGTAACGCTGCCCGTCTTCTGGCATCATTGTTTGGCTGGCTGCGCCTCTGCGGCCGCCCTGACCCACACAACGCCCCTCGGTGTCTTATTTATTGGGACTGCGAGGGTGTGATTGATGGGCAGGATCAGTGCATCAGTTCGCCTGTCCCTCCTCTCCTTCCGCCTTCTTCGGACTGTGCGGCTTCATGGCCGTGGCATGCGATAAGGGATCAGATGACGCCGCACAGTCTGAAGCGGGTGTAAGGACCCGAGTGTGAGAGGCGAACATATGTGCTGCGCCAGGCCCTGAATCCCAGCCCCGCAGTGTTTTAACAATGTTAAGACACTGCGGGGCTGGGATTCATGGGCATCGCGAACCGCACCGGCCGACATTACATGATGCCAGAAGATGGGCAGCGCTAACGGCGCTAGGCCAGGGGATAACACGACAGCGCAGACTCCTGTACAGCAAATAACAACGCTCGGGAGGCTGCACCCAGCACCAAGGTGGGATTCTTGACACCTGTGCTGCGTCTCATTACAAAGGGAACTCTCGCCTCCATTACACAGTTTGACTGTATAAAGGGCTAAATGTTATACGTGTTCCATTCAGCGTGTGCAAGGAGAAAAATTACAAGAGCAACCTTTGACTTGCGCAGCACTGCTGCTGCATAAGCTGTGGCTCTTCTACTTTGTAACCCCTGAGGGGGGGTTAAAGGTGACTTTTGAAATCGGTTCAATTAGGCTTCGGCCTACACTCTGCTCCACCTGCAGAGCCCGGGCTCCAACAACGCTAGTTGCTGTCCGGAAGTGCTGGCTGCACAGAGCCAAACACCTCGCCAATGTGTCAGTGGGGTCCAGCACCGCCAGCTGTTCCCCTGCTGTGTAGCCGGCAACGTGTCCTGCAAAAGCCACGCAGACACAACACACCCAAAGCTGCCGCCTGTGCAGGCTTCGGCCTACACTCCCCTCCCCCTGCTCCTCCTGCTCCTCCTCCTGCTGTCCCTGGGCTCTAACACACCGCCAGTTGGGGCCCAGATGTGCTAGCTGCACAGAGAAAAACACCAGCCAATGTGTCAGTGGGGTCCAGCACCGCCAGCTGTTCCCCTGCTGTGCAGCCGGCAACGTGTCCTGCAAAAGCCACGCAGACACAAGAACTGAAATTGAAGGGAACCTGTCCCCCCTCCCCCAGGCGTTTTTACGTTATCCAGCCACCTTGTACAGCGGTAATGCTGCATGTGTGCAAGGTGGCTCAGAAACGTATTCTCCTCGCACATGTGGAACTGAAAACACGTCTGAAATGTGTCCTCTGTGTGACCATTTAACCGTCCCGGTGGTGTGACTTTCCTTTGTAATGACACGCTGCAACCCCCTTGGTAGCGCTGCCCGTCTTCTGGCATCATTGTTTGGCTGGCTGCGCCTCTGCGGCCGCCCTGACCCACACAACGCCCCTCGGTGTCTTATTCATTGGGACTGCGAGGGTGTGATTCATGGGCAGGATCAGTGCATCAGTTCGCCTGTCCCTCCTCTCCTTCCGCCTTCTTCGGACTGTGCGGCTTCATGGCCGTGGCATGCGATAAGGGATCAGATGACGCCGCACAGTCTGAAGCGGGTGTAAGGACCCGAGTGTGAGAGGCGAACATATGTGCTGCGCCAGGCCCTGAATCCCAGCCCCGCAGTGTTTTAACAATGTTAAGACACTGCGGGGCTGGGATTCATGGGCATCGCGAACCGCACCGGCCGACATTACATGATGCCAGAAGATGGGCAGCGCTAACGGCGCTAGGCCAGGGGATAACACGACAGCGCAGACTCCTGTACAGCAAATAACAACGCTCGGGAGGCTGCACCCATCACCAAGGTGGGATTCTTGACACCTGTGCTGCGTCTCATTACAAAGGGAACTCTCGCCTCCATTACACAGTTTGACTGTATAAAGGGCTAAATGTTATACGTGTTCCATTCAGCGTGTGCAAGGAGAAAAATTACAAGAGCAACCTTTGACTTGCGCAGCACTGCTGCTGCATAAGCTGTGGCTCTTCTACTTTGTAACCCCTGAGGGGGGGTTAAAGGTGACTTTTGAAATCGGTTCAATTAGGCTTCGGCCTACACTCTGCTCCACCTGCAGAGCCCGGGCTCCAACAACGCTAGTTGCTGTCCGGAAGTGCTGGCTGCACAGAGCCAAACACCTCGCCAATGTGTCAGTGGGGTCCAGCACCGCCAGCTGTTCCCCTGCTGTGTAGCCGGCAACGTGTCCTGCAAAAGCCACGCAGACACAACACACCCAAAGCTGCCGCCTGTGCAGGCTTCGGCCTACACTCCCCTCCCCCTGCTCCTCCTCCTCCTGCTCCTCCTCCTGCTGTCCCTGGGCTCTAACACACCGCCAGTTGGGGCCCAGATGTGCTAGCTGCACAGAGAAAAACACCAGCCAATGTGTCAGTGGGGTCCAGCACCGCCAGCTGTTCCCCTGCTGTGCAGCCGGCAACGTGTCCTGCAAAAGCCACGCAGACACAAGAACTGAAATTGAAGGGAACCTGTCCCCCCTCCCCCAGGCGTTTTTACGTTATCCAGCCACCTTGTACAGCGGTAATGCTGCATGTGTGCAAGGTGGCTCAGAAACGTATTCTCCTCGCACATGTGGAACTGAAAACACGTCTGAAATGTGTCCTCTGTGTGACCATTTAACCGTCCCGGTGGTGTGACTTTCCTTTGTAATGACACGCTGCAACCCCCTTGGTAGCGCTGCCCGTCTTCTGGCATCATTGTTTGGCTGGCTGCGCCTCTGCGGCCGCCCTGACCCACACAACGCCCCTCGGTGTCTTATTTATTGGGACTGCGAGGGTGTGATTCATGGGCAGGATCAGTGCATCAGTTCGCCTGTCCCTCCTCTCCTTCCGCCTTCTTCGGACTGTGCGGCTTCATGGCCGTGGCATGCGATAAGGGATCAGATGACGCCGCACAGTCTGAAGCGGGTGTAAGGACCCGAGTGTGAGAGGCGAACATATGTGCTGCGCCAGGCCCTGAATCCCAGCCCCGCAGTGTTTTAACAATGTTAAGACACTGCGGGGCTGGGATTCATGGGCATCGCGAACCGCACCGGCCGACATTACATGATGCCAGAAGATGGGCAGCGCTAACGGCGCTAGGCCAGGGGATAACACGACAGCGCAGACTCCTGTACAGCAAATAACAACGCTCGGGAGGCTGCACCCAGCACCAAGGTGGGATTCTTGACACCTGTGCTGCGTCTCATTACAAGGGGAACTCTCGCCTCCATTACACAGTTTGACTGTATAAAGGGCTAAATGTTATACGTGTTCCATTCAGCGTGTGCAAGGAGAAAAATTACAAGAGCAACCTTTGACTTGCGCAGCACTGCTGCTGCATAAGCTGTGGCTCTTCTACTTTGTAACCCCTGAGGGGGGGTTAAAGGTGACTTTTGAAATCGGTTCAATTAGGCTTCGGCCTACACTCTGCTCCACCTGCAGAGCCCGGGCTCCAACAACGCTAGTTGCTGTCCGGAAGTGCTGGCTGCACAGAGCCAAACACCTCGCCAATGTGTCAGTGGGGTCCAGCACCGCCAGCTGTTCCCCTGCTGTGTAGCCGGCAACGTGTCCTGCAAAAGCCACGCAGACACAACACACCCAAAGCTGCCGCCTGTGCAGGCTTCGGCCTACACTCCCCTCCCCCTGCTCCTCCTCCTGCTGTCCCTGGGCTCTAACACACCGCCAGTTGGGGCCCTAGGAAGACAAGCTTGAATAGGTCCCCATCCGGGTTCCAGTACCGTCAGCTGGTTCTCGGCAGTGTCTTTTGCTCTTGTACCTTCTGCTCCCCATCCTGGTTCCAGTACCGTCAGCTTGTTCCGGGCAGAGCCTTCTGCTTAGGTGCCTCCCTCTGGGTATCCGAGTTCCACCAACGTCAGGTGGTCCTTGGTAGTGCTTTCAGGCACGGGTACCTCCTGCTTAGTAACCGGGTTCCAGTAACGTCAGCTGGTCCTCGGTAGTTCCATTGGCTCTTGGACCTTCGGCTACCCATCCGGGTTCCAGTACCGTCAGCTGGTTCTCGGCAGTGTCTTTTGCTCTTGTACCTTCTGCTCCCCATCCTGGTTCCAGTACCGTCAGCTGGTTCCGGGCAGAGCCTTTGGCTTAGGTGCCTCCCTCTGGGTATCCGAGTTCCACCAACGTCAGGTGGTCCTTGGTAGTGCTTTCAGGCACGGGTACCTCCTGCTTAGTAACCGGGTTCCAGTAATGTCAGCTGGTCCTCGGTAGTTCCATTGGCTCTTGGACCTTCGGGTAGCCATCCGAGTTCCAGTTCCATCAGCTGTTTCTCGGCATTTTCTCAGCCTTCTTGTACCTTCTGCTACATTTCCAAGTTCAAGACCCGAAAGACGATGACCCGGAAGACCACCCCTAAGATGATGACGACACCAGAGACGACAACCACCGAGATGACGACGACCCTGGAGACGATGACCCTGAAGACCACCCCGATGACGACGACCCCGATGACGACGACCCCGATGACGACGACCCTGGAGATGACGACCCTGGAGATGACGACGACAACCTGGAAGACCGAGAAGCAGAAGAACAAGAGGCTGCAGAACAAAGAGCAGAAGAACATTAAGCATAAGACTAAATATCAGAGCAAAAGATATTATCTAAATTATAAGCAGAAGAAGACTAAGCAGTGTATGGGGGTGAGTCCGTTCCTCCTCGTGGTGCCCCTGGATAAAGCCTGATGCTGCAGGCCAAACTGAACGCGGACAAATGTAACTGTTTTGTGACAGGCAGAACGGAAGGTGTAATCTTCAAACTTTTATAGATAACAACTACGGGAATGCCTGTCACAAATAAGAATATGATGAAGAAGTTGAATATAAAAAAGATAATAGTTAAATAAAAAGAATATGAACAATGTAAAAAAAAAAATATATATATACGTAGAAAAGAAGAAGATGAATAAGGTGAAGAAGTTGATGTCACAGAAGCTGATGATGAGGATAATGAAGAAGAAAGTGTGGGAGAAGTAAAAAATAGGGTGAAGGGCGTGGAAGTAGTGAAACATCAATATCTGACAAAATAAATAAAAAATTAACATAGAAAGAATTTGACTAACGCCGAACGTCATAAAAAAATTAAAAATACTGCTATTCTATTTGATTGGGATAAACCCCTGTGCCTTTAATGTCTCCGCCACCTCCCCCAATACATCCTACATTATTCTTAGTTGTTTTCCTTCATGTAGAATTAACCTACAAGGAAAGAAAGGGTTTATTTTAATTCCGATATTTTCGTCCCATTGACTTGCATTGGGATCGGGTATCGGTATCGGATTGGATTCCGATACTGTGACGGTATCGGCCGATACTTTCCGATACCGATACTTTCCGATATCGGAAAGTATCGCTCAACACTAATTATGACACACTATGTTAAGTTCCCCTACTTTGTTACATTCATTAATAAAAAATAGCTGAAGTGGTGTACCCTCAGACTTAATGGTGTGCCATCTTTAACACATATTAACTGTCTCCTGGGAAGAAAATAAGGATCCACAATAAGGAGCCACTCAGGCAACAGCTAGGTCCTATTCAAGGTTCATACCAAAATTACTCTAATGCTATGTTCACATGTTGTGGATGTAATGTGTTTTTTTTTTTTATGTTTTATTGCATTTCCTATTGACATGTCAATGATGTCCCACATAGCAACACATCCTTAAAAATGCAACGCAGATATCTGAAAAGAAAACATATATTTGCATAGTTGACTTCCATGATGTTTGACAAAACAAGATGAACTACCCTTATTTAATGATAAAGGTAATTAAATACTTGATGGCTAACTATGTTTCCAAGTCTGATAGGGTAGAGCACAGACACAGCTTTTAGGCTACGTTCACACTAGCGTTGTGCGCCGCTGCGTCGGCGACGCAACACACAACGCACGCAAAAACGCGGCAAAACGCACGCAAAAACGCTGCGTTTTGCGACGCATGCGTCGGTTTTTGCCGAAAATCGGACGCAAGAAAAATGCAACTTGTTGCGTTTTCTTGGTCCGACGCTTGCGGCAAAAAAGACGCATGTGTGGCACAACGCAACAAAAAAAACGCATGCGTCCCCCATGTTAAGTATAGGGGGCGCATGACGCATGCGTCGCCGCTGCGTCGCCGACGCAAACCCGACGCACATTAGCTTAACGCTAATGTGAACGTAGCCTTACATACACGCGGCATTAATTATAACATTGTTTTAGTAAAGACTAATTTTTTCCATCCTACATACACTGCCTGCCATGTGGGTTTTCTTTCTCCTGGTTTCTCCCAGAATCCTATCTCTGTACTACTTGATAATGAGGCAGCTATTTATCATAAACTGTAGCTGGAAAGGAACAGGGTTTCCTGTTTGACTTCACAGTATCCATTAAGGCAAATTTTGGGAACATGTTACAGAACAATAGTATCATCATTGTTTTTGATTTATATTTGATGATCAAAATTCTAAGTGGGTTGTTACTAAGAAGAGGCTATCTATGTTACATGTACCGGAGAGAAGACCATGAATACTCTGGAAGGGGTTAACCTGTGAGCAGTAGTGTACAAAGTATTTTAATCAAATCCAATCCGAAATGTCCTTCTATAAGGGTCAGAGTGGTTAAAAATGAAAGAACCGAAACTCATTCTCAGTGATCCGTTCCAATGCCTTCCCGATCTCTCTTGGTTTGTGATTTCTGATACTGGCCTTCACAAACCGGACATGATTGTTAAAGGGAACCTATCACCCCGTTTTTTAAAGATTAGATAAAAATAGTGTGAAATAGGGGCAGAGCTGGGCTTTACATTAGTGCCTTTTTGTTGCCTTTATTCCCCCGTTAAGCTGCCGAAATACCTGTGTGAAGTGGCCGTTTTGTCCTGTCACTCAAGTTGGTCAGGTCGGATGGGCGTGGTTACAGCGCTTTTTTTTCCCTCAGAAACCTGCTCATCATTACGTTGGTGGCGTAGTGGTGTGCGCATGTCCAAAGTGAAGATCCACTGCCCAGGAGATTCAAAACAGCGCGGGCTTCGCTATTCGCCGTTTACCGGTGGGCGCGGCCATCTTTCCTGTGGCCGCGCGTGCGCAGATGGAGCGCTCTGCTGCCCGGGCTTCAGGAAAATGGCCGCCGCGATCTCCATCTGCGCACGCGCGGAATCCCGCGGCCATTTTCCTGAAGCCCGGGCAGCAGAGCGCTCCATCTGCGCACGCACGGCCACAGGAAAGATGGCCGCGCCCACCGGTAAACGGCGAATAGCGAAGCCCGCGCTGTTTTGAATCTCCTGGGCAGTGGATCTTCGCTTTGGACATGCGCACACCACTACGCCACCAACGTAATGATGAGCAGGTTTCTGAGGGAAAAAAAGCGCTGTAACCACGCCCATCCGACCTGACCAACTTGAGTGACAGGACAAAACGGCCACTTCACACAGGTATTTCGGCAGCCTAACGGGGGAATAAAGGCAACAAAAAGGCACTAATGTAAAGCCCAGCTCTGCCCCTATTTCACACTATTTTTATCTAATCTTTAAAAAACGGGGTGATAGGTTCCCTTTAAGCCAATAACTGGCTGCAGCAGTGACCATACACACACTTACATACACACACACACACACACACACACACACACACACACACACACACACACACACACACACACACAATATATAGTATATACAGTTCTGGCAAAAATTAGAGACCACCACATCAAAACCCTGTCATGGGCAGCCCAATCTCCAGACCTGATCCCCATTGAAAACCTCTGGAATGTAATCAAGAGGATGATGGAAAGTCACAAGCCATCACACAAAGAAGAACTGCTTAAATTTTTGCACCAGAAGCAGTGTGAAAGACTGGTGGAAAGCATGCCAAGACGCATGAAAGCTGTGATTAAAAATTATGGTTATTCCACAAAATATTGATTTCTAAACTCTTCCTGAGTTAAAACATTGGTATTGTTGTTTCTAAATGATTATGAACTTGTTTTCTTTGCATTATTTGAGGCCAGAAAGCACAGTTTTTTTTTTTATTTTGACCATTTTTCTTTCTCAGAAAAAAAAATACAAAATTTATTGCTTGGAAATTGGGAGACGTAGTCAGAAGTTTATAGAATAAATGAACAATTTACATTTTACTCAAAAATATACCTATACAGAGAAAAATCAGACAAACTGAACATTTTGCAGTGGTCTCTTAATTTTTGCCAGACCTGTTGGATTGTGAAAGTCATTAAGTCATTGACAGGAGCCTCAATGTCAGCCACCAAACTCTTCACAAATGAAATACCAAACTCTTCACAAATGAAATAACTGTGCAATCTGAATTCACAACGTTATAAGAAATAAGGTCAGAAGAAATGTTGCATGTCTTACTACTGTATTGATTTAGGGCAGAGAGGCGAAGATTCAGTTTCTGGAGTACTGTCAATGTTGAAGAACAGGGGCTTGGTCACATAATTCCCTGTGAGGTTTTTGAATTAGCAGAGGAAAACCAAACAATACACTTAGGACAATTCATTCAAACTGGTACAATCTTCTTCTCAATTAGAGCTCCTCATTGACATAAAATAAATGGGAAAAAGGAATTAGTCCAGTGGTTTGTGTCCATTCCCTGGTGTCCAGGGGTTCATTGTCCCATTTTAATACTAGTTCTGGTCATACATTTATGTTCTTCTACTCAGCTTCAAGATGTTTGATGTCCAGCTTCTGGGTTCATTTTCCCTGAGTTCAGATAAGTGTCCGAAGGTGACGTTTTAATTCCATCCATGTACAATATCAATTACTTTAGTTAAAAACTATCCAGTCAGACATGTTAGTAAAGATGGTTAAAAATACAATGGGGATCATAGTAAAGTTGAGAGTCGGACACATGCTCATCAGACAGATGGCTGCTCCCGCCAAATTCAGTTGATTACAGCTGCTTTTTATCTGATATGTATGGCCAACTTTAAGAAACAATATTTTAACAACTCAGATATTTTGGATTTTTAGGGATATATGTAGCATGACACTGATATTGGGCAACAGTACCACAATTGGTTAATACACGGTAAAGAAAGTATAAACCTGGTATAAAGTGGTCAGCATTCTAATGGAAGAAGCATAACATGACAAAAAAATGATGTGCACACATATAAAGGAAGCCTACTTGCAGTTATACTTATTGAGGAAACTTTTGAAAAGAAAAAAAAAAAGACTTCCAGATGGGACTGAACTTCTAATTGATTTTTTTTTTGTGGCTTATACTTTGAGTTATTTTGTTGCTGTTGATTTTTCTTCCCTGTATGACTACACAAGTCACACCGCATTATGTTTATGAGATTATATTATCAGGAAGCAACAGCTGTGAAGATGAAATTGTCACAAAAGGCGGAACTAAGTCTTTTTGCTCTCTCAGGACAAGATGCATTAGCTGCCTATGCCAACCCCCAAGAACCAAGGCAAATCCTAAATCACTATAGTGCCATATGAAAGTTAAAAAATGAATCTCATTTTCAGGAATGATCATAAAAGAATTTTTTTTACCCCCATACATTTTTTTTACATAATAATAGGAGGCCAGCTAGGCAAAGGAGTGAGAACTTTGTAATTTATCACTTTATGGGTTTATTTTCCCTTCAGATTTTCATGTTTTATCTGGATGGATTCCAATATCAGTCTTGGCACAACATATACAGCTTCTGCATGCAGTACTTTTAAGGCAGTTATCTAGGACTATATTAATTTTTTAGTGTGGGCCTAATAACTAACAGTCAGGTAGTTGCTAACTACCTGCCTGTTCTTTCCAGCACAGATCTCTGCCACACTGAGTGGTCATCAATAGGGTTGAGCGAAACGGGTCGATCACTTTCAAAAGTCGCCGACTTTTGGCTAAGTCGGCGTCTCATGAAACCCGATCCGACCCCTGTGCTTGTCGGCCATGCGGTACGCGACTTTCGCGCCAAAGTCGCGTTTCAATGACGCGAAAAGCGCCATTTCTCAGCCAATGAAGGTGAACGCAGAGTGTGGGCAGCGTGATGACATAGATCCTGGTCCCCACCATCTTAGAGAAGGGCATTGCAGTGATTGGCTTGCTGTCTGCGGCGTCACAGGGGCTATAAAGGGGCGTTCCCGCCGACCGCCATCTTACTGCTGCTGATCTGAGCTTAGGGACAGGTTGCTGCCGCTTCATCAGAAGCAGGGAGAGCGTTAGGCAGGGTCCACTAACCACCAAACCGCTTGTGCTGCAGCGATTTCCACTGTCCAACACCACCTTCGGTGTGCAGGAACAGTGGAAGCTATTTTTTTTTTTTTTTCCCCTCAGCGCTGTAGCTCATTGGGCTGCCCTAGAAGGCTCCGTGATAGCTGTATTGCTGTGTGTACGCCACTGTGGAAACCAACTGCTTTTTTCAAAGCACATATCCTCTTGTTCCTTCCTTTCTGCACAGCTATCTTTTTTGTTTGTCCACACTTTTTATTTAATTTGTGCATCAGTCCACTCCTATTGCTGCCTGCCATACCTGGCTTACATTACTGCAGGGAGATAGTAATTGTAGGACAGTTTTTTTTTTTTTTTTGTTTTTTTTTTGTGGGAGATTAAGATTGGCATTTCTGCTACAGTGCCATCCCTGTGTGTGCCATCTCTCACTGAGTGGGCCATAGAAAGCCTATTTATTTTTTCCGTGATTTGTGTTCTAAAATCTACCTCAACACAGAAACACTACATCAATCAGTGGGAGAAAAATATTGGCCTCAGTCAGGGCTTGTGTGCCACTGCTGTGTGTGCGCTATCTCTCATTCAGTGGGCTATAGCAAGCCTATATTTTTTTTTTTTTTTTTTTTTTTTAATATTATTTGGTTTCAAAAGTCTCCCTGAAAAAAAAAAAAAACCTAAAAAAACAGTGGGAGAGTAATATTGCCCTTTCAGCTTGTGTGCCAGTCTTGACTCCTGGGTGTGCCACCTCTCTCCCTCTCATTCAGTGGGCCATAGAAAGCCTATTTATTTTTTTTTTTAAATATTATTGGGTTTCTAAAGTCTCCCTGAAAAAAACAAAAAATACATAAAAAAACAGTGGGAGAGTAATATTGCCCTTTCAGCTTGTGTGCCAGTCTTGACTCCTGGGTGTGCCACCTCTCTCCCTTTCATTCAGTGGGCCATAGAAAGCCTATTTTTTTTTTTTTTTTAATATTATTTGGTTTCTAATTCTCCCTGAAAAAAAAAAAAAAACCTAAAAAAACAGTGGGAGAGTAATATTGCCCTTTCAGCTTGTGTGCCAGTCTTGACTCCTGGGTGTGCCACCTCTCTCCCTCTCATTCAGTGGGCCATAGAAAGCCTATTTATTTTTTTTTTTAAATATTATTGGGTTTCTAAAGTCTCCCTGAAAAAACAAAAAATACATAAAAAAACAGTGGGAGAGTAATATTGCCCTTTCAGCTTGTGTGCCAGTCTTGACTCCTGGGTGTGCCACCTCTCTCCCTCTCATTCAGTGGGCCATAGAAAGCCTTTTTTTTTTTTGGTTTTTTTAATATTATTTGGTTTCTAAAGTCTCCCTGAAAAAAACAAAAAAAACATAAAAAACAGTGGGAGAGTAATATTGCCCTTTCAGCTTGTGCGCCAGTCTTGACTCCTGGTTGTGCCACCTCTCTCTCTCTAATTGTGGGCCATAGAAAGCCTTTTTTTTTTTTTTTTTTAATATTATTTGGTTTCTAAAGTCTCCCTGAGAAAAAAAAATAAATAAATTAGGTGGGAGATTAATATTGACATTAGTGCTTGAGTGACAGTCCTGCGTGTGTGTCATCTCTGTGATTTTGTGCCACAGAAAACAGAGTGTGTAACATTGTGCCTGATTTTCCTTGTGGTCTCACCAACCTGTTAAGGGATATTGAAATCATACTGAAGTTATAGCTCACCGTGTAAGTTGTTTGATAGCAACAAATAAAGTTACTTTGGTTAAGATTTTAAAACAATGAGGAAGTCTGGTGCAAGAGGTCGTCGTGGGCGTTCATTGTCAGCTGGTAATGATGGTAGTGGTAGTGGAGCATCAGGTGGTCGTGGGGATAAAAATATTCCACCTAAGTCTGGAGCTGTGGAGCCAGTTTCGTCGTCAGGCTACACAAGGCCTCGAACGCTCTCTTTTCTGGGAGTAGGAAAACCGCTTTTAAAGGCGGAGCAGCAACAGCAAGTTTTGGCTTACATTGCAGACTCAGCCTCTAGCTCTTTTGCCTCCTCTTCCGAAACTGGTAAATGTAAAAGCAGCGCGTCGCTTGTGGATGTTCACGGTCAGGGACAAGTCGCTTCCTTGTCCTCCTCAGCAAAAACTACAACAAGAGAGAAGGATGCAGCAGGCGACACAACGGGTCACTCCATGGAGCTCTTTACACATACCGTCCCTGGCTTAGAAAGTGAAACATTTAACAGGCCATGCCCATTACAAGTATATTCTGACATGGAGTGCACTGATGCACAGCCACAGCCAGAGTACTATGCTGCTCCTTTGACTCAGACCACCACATTGCCCTCTCAGGGTACAGATCCACAATCAGACCCTGATGAGACTATGTTGCCCCGCCACGAACGCTATACCACCGACCGACACAGTGACACAGACGAAGTTGCACACGAGCTCGAAGAGGAGGTAATAGATGACCCAGTTATTGACCCCGATTGGCAGCCATTGGGGGAACAGGGTGCAGGCGGCAGTAGTTCAGAAGCGGAGGTGGAGGAGGGGCCGCAGCAGGCATCAACATCGCAACAGGTTCCATCTGCCGGGCCCGTATCTGGACCAAAACGCGTGTCAAAGCCAAAACCTGTTGGAGCACAGCGTTGCCATCCGGTTAAAGCTCAGTCTGCAATCCCTGAAAAGGGATCAGAGTCTAGGAAGAGTGCAGTCTGGCATTTTTTTAAACAACATCCAACTGATCAGCGCAAAGTCATCTGTCAAAAATGTTCAACTAGCTTAAGCAGAGGTCAGAATCTGAAAAGTCTAAATACTAGTTGCATGCATAGACACTTAACCACCATGCATTCTCAAGCCTGGACTAACTACCAAACGTCCCTCAAGGTTGTAGCACCCTCGGCCAATGAAGCTAGTCAGCAACGCAACATCCCTTCCGTCACTGTAAGGCCACCATTTTCCGCACCACCGGCAGTATCTGTGCAGGTTTCTTTGCCAGCCAAAAGCAGTCAGGGTCAGGGAATCACCAGTTTTGTAGGAGGAAATATTGCATGTAGGGCACCGGCGGAAACAATACCGTCTCCAACCGTCTCTCAGTCTGCCATGTCCACCGGCACACCCGAAAGTTCCACGATCTACAGCTCTCCAGTCCAGCTCACCCTACATGAGACTCTGGTTAGAAAAAGGAAGTACTTATCCTCGCATCCGCGTACACAGGGTTTTAACGCCCACATAGCTAGACTAATCTCGTTAGAGATGATGCCCTACCGGTTAGTTGAAAGCGAAGCTTTCAAAGCCCTGATGGAGTACGCTGAACCACGATACGAGCTACCCAGTCGACACTTTTTTTCCAGAAAAGCCATCCCAGCCCTGCACCAGCATGTTAAACAGCGCATCGTCCATGCACTCAGGCAATCTGTGAGTACAAAGGTGCACCTGACTACAGATGCATGGACCAGTAGGCATGGCCAGGGACGTTATGTGTCCATCACGGCACACTGGGTGAATGTGGTGGATGCAGGGTCCACAGGCGACATCAATTTAGGGACAGTTGTGCCTAGCCCACGGTCTAGGAAACAGTTGGCTGTAGGCGTTCGCACCCCCTCCTCCTCCTCCTCGTCCTCCTGCAGAAGCTACAGCTCTTCCACAGAACGCAGTCGGCCAACCACTCCATCGGCAGATGACACTGTTGCACACCAGTTGTCCCATTATGGGCCAGCTACTGCCAAGCGTCAGCAGGCTGTATTGGCTATGAAGTGTTTGGGCGACAACAGACACACCGCGGAAGTTCTGTCCGAGTTCTTGCAACAAGAAACGCAGTCGTGGCTGGGCACAGTAGATCTTGAGGCAGGCAAGGTAGTGAGTGATAACGGAAGGAATTTCATGGCTGCCATCTCCCTTTCCCAACTGAAACACATTCCTTGCCTGGCTCACACCTTAAACCTGGTGGTGCAGTGCTTATTGAAAACTTATCCTGGGTTCTCCGACCTGCTCCTCAAAGTGCGTGCACTTTGCTCACATATCCGACGTTCGCCTGTACACGCCAGCCGTATGCAAACCTATCAGCGGTCTTTGAACCTTCCCCAGCATCGCCTAATCATAGACGTTGCAACAAGGTGGAACTCAACACTGCACATGCTTCAGAGACTGTGCGAACAGAGGCGTGCTGTTATTTATTTGTGGGAGGATACACGGGCAGGCAGTAGGATGGCAGACATGGAGTTGTCAGGTGTGCAGTGGTCGAAGATACAAGACATGTGTCAAGTCCTTCAGTGTTTTGAGGAATGCACACGGCTGGTTAGTGCAGACAACGCCGTAATAAGCATGAGCATCCCCCTAATGCGTCTGCTGATGCAAAGTTTGACGCACATAAAGGAGCAGGCGTCTGCACCAGAGGAAGAGGGAAGCCTTGATGACAGTCAGCCATTGTCTGGTCAGGGCAGTGTACAGGACGAGGTAGCGGGCGAAGAGGAGGTGGAGGACGAGGAGGATGATGGGGATGAGTATATTTTTAATGCGGAAACTTTCACGGGGGCACAGGAAATTGGTTGCGTGTCACGGCCGGGTTCTGGTTTTTTGAGGGACACAAGTGACGTAGATTTGCCTGCAACTGCCCCTCAACCAATCACAACCGGAGATTTGACAACTGGAACTTTGGCCCACATGGCGGATTATGCCTTACGTATCCTAAAAAGGGACACACGCATTACGAAAATGATGAACGATGACGATTACTGGTTGGCCTGCCTCCTTGATCCACGCTATAAAGGCAAATTGCAAAATATTATGCCACATGAGAACTTGGAACTAATATTAGCAACCAAACAATCAACTCTTGTTGACCGTTTGCTTCAGGCATTCCCAGCACACAGCGCACGTGATCGTTCTCACACGAGCTCCAGGGGGCAGCAGACTAGGAGTGTTAGGGGTGCACACATCAGAAGTGGCGTTGGACAGAGGGGTTTTCTGACCAGGTTGTGGAGTGATTTTGCTATGACCGCAGACAGGACAGGTACTGCTGCATCAATTGAAAGTGACAGGAGACAACATTTGTCCAGTATGGTTACTAACTATTTTTCATCCCTTATCGATGTTCTCCCTCAACCGTCATTCCCATTTGATTACTGGGCCTCCAAATTAGACACCTGGCCAGAATTGGCAGAATATGCATTGCAGGAGCTTGCTTGCCCGGCAGCAAGTGTCCTATCAGAAAGAGTATTCAGTGCTGCAGGGTCAATATTAACCGAAAAAAGGACTCGTCTGGCTACCCAAAATGTTGACGATCTAACATTCATTAAAATGAACCACAACTGGATTTCAAAATCTTTTGCCCCACCTTGCCCGGCCGACACCTAGCTTTCCTATGAAAAGCTCTTGCCTGTGAATTACTTTTCTAATGTCTAATTTGCTGCTGCAGATTGTACAGCATACGACATGTTTACACCTCCCTAAATGGCCAAACTCCCCACACGGGGCCGTGGTATCGCGACTTGGCGCAAGCACCCGTGAGACTGCTGTTTGTCTGAAGAGGTGGGTGTGCTCGCTTTTGGTTGACGGCATTGCTACTGGGTCCCTCATAGTACAATGTAGTGTCTCTGGCGGTGGTGGTGCGCACCCAACGTCAGACACACCGTTGTAACATGAGTGGCCCTGGGGCGGTCCCGCCGGCCTCAAGAGAGTTCCCCCCTACCCCAGCTCAAACTGGGCTCTACTACGTGCAAAATTATGTCGCACAGCTCCACCAATCTTTAGTCTATTCGCTGACATCATTCAATGTCTGGCACTGACAATACAAATTTGTAGACATCTATGATGCAACTTAAAGTAGTCTGTGTCTGTGTCCTATATTGGCACCATTAAATAGTTACTGCCAAATTACTATGTCAGAAACACAGCAGATGAGCCCACCCCTGTACCTAAGTATGCCATCTTTTTTTTTGTTTTGGTTGTTTTGCGAGACATTAACATCTATTTATATTTTGGGAGTACTGGGACAGACACTCCTTGCACTACTCCTCCACTCAGCACCAAGCTGCCTGCCCGTGTATCCATGTAACCGCTGTAAAACTGCCATGAGCCTATTGTTTGTTATTTTAGGCCTTTGATAGCCTGTCTGCGGTCCCTACTCCTCCACTGACCACCAAGCTGCCTGCCCGTGTATCCATGTAACCGCTGTAAAACTGCCATGAGCCTATTGTTTGTTATTTTAGGCCTTTGAAGCCTTTCTGCGCTCCCTCCTTCCACTAGTCCTCCACTGACCAGACCACTGCTGCCCGTGTACCCCTGGAACCAATTTTAAAGTGCCTACAGCCAGCCCATTTTATTGTGTTAGGCCTTCGAAGCCTGTCTGCGGTCCATACTTCCACTAGTCCTCCACTGACCAGACCACTGCTGCCCGTGTACCCCTGGAACCAATTTTAAAGTGCCTACAGCCAGCCCATTTTATTGTGTTAGGCCTTCGAAGCCTGTCTGCGGTCCATACTTCCACTAGGCCTCCACTGACCAGACCACTGCTGCCCGTGTACCCCTGGAACCAATTTTAAAGTGCCTACAGCCAGCCCATTTTATTGTGTTAGGCCTTCGAAGCCTGTCTGCGGTCCATACTTCCACTAGGCCTCCACTGACCAGACCACTGCTGCCCGTGTACCCCTGGAACCAATTTTAAAGTGCCTACAGCCAGCCCATTTTATTGTGTTAGGCCTTCGAAGCCTGTCTGCGGTCCCTCCTTCCACTAGGCCTCCACTGACCAGACCACTGCTGCCCGTGTACCCCTGGAACCAATTTTAAAGTGCCTACAGCCAGCCCATTTTATTGTGTTAGGCCTTCGAAGCCTGTCTGCGGTCCATACTTTAAATACTCCTCCACTCACCACCAAGCTGCCTGCCCGTGTATCCATGTAACCGCTGTAAAACTGCCATGAGCCTATTGTTTGTTATGTTAGGCCTTTGATAGCCTGTCTGCGGTCCCTACTTTAAATACTCCTCCACTCACCACCACCAAGCTGCCTGCCCGTGTATCCATGTAACCGCTGTGAAACTGCCATGAGCCTATTGTTTTTTTATGTTAGGCCTTTGATAGCCTGTCTGCGGTCCCTACTTTAAATACTCCTCCACTCACCACCACCAAGCTGCCTGCCCGTGTATCCATGTAACCGCTGTAAAACTGCCATGAGCCTATTGTTTGTTATTTTAGGCCTTTGAAGCCTTTCTGCGCTCCCTCCTTCCACTAGTCCTCCACTGACCAGACCACTGCTGCCCGTGTACCCCTGGAACCAATTTTAAAGTGCCTACAGCCAGCCCATTTTATTGTGTTAGGCCTTCGAAGCCTGTCTGCGGTCCATACTTCCACTAGTCCTCCACTGACCAGACCACTGCTGCCCGTGTACCCCTGGAACCAATTTTAAAGTGCCTACAGCCAGCCCATTTTATTGTGTTAGGCCTTCGAAGCCTGTCTGCGGTCCATACTTCCACTAGGCCTCCACTGACCAGACCACTGCTGCCCGTGTACCCCTGGAACCAATTTTAAAGTGCCTACAGCCAGCCCATTTTATTGTGTTAGGCCTTCGAAGCCTGTCTGCGGTCCATACTTCCACTAGGCCTCCACTGACCAGACCACTGCTGCCCGTGTACCCCTGGAACCAATTTTAAAGTGCCTACAGCCAGCCCATTTTATTGTGTTAGGCCTTCGAAGCCTGTCTGCGGTCCATACTTTAAATACTCCTCCACTCACCACCAAGCTGCCTGCCCGTGTATCCATGTAACCGCTGTAAAACTGCCATGAGCCTATTGTTTGTTATGTTAGGCCTTTGATAGCCTGTCTGCGGTCCCTACTTTAAATACTCCTCCACTCACCACCACCAAGCTGCCTGCCCGTGTATCCATGTAACCGCTGTAAAACTGCCATGAGCCTATTGTTTGTTATGTTAGGCCTTTGATAGCCTGTCTGCGGTCCTTACTTTAAATACTCCTCCACTCACCACCTAGCTGCCTGTGTATCCATGTAACCGATGTAAAACTGCCATGACTGCCTACTGTTTGTTATTTTAGGCCTTTGATAGCCTGTCTGCGGCCCCTACTTGCAATACTCCTCCACTGAGCACAATGCTGCCTGGAGTGCCTGCCTGTGTATCCATGTAACCGATGTAAAACTGCCATGACTGCCTACTGTTTGTTATTTTAGGCCTTTGATAGCCTGTCTGCAGCCCCTACTTGCAATACTCCTCCACTGACCACACCAATGCTGCCCGTGTACCCCTGGAACCTATTTAAAAGTTCATAGAGCCTAGTTATATATTTTATTTACTATTAATAAGGCCATGATGGACTACGCTGTACCACGCTACAAGCTAACCAGTCGACACTTCTTTTGCGAGAAAAGCCATCCCAACCCTCCACCAGCATGTAGAAGACCGCATTGTCCATGCACTCTGGCAATCTGTGAGTACAAAGGTGCACCTGACAACAGACGCATGGACCTGTAGGCATGGCCACGGAAGATTACGTGTCCATTACGGCGCAATGGGTTAATGTGGTGGATGCATGGTCCACAGGGGACAGCCTACTAAGTCTGTCTGCAGTCCCTAATTCAAATTGTCCTCCACTGTCTAAATCGGAACTTCCACCTTCTGGCTTTCGGCCTATAGTATCAGAAATTAAACTGCATTTGGCCTTCAACTTTGGTTAGGGCCTACTAACGGCTTCTGCCCCTCCCTGGTGTTGCCCTCAACTAAATAAAGCTGAGCTTCAACCTTCCGGCTCTCATTATGTGGTTTTAAAAAAAAAAATGGTGGTTAGGGCCTACTAACGGCTTCTGCCCCTCCCTGGTGTTGTCCTCAACTAAATAAAGCTGAGCTTCAACCTTCCGGCTCTCATTATGTGGTTTAAAAAAAAAAAATGGTGGTTAGGGCCTACTAACGGCTTCTGCCCCTCCCTGGTGTTGTCCTCAACTAAATAAAGCTGAGCTTCAACCTTCCGGCTCTCATTAAGTGGTTTTAAAAAAAAAATGGTGGTTAGGGCCTACTAACGGCTTCTGCCCCTCCCTGGTGTTGTCCTCAACTAAATAAAGCTGAGCTTCAACCTTCCGGCTCTCATTAAGTGGTTTTAAAAAAAAAAAAAATGGTGGTTAGGGCCTACTAACGGCTTCTGCCCCTCCCTGGTGTTGTCCTCAACTAAATAAAGCTGAGCTTCAACCTTCCGGCTCTCATTATGTGGTTTTAAAAAAAAAAATGGTGGTTAGGGCCTACTAACGGCTTCTGCCCCTCCCTGGTGTTGTCCTCAACTAAATAAAGCTGAGCTTCAACCTTCCGGCTCTCATTAAGTGGTTTTTAAAAAAAAATGGTGGTTAGGGCCTACTAACGGCTTCTGCCCCTCCCTGGTGTTGTCCTCAACTAAATAAAGCTGAGCTTCAACCTTCCGGCTCTCATTAAGTGGTTTTAAAAAAAAAAAAAATGGTGGTTAGGGCCTACTAACGGCTTCTGCCCCTCCCTGGTGTTGTCCTCAACTAAATAAAGCTGAGCTTCAACCTTCCGGCTCTCATTATGTGGTTTAAAAAAAAAAAATGGTGGTTAGGGCCTACTAACGGCTTCTGCCCCTCCCTGGTGTTGTCCTCAACTAAATAAAGCTGAGCTTCAACCTTCCGGCTCTCATTAAGTGGTTTTAAAAAAAAAATGGTGGTTAGGGCCTACTAACGGCTTCTGCCCCTCCCTGGTGTTGTCCTCAACTAAATAAAGCTGAGCTTCAACCTTCCGGCTCTCATTAAGTGGTTTTAAAAAAAAAAAAAATGGTGGTTAGGGCCTACTAACGGCTTCTGCCCCTCCCTGGTGTTGTCCTCAACTAAATAAAGCTGAGCTTCAACCTTCCGGCTCTCATTAAGTGGTTTTAAAAAAAAAATGGTGGTTAGGGCCTACTAACGGCTTCTGCCCCTCCCTGGTGTTGTCCTCAACTAAATAAAGCTGAGCTTCAACCTTCTGCTCCAAATTACCATTTTAAAAAATGCAATAGGCTTTTCCGGCCTACTAAAGGTGTCTGCCCCTCCCTGGTGTTGTCCTCAACTGAACAAAGCTGAGCTTCCACATTCTGGCTTTCGCCCTATACTATCAGATATTAAACTGCATTTGGCCTACTAGTGTGGTTAGGCCCTTGAAACAGTGTCTGCTGCTCTTGGGTTTGCTACTCCACTGAACAAAGCAATGCCGCCTGTTTAGTCCTGTTACCAATTTTGAACTGCATGTAGCCTACTTTATTCTTTGGCCCTATATCTGTTTCCTCCTCATCCTGCCCATTGCCCAGCCACTGCTAAATGAGTCTGCTGGTACATTGACCTAGACCACTACATTCCCCTTGTACTCTACACAGCCAGAATCTGTCCCTGCTGAAAGTAAGGTTCCCCTTCCCGCATGTTATACCACCTTACACAGGGACAAAGAGGAAGGTGCAGATGAAAGTGCAGGTTCCTTCATCAGGTGGGGGGGCATACTCGTTGGCGACGTCACTGGCACAGGGCCCCTCAGAGTACGCAAAAGTGTCGCTGCTGGTGGGAGGCGCCCCCGCCATGCAAACACACCGCCGTACTTTGAGGGGCCCTGTGCCAGTGGCAATGCGAACGAGTGGGCCCCCCCTGCTTGCTCAGGATCACAGCACTTGCAACTTTTAAATACTTACCTTTCCCTGCAACACCGCCGTGACGTAGTCCGCATTTCCTGGGCCCACGAAAAACTTGAGCCAGCCCTACTCCCCCCACAACTTTCCCCCAATTCCCTATGCCCAACTATTATTATACAGTTAATTAAGATTGGCAAGCTTCAGAAACAAGAATGGATGTTTTTGGCATTAAAATGGGCACTGTAGGTGTTTTCCTGGCCTCCACTCACTGCCGACTATGCTTCCCCATTGACTTGCATTGGGTTTCGTGTTTCGGTCGATCCCCGACTTTTAGCGATAATCGGCCGACTGCACTCGACTCGACTCTGGACAAAATCGGGTTTCCCAAAACCCTACTCGATCTTAAAAAAATGAAAGTCGCTCAACCCTAGTCATCAACCACTACTGACTGCAATTCTTTGGCTGATATGTTGACAGAGAAGAGGTTTCTCTTCCACTTTGCTCTGTTAACGGGGTGTAAGTGCCGAGGTCATGCCGATTGACAGCCAGTTCCCCACTTCCTAGGCATGTGAAGCTGCTAGTCAAACAGCAAAACCTCGGCAGTCACACTCCGATACCTGAGAAGCCCAGAAGAAGAAGAGCTGCTCTGTCAACATGGAGTAGGTGAATCGCCAGCAGGAGAAGTCTGTGATCGCTCAGAGCTGGCCCTGTATAGAACATGCAGGCAGTTGCTAACTAGTTAGCATCAATCAGCATAACCACGGCATTCACGCCCCATTATCAGAGTAGCCCGAAAGAAGAAGAGCTGCTCTGTTAACGTGGAGTAGATGAATCGTCGGCAGGAGAAGTCTGTGATCGCTCAGAGCTGGCGCCTGATAGAACATGCATGCAGTTGCTAACTAGTTAGCATCAATCAGCATGATCACGGCACTCACGCCCCATTATCAGAGTAGCCCGAAAGAAGAAGAGCTGCTCTGTTAATGTGGAGTAGCTGAATCACCAGCAGGAGTGGTCTGTGATCGCTCAGAGCTGGCACCGGATAGAACAGGCAGGCAGTTAATAGCTAGTTAGCAACTGCCTGCCTGTTGGTTTTTTAACTCACGGTAAAAAAAAATAACTTAGTCCTGGAATACCCCTATAGCAGAAGCCTTGAATAAGATGTATTTAATCACCATATTTGTTTTCCCACAATCCTCTATTTAAAAAAATGCATAATTTTAGGTTTAATTTTCTTTTAAGGTGAGTTGCTTTTTACTTGTCTATTAAGGGGAGCTGCTTCTTTATTCGGCGATCGCCAACATTTTATAGCTTGGAAACCCCTAGAGATGAATACTACTTTAACTAGAGAAGTTGTCATTTTGGTCTCGTATGAGTTCCCATTGAATAGAGGATTTCTGGACCTAAACTTCATATCTTAGTGGACAAATAACTTTACATTGAGAACTATGGATACCAGAAAATACAAAAGGTGTTCATCTTTAACTTTTGGAGAATTTTTGTTAAAGACTACAATTTCTCACAACGCAAATTCAAATCAAAATCATGAATTGCATACAAACCACTAGACAGAATTTAGCTTGTAGCACAACCACTAGGTGGCCACATATAGACATACATAGTATACATATGTATTATCATGTCTTAGTATTATTTTTCTCTCACTTTGAGATATTTGTCAAACTAAGAGTGAAGGTAGGAAAAACCACATATGGATATTTTGTTGTCTCTGGTATTGAAAAATACGAATGCCATTTATTGGGCAAGTAGGCTGATTGATAGGACAAATGGTACTCTGGGATCCAATAATTTTTCATGATAGTGTAGCAATCACAATAGGTTCTCTAAAGAAGCATGCAAGAATTTTTTTTATTCTAGTTGACCTCCATCCTACAGTTGCAAGCCATTTATATAATCTATGAGCTATGCGAAGGTATGTCAGCTAAATTAAAAGTTTCTTGCTTTGCTATAAACTAATCTATATCCATATGGGTCTTCTCACCATGAATTTGAGAGAAATAAGCAACAGCTTGCTAGAAACGTGAACATTTGGTATATCTTTAAGAACATTAGCAGCTACTGTACAAAAAGTTTGTTGAGTGTGCATTCATGAGCCACTGACAGAAGCTGATTCTACTTTATTGCCTTTGGCATTTGCATTGCAGAATATTTTAAGTATTTAACCCCTTACATTACCTCAAACATGTTATGCTATACATATAGAGTATTCTTGTTTTCCCAAGATTGAAAGTTATGCTCTATACATATGATGGTGGATAACTTTTTGATCACTAGGATTCTGACCACTAAAACCCCCAATAATCCCAAGAACTGTAAAACCCCTTCTTAATGGTGTGGAGGGCAAACATGCATGCCATTCACTCTCTATGGGATTACTGGAGAAGGCATTGTTTGGCTGTTTAAGACAGTTCCATAGTGAATGAATGGAACAGAGTTGACATGCTTGATTCCTCAGCATTGCAATAAAATGCAATAACAAGCGATCAAAGCATCGTATCTACCTCAAAATGGTACTAAAAAAAACAACAGCTCAGCATGCAAAGAATAATCACTCACCCAGCCCCAGATCTCAAAAAATAGAGACGATACGGGTCTCGGAAAATGGCTTTTTTTGTTTTGTTTTGTTTTTTAATACAAATTTTGGATTTTTTTTCACCACTTAAATGGAAAATAATAATTAAAATAAATGTCCAAAAAAAGGGAAAGTGCTAAACACTCTAAACACCATAAGCAAATACACTATCTCTCACCGCTTGAATTATCGTTGTGTATTCCTAAAGGACCCCATTAGTTGACCCAGCCTTCTTTTGCACCTCCCCCTTGGAGGTTTATTTCCACCCTGCATTGTCTATCCATTTAATTCATCTTTGTAATGTTACATATATCCTAATAAACTATTGATTTTATATATATACTAGCTGTACTACCCGGCTTCGCCCAGGTTATTAACTGCTGTTAACAAAACAGAATGTGTTAACAAAAATTTATTCTGCACACAAAAACCACAAAACAAATAGATAGAAATGTAATTATTAAAAGGCAAAAACTAAGTTAATAAAAGCATTTCACAACCTACAGTATATTTCAACACCAGAGATATTCCACACAGATTTAACTAAATTGGCCAAGTAATGTGAAGTAATCTTCTACTACTTATTCGAGAGCCTTTTGATAAACGACATTCTTAGTTTTTCCTTCAGGTGCAAAGACGAACAGATTTTTGGCTGTTCCAACTCTTGAACAGGCCACATAAAGTTGACCATGAGAAAAGCATGGAGATTGTAAATTGATTCCAACTACTTTCAAGAACTGTCCCTGAGCCTTGTTGATGGACATAGCAAATGCCAGTCGAACAGGAAACTGGAGGCGTTTAAAATCAAAAGGCAAATCAGATGGAATGAGAGGAATTGTGGGAATGAAAACATCTCCTGTGGCACATCCTGTCAAAATGGTTGTCTCAATTACATGTGGAAACAGATTCTTAATCAAGAGTCTTGTTCCATTACACAGCTTTGGTGGATCCAAATTTCTCGGAAACAGTTCTTGTTCTCTTGTCTGCAAGCCTCGCTTCCCTCTCCTCAGAAAGTTCATTGTCCCTTGAGGAAGCAGCTCTTGTTTTCATGTCTGCAAGCCTCGCTTCCCTCTCCTCAGAAAGTTCATTGGCTCTTGAGGAAGCAGCTCTTGCTTTCATGTCTGCAAGCCTCGCTTCCCTCTCCTCAGAAAGTTCATTGGCCCTTGAGGAAGCAGCTCTTGTTTTCATGTCTGCAAGCCTCACTCCCCTCTCCTCAGAAAGTTCATTGGCTCTTGATGAAGCCGCTCTTGTTTTCATGATTGCAAGCCTCGCTTCCCTCTCCTCAGGAAGTTCATTGGCCCTTGAGGAAGCAGCTCTTGTTCTCTTGTCTGCAAGCCTCGCTTCCCTCTGCTCAGAAAGTTAATTGGCTCTTGAGGAAGCAGCTGCTGTTCTCTTGTGTGTCAGCCTTGTTTCTCGGTCTTCACATTTTTCATTGGCCCGTAATGCAGCTTTTCTTTCACATCAGCTGACATTCATGCCATGGAATTCCTTCTTTTATGAGGCATTATTGTTGTAAAAATAGTCTGTAACTGGCAGTTTCTATATCCTCTCACATAGAGGTAATGTGACTGACATCAGCCTTTCCACCAACACACCCTAACTGACATGCTATTACCTCACACAAGCTTTGTTATACTGAGAATGTCGTTTGTTGCATATATTAACGTATCAGAGCTCAGATTAATTAACTGTAGCAAAATAGAAGCTGAGCTGTGATTGGTTGCTATTGGCAGCCTGATAAATCCCCAGACAACAGGAAGCCCTCCCCCTGGCAGTATATATTAGCTCACACATACACATAATAGACAGGTCATGTGACTGACAGCTGCCGTATTTCCTATATGGTACATTTGTTGCTCTTGTAGTTTGTCTGCTTATTAATCAGATTTTAATTTTTGATGGATAATACCAGACTTATGTGTGTTTTAGGGCGAGTTTCATGTGTCAAGTTGTGTGTGTTGAGTTGCGTATGGCGACATGCATGTAGCAACTTTTGTGAGATGAGTTTTGTGTGGCGACATGCGTGTAGCAACTTTTTGTGTGTCGAGTTCTTTTTTTTGCGATTGGTGAATTTTGCGCGTGGCGAGTTTTGAGCGATGACTTTTGTCTTTCGATTTTTATGTGGCGAGGTTGGTGTACGTGTGGTGAAATGTGTGCTGATGGTGGTATACAGTACAGACCAAAAGTTTGGGCACACCTTCTCATTTAAAGATTTTTCTGTATTTTCATGACTATGAAAATTGTACATTCACACTGAAGGCATCAAAACCATGAATTAACACATGTGGAATTATATACTTAACAAAAAAGTGTGAAACAAGTGAAATTATGTCTTATATTCTAGGTTCTTCAAAGTAGCCACCTTTTGCTTTGATGACTGCTTTGCACACTCTTGGCATTCTCTTGATGAGCTTCAAGAGGTAGTCACCGGGAATGGTTTTCACTTCACAGGTGTGCCCTGTCAGGTTTAATAAGTGGGATTTCTTGCCTTATAAATGGGGTTGGGACCATCAGTTGTGTTGAGCATAAGTCTGGTGGATACACAGCTGATAGTCCTACTGAATAGACTGTTAGAATTTGTATTATGGCAAGAAAAAAGCAGCTAAGTAAAGAAAAACGAGTGGCCATCATTACTTTAAGAAATGAAGGTCAGTCAGTTTGAAAAATTGGGAAAACTTTGAAAGTGTCCCCAAGTGCAGTGGCAAAAACCGTCAAGCGCTACAAAGAAACTGGCTCACATGAGGACCGCCCCAGGAAAGGAAGACCAAGAGTCACCTCTGCTTCTGAGGATTAGTTTATCTGAGTCACCAGCCTCAGAAATCGCAGGTTAACAGCAGCTCAGATTAGAGACCAGGTCAATGCCACACAGAGTTCTAGCAGCAGACACATCTCTACAACAACTGTTAAGAGGAGATTTTGTGCAGCAGGCCTTCATGGTAAAATAACTGCTAGGAAACCACTGCTAAGGACAGGCAACAAGCAGAAGAGACTTGTTTGGGCTAAAGAACACAAGGAATGGACATTAGACCAGTGGAAATCTGTGCTTTGGTCTGATGAGTCCAAATGTGAGATCTTTGGTTCCAACCACCGTGTCTTTGTGCGACGCAGAAAAGGTGAGCAGATGGACTCTATATGCCTGGTTCCCACCGTGAAGCATGGAGGAGGAGTGATGGTGTGGGGGTGCTTTGCTGGTGACACTGTTGGGGATTTATTCAAAATTGAAGGCATACTGAACCAGCATGGCTACCACAGCATCTTGCAGCGGCATGCTATTCCATCTGGTTTGCATTTAGCTGGACCATCATTTATTTTTCAACAGGACAATGACCCCAAATACACCTCCAGGCTGTGTAAGGGCTATTTGACCAAGAAGGAGAGTGATGGGGTGCTACGCCAGATGTCCTGGCCTCCAGTCACCAGACCTGAACCCAATCGAGATGGTTTGGGGTGAGCTGGACCGCAGAGTGAAGGCAAAAGGGCCAACAAGTGCTAACCATCTCTGGGAACTCCTTCAAGATTGTTGGAAGACCATTCCTGGTGACTACCTCTTGAAACTCATCAAGAGAATGCCAAGAGTGTGCAAAGCAGTCATCAAAGCAAAAGATGGCTACTTTGAAGTACCTAGAGTATAAGACATAATTTCAGTTGTTTCACACTTTTTTGTTAAGTATATAATTCCACATGTGTCAATTCATAGTTTTGATGCCTTCAGTGTGAATGTACAATTTTCATAGTCATGAAAATACAGAAAAATCTTTAAATGAGAAGGTGTGTCCAAACTTTTGGTCTGTACTGTATGTGTCCAAGCACGTGGTAGTGTGTGGCGCATTTTGTGTGTGTGTTCATATCCCCGTGTGTGGTGAGTATCCCATGTCGGGGCCCCACCTTAGCAACTGTGCGGTATATTCTCTTTGGCGCCATCGCTCTCATTCTTTAAGTCCCCCTTGTTCACATCTGGCAGCTGTCAATTTGCCTCCAACACTTTTCCTTTCACTTTTTCCCCATTATGTAGATAGGGGCAAAATTGATTTGTGAATTATAACGCGCGGGGTTAAAATTTCGCCTCACAACATAGCCTATGACGCTCTAGGGGTCCAGACGTGTGACTGTGCAAAATTTTGTGGCTGTAGCTGTGACGGTGCAGATGCCAATCCTGGACATACACACATACATACATACATACCCACACACATTCAGCTTAATATATTAGACTAGATGGTGGCCTGATTCTAATGCATCGGGTATTCTAGAATATGTATGTAGTTTATTTATGAAGTTTTCAGAATAATGCAATTTATACACAGGATTCGGCCGGCCGGGCGCGACAAATTAGCGAAGCGTGGTTCAAATTCCTCGCCAATTCGCGGCCGGACTGCGCCTGTCGCTGATTGGTCATGCCCGGGCGCGAACAATCAGTGAAGCCAGGGCCTGCTCCAGGTTTTTGAGGGCCCGGGCGAAAGAGTCTCAGTGGGCCCCCCTCTTTAACACATACCATGATTCATGATGCACAGATACAGCAGAGAAATATAGCACAGCCAAGTAGCATACTGCCCACGTAGTATATAACACAGCCCACGTAGTATATAACACAGCCCACGTAGTATATAACACAGCCCACGTAGTATATAACACAGCCCACGTAGTATATAACACAGCTCACATAATATATAGCACAGCACACGTAGTATATAACACAGCCCACGTAGTATATAACACAGCCCACGTAGTATATAGCACAGCCTACGTAGTATATAACACAGCCCACATAGTATATAACACAGCCCACGTAGTATATAACACAGCTCACATAATATATAGCACAGCACACGTAGTATATAACACAGCCCACGTAGTATATAGCACAGCCCATGTAGTATATTGCCCAGCCATGTAGTATATAGCACAGCCCCCATATTATATAGCACAGACACGTAGTATATTGCACAGCCACGTAATATATTGCACAGCTACGTAGTATATTGCACATCCACATAGTATATAGCACAGAGACGTAGTATATAACACAGCCCATGCAGTATATAACACAGGCCACGTAGTATAGAGCACAGCGATGTAGTATATTGCCCAGCCACGTAATATATACCACAGCCACGTAGTATATGCACAGAGACATAGTATATAACACAGCCCACGCAGTATATAACACAGCCCATGCAGTATATAACACAGCCCACGAAGTATATTGCCCAGCCATGTAATATATTGCCCAGCCACGTAATATATTGCACAGCCACATAATATATTGCACAGCCACGTAGTATATAACACAGGTCACGTAGTATAGAGCACAGCGATGTAGTATATTGCTCAGCCATGTAATATATACCACAGCCACGTAGTATATAGCACAGAGACGTAGTATATAACACAGCCCATGCAGTATCTAACACAGCCCACATAGTATATAGCAATGTGGGCACCATATCCCTGTTAAAAAACAGAATTAAAATAAAAAATAGTTATATACTCACCTTTCGTTGGCCCCCGGATCCAGGCGAGGTGTTTACCGATGCTCCTCGCGACGCTACGGTCACAAGAATGCATTGCGGTCTCACGAGATGATGACATAGCGGTCTCGCGAGACCGCTACGTCATCATCATCTCGCTAGACCGCAATGCATGGACTGGAGTGTTGCAAGGAGCAGCGGGAAAGGCGACGGAAGGTGAGAATATAATTATTTTTTATTTTGTTTATTATTTTTAACATTAGATCTTTTTACTATTGATGCTGCATAGGCAGCATCAATAGTAAAAAGTTTGTCACACAGGGTTAATAGCAGCATTAACGGACTGCGTTACACAGCGGCATAACGCGGTGTAACGCAGCCATTAACCCTGTGTGAGCGCTGACTGGGGGAGCACTGACAGAGAGTAGGAAGGGGCGAATTCACGGCCGAACTGTGCCCATCGCTGATTGGTCAGCGTCGCGGGATTTCGGTGGCAGACAGACAAACAGACAGACAGACAAACAGACGGAAGTGCCCCTTAGACAATTATATATATAGATTGTTGGAATCACTCTGTATCTCTGGACAACATTAAATAAAAAATAACCTGTACACGTTTGGTATCTACAAATTCGCCATGACCTGGAGAATCATAATGGCAGGTCAGCTTTAGCATTTAGAAAATTTGATTAAAAAAAACAATTGTGGAATTGCTGCATTTTTTTTTTTTTTTTGCAATTTCCCCACACTTGGATTTTTTCCCCATTTTCCAATACACTATATGGTAAAATCAATGGTGACATTCAAAACTACAACTCGTCCCGCAAAAACCAAGCTCTCACATAGCCATATTGACAGAAAAATAAAAAAAGTTATGGCTCTGTGAAGAAGGGGAGCAAAAAAGCAAAAACGGAAAATCCCAAGGAGCTGAAGGAGCTAATGACATTAGCTGTATGCTTGGAGTCATTGTCGTTCCGCTGCAGAATACATTTTGAGTCAGTCGGGTGCCTATAATAATAATAATAATCTTTATTTTTATTGCCTACATTATGGACAAGTATCTGCCTGTTTTTAGAAACAAACATTATTATGTCCAGGGCCGGACTGGCCATATGGCAGTTCTGGCAAATGCCAGAATGGCCGATGGCAGTAGTGGGCCGCTCGAGTGTGCCGCTGTCGGCACACTCTCCACGCTGTCGCGGCACACTCCCGGCCCCGCATTCAACTATACCGGCGTCATAGACACCGGTACAGTTGAATGCAATGATGGAGGAGAGAGCGTCCGCTGACGCCCCCTCTCCCATCATTCCCCGCTCTGCCTGCCGCTGACACTGCGGGTGCGCGATGATGTCATATCATCGCGCACCTGCAGTGTGACCGGGCGGGCAGACTGCGACTGCTGAGAGTGAGACCAGAGCCAGAGCAGCGCGGGACACGAGGAGAGAGGTGAGTAGTGTGTTTGTTTGTTTTTTTTATCAATGATTGATGACTGGATTGTGGAGCTGGGGGGGGGGCTGCCTGCCTGCCTGCATGCATTACATTCTATGGGGGCTGCCTGCATGCATTACATTCTATGGGGGCTGCCTGCATGCATTACATTCTATGGGGGCTGCCTGCATGCATTACATTCTATGGGGGCTGCCTGCCTGCATTACATTCTATGGGGGCTGCCTGCATGCATTACATTCTATGGGGGCTGCCTGCATGCATTACATTCTATGGGGGCTGCCTGCATGCATTACATTCTGTGGGGGCTGCCTGCATGCATTACATTCTGTGGGGGCTGCCTACCTGCATTACATTCTGTGGGGGCTGCCTGCATGCATTATATCCTATGGGGGCTGCCTGCCTGCATTACATTCTATGGGGGCTGGCTGCATTCCTTTCCATGGGCCTGTGCTGCATTATATTCTATGGGGCTGGCTGCATTCCATTCCATGGGCCTGTGCTGCATTATATTCTATGGGGCTGGCTGCATTCCATTTAATGGGCCTGTGCTGCATTATATTCTATGGGGCTGGCTGCATTCCATTCCATGGGCCTGTGCTGCATTATATTCTATGGGGCTGTGCTGCATTACATTCTATGGGGCTGTGCTGCATTACATTCTATGGGGGCTGTTTTGTATTACATTCTATGGGGGCTGTGTTGTATTATAGTCTATGGGGGCTGTGCTGTATTACATTCTATGGGGGCTGTGCTGTATTACATTCTATGGGGGCTGTGCTGTATTACATTCTATGGGGGCTGAGCTGTAATGCTGGATACAGCTGTAATTATGTTATATAGTCGTGTTACACTCCCCTCACTTCTTGTAGCCTGCAAGTGTACAAAGATATTATACAGTCACCATGTGACAAGTGGGCCTGTGTGACTTCAAATGCCAGGGCTGAATTTTAGTCCCAGTCCGGCCCTGATTATGTCTTTTTCATACGAGTACAACATACCCTTTACTTTCCTTATAATGCATATCCCGCATTTACTTGGACTTCACATGAGGCTGAATAATAGGATTTCTTACCACAATTGTGTCTTTACTTTGTATAACAGTATACAAATTATACAAAATTCCCAATAGTAAGTTCAGGGGGATGTCTAGTTTAGAAAAATCTTTTTTCATACACCCCTTATTGAGAAGTCTCAGTTAATCCAGTGGGGTCTTTTCTTCAGGATCCTCATCTGTTGGCCAGATAGGAGAATGGTTACAAAGAGATTCTCTCAATCAGGAGTCCTTGTCCTGTCCCGCATTACATGGACAACTTTTTACTGTTCATTATAATAGTGTTATTTTTTAAAATGCAAAAAAAGTAACGAGCAAAGTGACAGATTAAATTAGACCAATGATTTTAGCTCATTTGGAAACACCGGAAATGGTTAATACTGGTCTCTCTTGCAACTTCTAAAACAATATTTTAATCTTATCTGAATTTTTTGACTCAGGAAGTCTATAAAATCCTATGAATAATTTACATTCCTGACAGTCTTCCTGTTGCAGAATGCTAAATTAATTAAGACCCAAGAGAATTTCACTTAGGCCATATTAAATCTTCAAGGTTTTCAGCGCTTTTAAGTTACTATAAAGTAATGTGGTCTCACTTTGCTTTAATGTTCACTTTAGAAATACAATATTTATCATTTGCTATGAGGAACCAGGTGTTACTGGCATTATCAGATGGTAAGTGAAATACTACACTTCACATGCAGGTTTTGCACACAAGGTCTGAGCTGCAGCATGCGCAGATTATTTACTTAGGAGAAGAAATGGTGGTAAGCACTGGAGTCAGGCTCGGACTTGCCCACAGGGGTACAGGGGAATCCCCCGGTGGGCCCCTGTGCAAATCAGGGCCCCCAACCTTACTGTATGGGCAGTACTTGTCATAATTAACTTGATTCACTCTTCACAAAAAAGCAGCATCTCATCATTCTTTATCCAAACTACCCAGTTTATTATTATATATTTGTTAACCAGGGTCGTATAATATTTGTATACAGGTGAAAAGTGGGCTGCCAAAGTCAATGTTATGGGTGGGCCCTTGGCACCCCAGTCCGACACTGACTGGAGTGCAGTAAAGTTCAAAGAAAGATGCAGACATGATAACATGACTGTTACAGGGAACGCGGTTCCTGTACCCTCAAGTACCATTTTCTGTACATACAGTTGACATGGGCAGCGTAAAAAGAAAGGTGCAGCTGCCTTTTTTGTCAAATTAGTACCACTATATCTGCTGGAAAATAAAACCCTGTTGTTCACATGAAAAGTGAAGTGTTAGAAGCACAATATTTAAATAAGTTGCAAAAGACTTTGATAATTTGAGAATGATGGACTAACCTTATGATAGTTCATCAATATCTGATAAGTGGGGGTCCGACAGCTGTCACCCTCCCAGTGGTTTCGCAGCTCTCCCAGAAGCTAGGAGTATGCAGTGTACAGAGCTGTAACACCACACCTCTGCACGCTGTCTAGTAGCTCAGGCCCTATTAACGTGAATGGGAACTGTATTGCACTATCGGAGAACAGTCACTACACAGTGCATGGAGCGTTGGTGTACGGACTCTGGACATTGGTGCCGGGTATTGATGCGAGAGACTTGTGCAAAATTCTCGCATTGCACTCTCAAGTGTGACCCCAATCTTAAGGTACCTTCACACGAAGCGACGCTGCAGCGATAGCGACAACGATGCCGATCGCTGCAGCGTCGCTGTTTGATCGCTGGAGAGCTGTCACACAGACCGCTCTCCAGCGACCAACGATGCCGAGGTCCCCGGGTAACCAGGGTAAACATCGGGTTGCTAAGCGCAGGGCCGCGCTTAGTAACCCGATGTTTACCCTGGTTACCAGCGTAAAAGTAAAAAAAACAAACAGTACATACTCACCTGCGCGTCCCGCAGCGTCTGCTTCCTGACACTGACTGAGCTCCGGCCCTAACAGCAGAGCGGTGACGTCACCGCTGTGCTTTCACTTTCACTTTAGGGCCGGCGCTCAGTAAGTGTCAGGAAGCAGACGCTGGGGGATGTGCAGGTGAGCATGTACTGTTTGTTTTTTTTACTTTTACGCTGGTAACCAGGGTAAACATCGGGTTACTAAGCGCGGCCCTGCGCTTGGTAACCCGATGTTTACCCTGGTTACCAGTGTAAAACATCGCTGGGTATCGTTGCTTTTGCTTTCAAACACAACGATACACAGCGATCGGACGACCAAATAAAGTTCTGGACTTTATTCAGCGACCAGCGACATCACAGCAGGATCCTGATCGCTGCTGCGTGTCAAACGAAACGATATCGCTAGCGAGGACGCTGCAACGTCACGGATCGCTAGCGATGTCGTTTCGTGTGAAGGTACCTTTAGCCTCATGATCATGGGTTCAGCAGTTTGGAAAAAAAACAGTTCACATCATTGTACAATCCAGTTTAACATTAAGCTTTTCTTACACTGGGAATTCTTGATTATTTGTTATTAAAAGGGAATCTTTCAGCAGGTGTTTGTGTTTACTATTAAATATGACAGTAGCATAATATAGGACAAGAGAGCCTGATTCCAGGGATGTGTAACTTACTAGGCTGTGTAACGCTGGTGAGTGTGGACTCACTGTGCGGGCACGGGATTATCCCTGAGGGGCATGATTAAGTGTCTACCAAGTCTTCACTAGAGCCTCTGATGGTGAAGACAGGCTGGGCTGCCAGTCTATGCCAGGCACCACTCCAGGGCAGTCCCCGGGATGGCAACAGCTGACTAGAGGGTCAGAGACGTGAGTACAAAATACAGGAGGCCAAGACTGAAGCATAGCCAGGCGGTCTGAGGTCGGGGTAGCCAGAGCACGTTCACTATGCAAAGCTGGAGTCAGGAATGGAGATGACAAGAAAAGCATGTAAACAGGCTGGATAGATAATGGGAGACAGAATACAAATGTACCCATGAACCAGGTACTAGCAGGCTAGCCACCAACGTTCGGGCAAGGAGTGGAGGGAGGTGCTGTCTTATGTATAACTGCTGCTGGCATGGGATAGGCTAGGGAACCTAATCTCTGCAGGACACAGTAGGGTTAAATTCCAGCATAGGCCGGCCACGCCCCACTAAAGTCAAATGGAAACAGCATGCAGTTGAAGCAGTTCTAAGGAGCACTGAAAGAGGCAAACTCAGTGATATGGCCTGATACAAGGAGAAGCCAAGCGGTAACCACAGTGAGTAGGGTGGTGCTGAGGAGACTTGCGAGTTACCGCCGTGACAGGCTGTGTGTTATCAGCAGGAGATTATCATTACCTGAATATCTCTAAGATGCAGACCAAACAGGAGCAAAAACCTGCTGATAGATTCCTTTTAAAGGGACATCATGTGTCACAGTATTATTTACATAATGAAAAGCGGTTTTGGTTTCCAAAAACTTTCTGTACCAATTCCTCGTGCTTTTCAAGATCACAGCTTGCTGTCATTCAATAAGAACCTTAATTCCTTAATTTCAGTGGGTAACAATCTGACCCGGCCATGATAATGAGTGCTATGGTATTTGGAGTTTAATTATTACCTTTTTTTAATTTTATATGTGGTCACTGTGTAAGAAAATGATCCAGACCGGGGGTACCTCTCTTGCGCCGGTTCTGGAACTGTCGGGACTGTCACCATTGTTGCACGGGGGAGAGCTTTCGGGCCCTGACCGACCTATGCACTTGTCAGCAGGGGGCGGGTCTGATATAAAAAGGGCTGTGCGCGGGAATAAGACAGGAGTCCCGGCAGGAAGACAGAGCGCACAGCAGGGTGAGGTGCAGACCTTATTGGTGGAGCATTTCGTGAGCGTAGACCCACCTTACACATCCCCTGTGATCGTGTCCATTTCTCTCAGACACCAGATGACTACGTACCTGCTGTCACATTATTAAGTAGGCCACAAGTTTCAAGCAATATGGGAAAGAAAAAGGATCTCTATTCTCCCGAAAAATGTCAAATTGAGCAATGCCTTGGACAAGATATGAAAATATATTTCATGAAAATGTAAGTGTGATCATTGCACTGTGAAGAAATTTGTGGCTGATACAGAGCACAGACAGGTTTGTGCAATAAAGGCATACTGAGGAAGGTTTCTGCCAGACAAATTCATCAGATTAAAGGCCCCGTCACACACAGCGATGCTGCAGCGATACAGACAACGATGCTGATCGCTGCAGCGTCGCTGTTTTGTTGCTGTGTGGTCGCTGGGGAGCTGTCACACAGACAGCTCTCTCCAGCGACCAACGATCAGGGGAACGACTTCGGCATCGTTGAAACTGTCTTCAACGATGCCGAAGTCCCCCTGCAGCACCCGGGTAACCAGGGTAAACATCGGGTTACTAAGCGCAGGGCCGCGCTTAGAAACCCGATGTTTACCCTGGTTACCAAAAAAAACAAACAGTACATACTCATCTGATGTCCGTCAGGTCCCTTGCCGTCTGCTTCCCGCTCTGACTGAGTGCCGCCGTACAGTGAGAGCAGAGCACAGCGGTGACGTCACTGCTGTGCTGTGCTCTCACTGTACAGCCGGATCTCAGTCAGAGCAGGAAGCAGACGGCAAGGGACCTGACGGACATCAGATGGTGAGTATGTACTGTTTGTTTTTTTTGGTAACCAGGGTAAACATCAGGTTACTAAGCGCGGCCCTGCGCTTAGTAACCCGATGTTTACCCTGGTTACCAGTGAAGACATCGCTGGATCGGTGTCACACACACCGATTCAGCGATGTCAGCGGGACCTCAACGACCAAAAAAAGGTCCAGGCCATTCCGACACGACCAGCGATCTCGCAGCAGGGGCCTGATCGCTGGTACGTGTCACACATAGCGAGATCGCTACTGAGGTCGCTGTTGCGTCACAAAACTTGTGACTCAGCAGCGATCTCGCTAGCGTTCTCGCTATGTGAGATGGGGCCTTAAGAGAGAAGCTGCTAAAATACAAAGCAGCAAATAGGTATTAGAAGCTGCTGGTGCCTGTGGACTCCTGCAAAACTCAAGGTGTAGGATCCTCCAGAGGCTTGTGGTTGTACATGAATCTACTGTTCAGAAATCCCTAAACAGTGCTCACAAGCAGAAACAGTTGCAGTGGACCCAGACATACAAGAAGACTAATTTTAAAACAGTCTTGTTTACTGATGAGTGCCTTGCAACCCTGAATGGCCCAGATGGAAGGAGTAGAGAATGGTTGGAGGATGGCCACCATGTACCAACAAGGCAGTGATGCCAGTGAGGAGGTGGCGGAGCCATGTTTTTGGCAGAGACATGGGGAGAGAGCTGGTATGCTCCTTTAAAGTCCCTTTAAAGTCCCTGAAGGTGTGAAAATTACTTAGTCAAAGTATGTAGAGTTTCTGACTGACCACTTTGTTCCATGGTCCAAAAAGAAGAACTATGCCATCCTTAGCAAAATCACCTTCATGCATGAGACAGCACCATCTTATCCTGTAAAGAATATGTCTGAGTCATTGGCATAAAAGGATAAAACTTTTGGTGTGGCCACCATCCCCCCATATCCTCAACCAAAATATCTAGGAGAATGGGAGGCAGTTCCTCAAAACAGATGCTCTGGAAGGCTATTCTGAAATCATGTAAAGAAATTCAAACAGAAGCTATTCAATAACTCACAAGTTCAATGAATGCAAGAATCGTGAAGGTGATATCAACAAAGGGGTCCTAGGTTAACATGTAACTTGGCCTGTTAACACATTTTTGAATGAAAAAGATTTTGATTTCAGTAAAAGTGACCTTTTAATGCTGCAAATTCAACAAATGAACATTGTCAGATCTTTACAACATTTAATAATAATACCGTATATACTCGAGTATAAGCTGAGATTTTCAGCCAGTTTTTTTAGGCTGAAAGTGCCCCTCTTGGCTTATACACGAGTTATTGTCCCAGGTGGTCGGTGGGCGAGAGGGAGCGGCGGCTGTCACATCATACTCAACTGCTTCTGGCGCGGTCCCTGCTTCTCAGATTGTCTCTGACGCTGGCAGTTTGTTCCTGTGTTCAGCGGTCACGTGGTACCGCTTATTAAAGTAATGAATATGGACGCGACTCCACTCCCATAGGGGTGGAGTGCATATTCATTACTTTAATGAGCAGTACCATGTGACCACTGAACACAGGAACAAGCTGCCGGCGCCAGAGACCATGGCATCGGAGAAGCAGGGACCGCATCAGAAGGGGATGAGTATGATGGAGGAGGGTGAGCATTGCGATATTCACCTGTCCCCGTTCCACCACTGGGCTTCGTCTTCCGCATCCTCTGGCTGTGACATTCAGGTCAGAGGGCGCGATAATGTGGTTAGTGTATGCCCTCTGCCTGAACAGTCTCTGCACAGAGCCATAAGACACAGCGGTCTCTGCAGCATTATATGGGGCATAATATTCTATGGAGCATCTTATGGGGCCATCAACTTTTCTGCAGCATTATATGGGGCATAATATTCTATGGAGCATCTTATGGGGCCATCAACCTTTGTGCAGCATTATATGGGGCATAATATTCTATGGAGCATCTTATGGGGCCATCATTAACCTTTTATGCAGCATTATATGGGGTATATTTTAATATGGAGCATCTTATGGGGCCCATCATGAACTTTATGGAGCATTATATGGGGCGCATTTTGAATGGAGCATCTTATGGGGCCCATCAGGATCTGTATGGAGCATTATATTGGACTCCTGATTCAATATGGATATTCAAAAACACTTAACCTACTAATGTCTCAATCAATTTTACTTTTGTTGGTATCTATTTTTATTTTTGAAATTTACCAGTAGCTGCTGCATTTCCCACCCTTATACTCGAGTCAATAAGTTTTCCCAGTTTTTTGGGCAAAATTAGGGGTCTCAGCTTATACTCGGGTTGACTTATACTCGAGTATAGAACTCCACCAGAAAGATGATCATAAGGCAATTTTTAATGTATCAAAACCATACCGTATATACTCGAGTATAACATAGACAAATATGACAGTCAGCCATGGTATAGTATAGATAAATTCACCATTTATTACCATGCAATCAACAGGATTACTACAGCCTATCATCAATTACTACATAGAACTCCACCAGAAAAGATGATCATAAGGCAATTTTTAATGTATGAAAACCATACCGTATATACTCGAGTATAACATAGACAAATATGACAGTCAGCCATGGTATAGTATAGATAAATTCACCATTTATTACCATGCAATCAACAGGATTACTACAGCCTATCATCAATTACTACATAGAACTCCACCAGAAAAGATGATCATAAGGCAATTTTTAATGTATCAAAACCATAATTTTAATAAAGCACTAAATCATTTAAAATCATACTGCCAGAATTAGGGAAGTGGAACAACAGATATATCTCACACAATCACCATTGTTGACGCGCAGCGCCAAGCGATAGACAATTACCTCACATATTGAGTACTGGTGGGAAGCTAACAGTAACCACAATAAATAGATAAATAATTTTTCAAGTTAGCATACAGGTATAATAAGTCTAAAGTCATATGTATCCTTATATTAATTAATCCTGTATGTCACCACCATTTATCAGCCACATTCCACTACCTTTCAGGTCTATATCCACCAACCCAGACCATATTGGGCATGAGGTAAGTGAAATGGTATAACTACGTTAAATAGCTGAAATGTGGACTCCCTGCTATCACCCGGATCTGCACGTCCGCCCCGACGTGCGTTTCAGACTCCTTTCTCAAGGGGCCTGTTGTATGCATACATCTCGGTCATTTTATAGCTCTGGGATGCAGCGTGGTGCGCCGCAAAACCGGATGTAGCGTTCTCTCCCGCCCCGGCTCCGCCCACGCTATGACGCCAACGCCTGCTGGCGTGGCTCTTGACCGGGCAACAGAGCACGTCACATCCGGGGGAGAGAACACTACATCCGGTCTTGCGGCGCACCATGCTGCATCCCGGATAATAATTTGAAACGTGGTGTATATATACAGGTCCTTCTCAAAAAATTAGCATATAGTGTTAAATTTCATTATTTACCATAATGTAATGATTACAATTAAACTTTCATATATTATAGATTCATTATCCACCAACTGAAATTTGTCAGGTCTTTTATTGTTTTAATACTGATGATTTTGGCCTACAACTCCTGATAACCCAAAAAACCTGTCTCAATAAATTAGCATATTTCACCCGTCCAATCAAATAAAAGTGTTTTTTAATAACAAACAAAAAAACCATCAAATAATAATGTTCAGTTATGCACTCAATACTTTGTCGGGAATCCTTTGGCAGAAATGACTGCTTCAATGCGGCGTGGCATGGAGGCAATCAGCCTGTGACACTGCTGAGATGTTATGGAGGCCCAGGATGCTTCAATAGCGGCCTTAAGCTCATCCAGAGTGTTGGGTCTTGCGTCTCTCAACTTTCTCTTCACAATATCCCACAGATTCTCTATGGGGTTCAGGTCAGGAGAGTTGGCTGGCCAATTGAGCACAGTAATACCATGGTCAGTAAACCATTTACCAGTGGTTTTGGCACTGTGAGCAGGTGCCAGGTCGTGCTGAAAAATGAAATCTTCATCTCCATAAAGCATTTCAGCCAATGGAAGCATGAAGTGCTCCAAAATCTCCTGATAGCTAGCTGCATTGACCCTGCCCTTGATGAAACACAGTGGACCAACACCAGCAGCTGACATGGCACCCCACACCATCACTGACTGTGGGTACTTGACACTGGACTTCAGGCATTTTGGCATTTCCTTCTCCCCAGTCTTCCTCCAGACTCTGGCACCTTGATTTCCGAATGACATGCAAAATTTGCTTTCAACAGAAAAAAGTACTTGGGACCACTTAGCAACAGTCCAGTGCTGCTTCTCTGTAGCCCAGGTCAGGCGCTTCTGCCGCTGTTTATGGTTCAAAAGTGGCTTTACCTGGGGAATGCGGCACCTGTAGCCCATTTCCTGAACATGCCTTTCCACACCAGACTCAGTCCACTGCTTCCTCAGGTTCCCCAAGGTCTGGAATCGGTCCTTCTCCACAATCTTCCTCAGGGTCCGGTCACCTCTTCTCGTTGTACAGCGTTTTCTGCCACATTGTTTCCTTCCAACAGACTTACCATTGAGGTGCCTTGATACAGCACTCTGGGAACAGCCTATTTGTTGAGAAATTTCTTTCTGGGTCTTACCCTCTTGCTTGAGGGTGTCAATGATGGCCTTCTTGACATCTGTCAGGTCGCTAGTCTTACCCATGATGGGGGTTTTGAGTAATGAACCAGGCAGGGAGTTTTTAAAAGCCTCAGGTATCTTTTGCATGTGTTTAGAGTTAATTAGTTGATTCAGAAGATTAGGGTAATAGGTCATTTAGAGAACCTTTTCTTGATATGCTAATTTATTGAGACAGGTTTTTTGGGTTATCAGGAGTTGTAGGCCAAAATCATCAGTATTAAAACAATAAAAGACCTGACAAATTTCAGTTGGTGGATAATGAATCTATAATATATGAAAGTTTAATTGTAATCATTACATTATGGTAAATAATGAAATTTAACACTATATGCTAATTTTTTGAGAAGGACCTGTATTACTTTAAATGCCGATAAGCCCTCAGCAAATATAGACAGAATGTTTTGGTTTTTCTCATAAAACTATAAAACTTTCAGTTGAATAAAACTGACTCAGAATTTGGTGTCCAAATGTTAGAAGTGTTTTAATCTATTCTAAGATGTTCTCAGTTTAACAACTTTGATATTTTGTTTTTTTTCTTATTAATGTTTTATTCAAGTGTAAATAACTACAAAAAGCTACAAATTTACATTGGTCTCCACATTTTTGCACAAACCATAGGCATCTATACACCACGTGTAAGATTTTGGTCACATTGTGCTCAGTTTGGAGCCTCCACTGCCTGTCTTAGCATATAATGCCATTATTCTGATGAAAATGACTGGAAACACAGAAGAACTTAATAGAAAATCAATGGGGGTCTATAGGACACCAATGGTATCTACTGTACAACGGATTTGTAAATGCATCCTAGCTTCCATTATGGATTGAAGCAATAAAAGTAGTGCCTCCTTTGGGTATTCTGATATTTTAGACCCACACACAGTGCTTTCAGGTGCCTAAAAGGAACCATACAGCTCTGCTCTCTCTAAAAACACAATTTGGATTGGTTGTGAGAAATAGTTCTGTAACATATCTGTATGTCTGTAAATTTCTAGGATGCTCATTAAATATTTGTCCCACAAAAACTATTCTTAAATGTACATTTTGAGAGTGCATCAGGTCAGGATGGTAACAATAGTCTTTGACTTTGATTTTGTTTTTGACACTTCCTAGTATTTAGCTTTTGACAAAACTGTATTGATAAAGTCATGTGCGTATTACTTTTTTTTTACGTGCAAATTTTCCGCATTTAATGCAGTTTGCACATAAAACTCTGCGTATCCTCAAGAGAAATTTACATGTTATGGATTTTACCCACACACAGCAAGTTAATTTAAGCTGCATAAAAAATGTGCAGTGGGCATCAGATTTCAAGAAATCCCATCCACTTTTATGGAACTGTAAGATGATGGTTTTTTTTCTGTAACTTAACCTTATATGCTGAAGCCCACATTTGATAAAAGATCACATGGACTCTTCCTACAACCTTCACTCCAACCGCTGCAATTTTACTTTTGGTAAAGTGTAAGGATGATTTATGGGGAGCTATGCAGCCAACTAGAAGCCTGAGATCATTGGGCACAAACCCAAGTTTTGTTTGGATTTGGAAGAAAGCAGACTGTGATTAGAGCTGTGACACTGTGCACCCTGTAAAGATGAATCACTGTTCCCTAGTTTTCAGTTTTAAGGTCAGTTCTCATATCATATGCATTGTTTTCTCTGTTTTTAATCTTGCTTACATAAATATGGTAATTTGCAGCACTATTCTTGTTGTCAAAAACTCTGACCCCAAAATAAAATTGATAGAGTTCATTAATGTCAATGGTATTTGTATGTGTAAAGATCCATCATTCTGGTTAAGTGGAGTGAGACTAACCCAACTTAGTAACAGAGGATTCTTCGGAGGCCTAGACCCTCATGACAGACCCCCAAACACAATAAAGCTATTAAGGTTCAGACTACGCTATTTGGAGCCGAAAAAACAGTTTGCATATTAAGAAATAATTTTTATTGAGACATACAATTAAAGAATATTTTAAAAAAAAGGTTTTTGGGAGAACTGCACCTGCTAATATATCTTCTACAGCACGGTATACAGCAAAATGACTCTGTAAGCCCTAAAATAAGCAACCGTGCAATTGACATTATCCTAACTACATACTGGATATTTAAATACAGAGTCTTCGGCACATGTGCGGAGCTTGACTGCTGATGACATACGGTGCTGAGCTTTGCTCCCCGACCAGCCATAATCAGCTTCATACAGCACACGAATCAAGGCGGATTCAGCATCGGTGAGGCTCTCATACATCCAGGAGCCCTGTGACCTGACATGCCAAGGAAAGGAGGCTTAGCTCAGATGGTAAGCCGCCCGATCACTGAGCTTCTTGCAGGCAGTGGCACTTCCAAAATGGCCACTGCCATAACTACTTCCCCTGACTGCACCACAAGAGTACACTCCTGCAGGTCCTGATAGTCTCCCCTCTCATGTGGACTCTGTAGTGCCCACAACAGCACTAATAAAAACGCTGCAAGAGACTTTCAGGTTGGAGCTTTACTACGCAGCTGCAGGACATTGCACAATGCACCTCCAACTTGGAGGATAAAATGGATGCTATGGCAGAGAAGATCAGGAGATTTTCAGGCAACACATGGAGCGCATTAATGAGTTCGAGCTAAAATGCGAGGACTTTGAGAACAGGTCACGCAGGGGCAATTTACGTATACGTGGTCTCCTTGAGAAAGTCCTGGCACTAAAGGACACGGCTGCTGCACTCTTTGTAGCACTACTCCCACAAACAGACCCAGCCCTGCTACGTATAACTAGGATACATAGGGCGCTGGGGAGACCA